>NW_023339718.1:5819123-5922604 GCF_004916995.1 Morone saxatilis
GTTGGTGTGCAGAGGCCTTAAAGGTCACACGCTGTGCACAAGTCTGTAGTCCGCCGTTGTTGTTATTGTTATGACGTGTCTAGTGGCGGCGGCTGAGGTCAAAGGTTAGAGTGGCGGGGCTAATACGTCATCGTTTCTGAAAAAATTCTCATTTGCCGTCCAGACGACTCCGACTATCCGGCGTTTTAGGATTTTCCCACTCTGGGACCCGTTCTCAAAAGCCAGATCCGTCGGGACGCGAGGCCGAAACGATAAAGTATTTATGCGGATTCGTCAAAAACATACTCGTGTGGACGGGCCCTTGAACTACGGAAATGACAGATTTGCAATGGAGGCCAGACAGTGTAATAATGTAAACTCGCATGAGGTGTGAAACCAAGTGAAAGAATTCTGAAGTTAGAGATGTCGTGATCATGACAAAGGAACAGGAGATAATGATATGTTACAGAAAACTGAGGTTGTCACATACAGAAAATAAGTATCCTGTTGTCACCATTGTTTTCCATTTTAACAGCGAACGCCTTCATTTTGATTGATAATAACATCACATGTTAACATTGCACCCTACATTGTTATCGTTTATGGGGCTACAACGATAGGGTGAGCCACTGTAAGCATCCTAAAGGTTATTTTACTGTCCTTGTTATAAAACAAAGACAGAGAATCCAAATGGCTCAGTAATTAAAATGTCATTAATTTGTGGTCTCTTATCAGACCTCACAGACAGCTCTTAATGCAGGCCTGCAAGGAAGATAGAGCTTGCGCGTTCCTGGGCAGCACCACATGCTGCTACCACTCTCACATCAGCTATCTCAATAATGGGATATATGTGGCTGCAACAGACTGCACGACGTTTTGACAATTAGCCAATTATATTTCATCTGTGTAATACTGGGATTGGTTTGCAGAAATATTTGCCTTGTGCAAATATCTCATTAAAGAAGTAAATGAGGTTTCATGATCACTAGCTTTGATGATCATAACCTTTTCACTTCACATCACTAACACATTTTCACACATAAACATGGCCATGCAGTTGTGCTTGGGGAACACAAACTGGGTAATGTATATACACATTAGATGCATATTAAATGGTCCAGGTCAGCATGCTAATTTTCAGTCAGACGTTTTCATTTCAACGTCATAAATGGAACCGCAGTCTGATATGCTATCTGTTATTTTCTCTGAATAATTGTATTCATGTAATATCAATTAATATAGATCCACTGATACCTCAATTTTCTCAGGTTCCCATTCATGCAGCAAACGAACATTCCATGTGAAATTGCAAGTGTGAATTAAAAACACAGAGTGATATTATTGGATTGAATATGATAACACAGAATGGACAATTTTACAATATTACACTTGTTTGAACAATTAACTCAATAAACGGTCCATGTCTGTGTTCCATGCTGCTTTTTTCCATTTAAACCCCAGATGATGACATGTTCTAATTCTCTTCCTTCTGTCTTGTGTGAAATGAAAATAGCTGTGAAGGAAATTCTGAGTGCACGCAGATCATAATATCACTAATACAAAGAAAAACAAAACAACAACACTACCTTAGACAACGAGAGACACAGTAGACAAATAAAATAAAATAAATGAGTATACTCAGTAACTAATTTTTATACTAGCAACTAACAATAGACATCCATATAAGTGCCACACTAGTTCAGCTTAAGCCAGTTAACATTTACTTTTGTCTTAAAAGCAGAAGGAAACCTTGAGTACTTCCTGTGGTTTCATAGAACTGACAGTAATTTAGAAATCTAAATCTTAACATTTGTCCGAATTTTCACATATGAGTAGAAATGTGTTGTGTTCCAAAATGTATAGCTATACCACTCCAGTGTCCCTTGAAATTGCATTCATTATTTCCACAGGTGTTTATTTCAATATGTACAATATGTAAAACAGTTAATGTTTTAATCTTTAAGATAATCTTTTCCTAACCACAACCAAGTGTTGTAGTTGCCTAACTACAAAACATGGTCTTCTTAAGATGGGCATTCCATAGTTCCCATGTCTAAATGTAAAAAACAAAAAAAATATGAAAAAGTTGGCACTGATGTCCAATGCCACAAAGGGTTTTGCAGAATTGCCCAGTAGTCCAATTCAAATATGAATTGTCCAGAACTGTCAAGGTTCTTTCATGCAATATGGTTACGAGATGGTTACACACAGTGTATTATTTGGGCATAAAATCCAACACTGATGGCCTAATAGCCCAAGTATACTTTTTAGGACATTAGGTGATGCAGCTGCATATATCGCACAGCCAGTTCGACATGATAAACTGAAGACTAGAGCAACTCAAAAATAATTTTGGATATACTTCCAAGTCAGAAAGAAATATTACATAATTGATCTTGTTTGACAAATCCTCCATCCATCGTTTCCATCTGTTTGACCCCTGTAAGAGTTTTGTCTCTCATGCTTGAAGCAAGGCCTACTGCTGAGTGGAGCTGGCTGAATGTGCTGTGTTACACAAGGGGCCCATGATGTAAATCAAACAAGCCGAGTGATGACTGGACACAGCCAAGGTGGCTCACCTGTTCTGGTAGCTGCACAACTGGCAGCATCAGTCCTGGAGATGTTTGAGCCCCAAGCCAGCCAAAAGAGGTCGCGGTAGGTAGCCTGACCTGAGCACATGAGATCACAAACGAGGACAGCTGCTGGGGACAGATGCCGCCATTTGTAGAGCAATAGTGGGTTTTAACAGTCCGTGTTATTAGGCTGGGTTGTCTCAGAGTGGAGTTGCTGCTCAGGCAGCTACCGTGCACAGTTTTCAAACTCAGACAATGCCCCAGCAGGCTGCTTTATTAAAACACCATTTACTTTAGTTTCTGTGTGGAGGAGGGAGACGTGTTGTGCTGTTCCTGTCAATGGTTTTCCTTTTCTCGTGCTTATTCAAGAGATCTCTTTCCCACAAACACTCAGAAATACACATGCAGATGCCACTATGCATACACACAAGGGCATGTTATTGTAGCCAGCAGGCCAGTTACTTGTGTGTTCATCTAGCATGTTTATGACACAATTCGATATGTGACTGATTTAACAAAACTCCATTCAAAATTGTTACATTTTATGAGTATGTATTATGTTACAACATGAAACAGAGATGAAGAATGAATAACAAATTGGTGCTGTTTGATGAGCTACACATGCTGCAGTATCACTATTAGCAGACTGAGGATATTATGAAACCGGGTCTTTCATATCAGAGTGAGTGAAACATCAGTGATGTATATTATTATCACTTCTGCTGGGCTGTTTGCCTGCTATTTTCCTCTGATTCTGGACTCATACCTGCAGGAGTACAATATTTTCGTTTTCTCAAATAACCGTCCAAATCAAAGTTGCTCTGCAGCTCACTCCGTCAGCACTACACAGGCCAAGCGAATGTTCCTCCTGTAGTTGATTTAACTGTCATATCACATCTGCATCAGCAGCAGTGGTGCTGAATCCTGTGTTGAAACCCCTCATTAGTGTTTCAGTGCGCTCTGATTGCTGATTGACCAGATTGAGATTGCAGGCATCAAAGCTATTTCCTCTTCCCAGTCACATCCTGCCCCATATTCCCTTCTTTATCCTCACCCATCTCTCCAGCTTTAAGGTTTTCGTAGGGTTTGGTTCAGGTCAGACCTGATTGCTCTTTATTCAGGTCTGCTTCCTCCATCTCTGACTCCAAAGTTTTCTCTCTTTTAGTGAACTTTAAACAACAGTTAGAAAGCGAAAAAGCCAAACTCCTAAACCAATGATCACATAAAAAGTTTACACAGAAATTCAGCAAAGTACACAAAAGACTGAAAAGAAAGAGAAAGAGGATTAAATTTGTCAAATCACACAGTATTCTCACAAAATAACATTTTACCAAAGATTTAAGGATAGACTCTACATCTCTTTGGCTTTTGGCCTTCTTGACATTGTTTAAAATGAAAAACATACTTTTTTATTGTAATCAGAATCATATTTGCCACCCTTCTTGTGAAAATCACAATCCACCTGCTGTTTACAGCCATTAACCAGCAATCAGCTTTACCTTTCTTTTGCAAAATGAGGATAATATTCCATAGTTGAGTTTCTCAATTTTAGCATTAAATATATTACATGCAATGAAACACATATAAATGCAGAGATGAGCTCAGTGGTATTCCTTTTCATTTCCTCCTCATGTCTTTTTCTCCTTCCTGATGTGGATTTCAAGTCACAATTTTTCACTCTTGATAAAACTACTGAGTCGCTTCCTGTGTTTTGTCATTAAGTTTTAATGACATCCAGCATTCATTGGCAGAGATGAGAGGGCGGTTGGTTTGAAAGGCTCTCTGAAGTGTAACGCTGAACCCAAATGGCTCATTGGGCTTTCATGCCAATTTGGTATGATCTCTGCCATCTCAAAATGTAAATAAAAAAGCTTATGCAAATGGGAGGGATTTTATATTTCTGCAAGGATTTAAATGTTTGTTTACTCATATGACTCCCTGGGAGGATATGTGTGTTTTTATATGAAGCTGTTGGGAAAACATACTGTATGAATATGCAGATAATGTTGGCTTATTTTTGCTTTTGATGACAGGTTTCCATTTTCATTATGTTTTTGGACATAATATTTGTGAAAGAAATGGGAAATTCAGCAACAGAAACAATGCATAAAAAATCATTTTGTTCTGTTTAAGATGATGATTCAGATTCAGACTGAATCCTAGAATGTAGGCCACCACAACAGTACAAAGACATGACAATCTAAATAAAAACAGATCAATTGGACTTCAAGGGCAGATGTCAGACAGCCAGAAGTCAGAAGTTAGTCAAAAGTTCTGAAGTACATTATTACAGTTAAATTTCATATTGTATTTGGTTTAATTCTGGAGATCTCCCTTTAAAATAAAACAAAACTATAAGGATTTTTTCTTATCAGTTATCAATTACAGACTGATGTTTTGTTTGGAGATCAACATTTCAAAAACATGAATATTATTACAAACCAGAAAATTACCTGACACCAAAATGCCACATTGAATTAGGTTGTGTAAATTCACTGCTGTTGTACAACTGTGTGTTATCAGTAAGTAGAAGCTACCACATCCATCACAGTAACCCAGGGATTCAATCTCTGTCTCGTTAAAATGTCCTTGAAGTTCTGATCATGAATGAGATAGTATGTTTACCCTCTAGAAAGCAATATCACCTTTCAGATAAGGACATGCATTCATCTCTGATGCTTGAGGACAACATGGCACATGTACAAGAAAGAGCTTCCACAGTTTAATTTGACTATGTGCTCATCTCGTGCAGCTAGGTCATTTTGTGAAGCTGCTAAGCTATTGTAACATTCAATACACTGGCTTTAAGCATTGCATTTGGTAGCATGCACGTGCAAACACACGCACATGCATGCATACACATATAAATGTACACATATGCACACTGGATCCTGCTGATGGTCTAGTTAGTACAAGGATCGCTAGTCACTGCAAAATGTTTTCTGAGGGAATCATCCCATTAAAACACTTTAATTACATCTGGCTGAGTACAGTCCATTGGCAAAGTGGAGTAATACATGGGACAAAAATATGATGAGAACATTCAAGCTAGTGGACACTCAGAACTTGTTTGAGTCCCACAGTGTGCTACCAATATGGAAATAAAGATATATAGTAGTAAACAAGACATAGAAATCAAATAATAACTGTTATTAACATGATACATAAAAACATTTTGTGTTATGTGTGGATTTACTGGGTCAGTTGTTTACATTAACATTAATCGGAGTAATGTAAACACTTCTTATCTGCAATGTAGGACAAACTATTTTTAACAGATGCAGTTGAATATAGTTTGTATAGAATCAGTTCCAGTAGAACTGTAATATTAGTTTCATGATGAAAGCATCTTGAATTCTCTAACCAGCTTGCAGAGTTTGTTATGCATAAGTGCATTATATTACACTTTTTATGAAATTATGACTTGATTTTACATAATTCTTGACTGTGTTTTGGTGAAAAGCAAGAGGGCTGTTTAACAAGTTTTTAACAAGCCGATAGGAAAATATAACCTGTAACAGGCAAATAAAAAAGAGGAGCAGTATTTGTCATATAAAAACGAGATCGGTAGCTAAGGGTTAAATATATATCTAATGTTGGTTTGTGTTGTGTTTCAGAGCCCAAAAAATTATTTAAAGAGCAACAGAAGACAATCCCAAATGTAAATGATGCAAGGCCAAAGCATTGTTACAGAATATATGCAGTGAAAACGCTTTAGGCTATAAGCACCCGATATCACTGCAGACCAATATCCAAGCCACACTATATGTACCTTGAGGGATTTTGTTTGTATTATTTGATTCTAATTGGGTCCACAGAGGGTCTGCAAAACATGCATATTTGAACTACCACACAAAGAAGACATTTAAACAATGTTTCACAAGCCTACAGGATCAACAAAAGATAAGTAACTAGTTCCCTTTATTTAAAAGTCCCAAACTCCATTCAAAAGTCAGTGATGGCACAGTAATGGATCAGTGTCTGTGGCCTTGAAAGTACTTTTTTCCTCAGAGCGACAGAAATACTGCGAGGTGTGAGAAAATAATTAATCAGATTTCTGAGATATCAAAAAGTTTCTAGTATCTGTTCCCTCAATATTCCCTGAAAATGACATTTACTTTTATAAAAGCAGAACCAGTAGACCTAAGAAAGGAGACTGATTTTGTTGTATTGTGTAGCTTTATCAAACAAATACATGTTTTAATAGTGATAAAATGTTCAGCAACATCTCATATACTGTACCATTTAAATTGAATGCAATCTAAAAAAAAATGTAAACTAATTCTGACCTTCAAGAAGCCCATTCAGTTGAAACTCATGTGGCAAAATGCAGTAGACCTATTTAAAAGCCTTTTCAAGTTGTTCAAATGTATTTTCAAGCAAGGATCTTCTACCATCTAAAAAATCTAAAGAGAAGGACAAAAGTAAAGAGGTCTGACTGCAAAAAATGAAACATAAGTTGACAGTGCAGTGTGAAATGCTGACCTAAAGTGGTGCACCTTTCCAGGTTTCCAAGGACTGTTTGCCTCTACTGTGTTCTCAAAGCTTTAAGCATTATCTATTGTACTGAGTAGTTTAGAGATATTTCTGCTGAAGTTTTGTGCAAGTTGTTAAAGAGGTGACTAAACTTAACTCTCACATTCCTTTTTGACATAGACTGGAGGCTCATTGGAGCTCGGCTCATGTATTTTTCATAGTCTCTTCTGCAAAGTTCTTGTCACCTCTATCAAACAGTCACATCACTAAAGGGACAAAGACCTCATCTCCAGACGTCTCATCTCTCTCATTCTGTCTTGAAACAGGAACCACTTTTACTCCGCTCTCCCTTGTTATGTTATAATATTATACTTTTCTTAAAATAAATTATTGAAATGCATCTCACTAACCAGACACTGCTTATATTTTTATTCAACTTAAAACAAGAAAAGAAGCTCAAACTGCTTAAGTCAGTGTTTTTGAAGTGATGGAAAGGTAATGCAATGCAATGATTTTTTTCCTTATCACACCTAAAGAAAACTCAAGTTTGAACATTTAATAGGTAATTTCAGGCCATTATTCTCAACATCTGCTTTGCCTTCATTTTCTTGCCAGTCCTTTGGATCCTTTACTGCAATGTTTAATAAATCTTCTCATTAACCTTTCACATTCTGTTGCCAGAGTCATAATGCTTAGCCCTTAACCACACACACAGAGGAATGAAACATCACATTTAAATCATGACGAAGCAATGAGTGATAATTATATCCAAGTCCAAAAAAGGAACAATACTAAATGATCATCCCACACTGCAGGTGTTACACTCAAGCTAAAAGTCTGTCAATGTCAATGTCTCTTTGCCTGCTGAGATATTACAGTTTCATCATGTCAATATTTCTTAGTAATTTATTTAAAGTCCTGCCATTACCACCGCCACTGCTTCTGCAACAAGAATCATTTTTGTATTTTAGTTTTGGCCAATTTAAACATGACAAAGCATTTTATCCCCACACATATACTGTGTTTTCAAATGTAAAAATCATCACACCTGACCTGTTAACCTTAAGAAAAATAATGCCTAACAGCTTGGTTAGCTAGTCCTAGCCGTTTCTGAATACATTTCCTCTGAGCAGATGCTGTCATACTGTGAAATAATGACTTTTCTAGGGGTCATCGGGCAAAGGCATGTAGTCTAAATTGCCTTGCAGACATGCACCTCCATGAAAAGGTTGTACAAAATAATACATAAACTCTCCTGACTCTGTTCAAGATGCCTCTTAGGATGGCCTTATGATATATATTTTGACTGAATTAGGCTTTTGTTCAGGTGTTCCCTTCTCACGGAACAGAAGTTGTTATATCACCTCAGTGAGACTTGCTCCAGAATACCTCTGGTGCACAAGACATATGGAAGATGGTATCCAAGCTGACCTCAATAAGAACTGATGAAAAAATTAGTTTGACGCTTTCAGAAGCTTTTTAGTGGTAATTTCTGTCCCACTTGAATGTTTTACAGGTACAATAACTGAACCCCAAAATAACATGTGCATCAGTTTCATTAGAGAAGTGAACAGTGCTCAAAAGACTGGCCCAGTTCTGCCAAAAAGTCCCCAAAGACTACACAAACAAGATAACAAGAGAGATATCACAGGGCACTTGAAACTCATTTGCCCTCAATAGTTATTGTGACAAACAGAGCGCCATGCAGACAAATTTAGTCCATATGATAAGTGACACTATATATAGCTCAAACATTGGGTGGGGCTGTAATGTTCCAGATATAAAACGCTCTGGCTGATGAAATTTGTCACCACAGTTTTTACAAATGGGGTAAAAAGTGCAAGATCTTTATTTTGCAGAACATGTATGTCAATATTGTTTAGGTTGTGGTTATGAAACGGTGATATAAAATAAAATGACGTTTGTTGGATATGTATTGTTCAAATAGTGGAGGGATATACTGTGGGTTTAATGATCACAATAAAACAGGGTTTTTTAAAAACTTTTCACACCACTTACCACCTCAGAAAATATCAAGCTCCCCAGGTACCATCATTTTGACTAAGGTTAAAATACAGGTGAAAAGGTCGGCCCTATTCAGCTACAGACAGTTCATGTTCATACCTGTGCTTACTGTCTTAGTATGTATGTATGCATGTGCTATGTGCATACAATGTGACCATGTAGAAGGCTGATACTGAAACAAAATAGCTCGACTACCTCTAGTAGTACACGTATCATAGTTTGAAAACCATTGCAATAAACATTGTGTAATTACAACAGGAATATATTAAATTGGTTCAATTAGTTATATCTGTTCTCATGATATTACCACTCTTTAATATCTCATCCATTAAAAAGGGTTTTGTATCAAATTATTTATTGTTGGTTGACAAATTATTTACTAATGGTTAACAGACCAGCTGGACCCTGTGTTGGGTTTTCAGAGACCTTTTTCAATAATCATCCTTCGTTAAACCACTTGGGTTACCTTCTGGAAAAGGGCTGCAGGGCATCTGGGCCGAAATCCTACACTGATGGTGTAACGTCCCCAAGGCTTCTGCTGGGGCTTGTGTGTGTTGTAGCTGTATTGTGTGGGTGTTGTATTTCAGTATTGCAGGTTTCTGGTTGGTTGGAGCCGAAGGCCATCAAGTATCTGGAGGCTGCAGGCCGATGTTTCCAGATTATATAAGACCTACCGCATCCTGGTAGTGGAGAGGCTTTCTCTCCCCTGGCACCCCCTTGTGTTATGGTGGAGTTTTTGATTTTCTGTTTATTTATTATTATCTCATAACCAGGTAGTATCTTTCCCTGGTAGTTTCATTCGTTTGAGCCAGTGTTGTTGTTACATTTGTTAAACTGAAGTCATTTTTAATATTTAGTGTCAGAGCCTCCCCTGGCACAAAGCATAACAATGCTTTATGATATAGTTAGAGCTATATATACATGCAGGATGCTGTGATAGTGACAGCTATGCTACAAACTGTCTAGCTCGGATGTTGAATTGTAGACGGTTTATCAAGAATCATGCATGTGTGACTAATTGAGCAAAAGGAGATCTTGGTTAAACTTAAATACATATTAACAACTATAAGTTCCAGTGCCTTATAGTTCCCCTCCGTACCATAATGTCACTTAGCCTTAGATTTTGAAATAGTACATCCATTCCTCTGACCCACTGGTCAAAATGATACACTAACATCACTGCTGGAAATCATTTTATGTGTAACATCTGCAGTGTTAGGCAGGGATCTAACGGTTGTAGTTGGGCAGTAAATCTTGTTAAGATACCTTGACCAAGTGAGATAATAAAAGGACCCCATCCCTTCCTACTGCATATTCATGTTAACACCCCCCCAGACAGGAGACACATAAGCATCAGCTCAGAGGCATCCAAAGCTGGATTTCCAAATTAATATAACCTATTGTATGATCAGCGTTATGTTCTCCATTATCAGAATTTGCCTATTCATACTTGATAAATGGATAGCACAACAAATACAGATTTTTGTAGGCCTACAGTAATTCCTTTTTTATTTTTTTTTACAGTCATGAAACATACAGCAATACATACACTGCAGTGGGCATTTACGAGCTAAATATATGACAAAAAGAGCCATAACTTTTAACCATATCACACAGTTCTCATCAGCTGATAAAGAGGCCTTAGTTGTTATTATTTCTATACTTTTATTTAGAATAATGGGAAGTTTGAACATCTTCATCTCCATTAGAGTGAGCAATCAGTTGCTCAGTGTATTGTTTAACTCCTGACATTGCCACTGCTATTGCTATTAAATTATTAAAATAATATGAAAAATAATTGTTGTATTTTTTAATTATGGTCATTATGGACTCTTTACCCCATTTGTAAAAAACGTGGTGACGAATCTGAGGATGAAGACTGATTCAGTCAAACGTTGTGGAGAGTAAGTGGACCTTGACTTGACTGTGTTTTGTCAGAGGAATTTAGTTTTTTATCTTGCCCCAAATAATGTTATAATAGAAACAAATGTAGAAAGTGTTGTGAAGAATGTGAATATTTGACAAAAAATGTTCTGTACTGCTCCGGTTACACTTCTCTTTACTTCGGTCTCTCTTTTTCCAATCCTGTTATAGCCTTGTCAGTCAGTTATACATTGGAACAACAGGAGAGCATTTAATGTAATCTAAGCCCTGTCATTTCTGCTTACTTAATAATGTAACATTTTAAAGCACAGGGGTGGACATGCTCCTGATGGGAACAAGACCTCTAATTTCTATACGTCCCTACAAATAGCTTTTTGCATATACTATAGACAGGCAGTCGGGGAGACCCCACATTAGCCGACATTAGACTCTCTGTGAACATTTTATTCCCTGCTCTTTCAGTCTGGCCTTTTAAAAATAACCTCTATGACTCATTAGATGCTACTCTTAATATCTCTCAGGCTATGCAACATCACTCCTGAAACTTTTAAACATTCAGAGGAATAAGAAAGTGTTTGAAAAAGATCCTTGCAACACCTTGGACATATTTGATATTATTAGGTTCTATGAGGCCACTATGCAATATTTTACCACAGTTACTCTTTGGAGTTTGGTGTTAGTTACTTTTTAAGTAAAGTTCCATTGCTCTATCAACACTTATATTTGATTCAGCTGATCTGTCTGATGAGTATTCAGTGCCATTATCACACATACAGTATGTATCTAATTTTTACACAATGCACTGACTAATTATCTAACTTTGCACAATGTATATCTTAAAATGTAATACATTTAATTTATGTCAACAGCGTAACCTTTAATTTTTTAATATTGCAATATTCAAATTAGGGCATGTCACTCATAAATGCACTTTGTTTTGCAAAAAGTGGATAACAAAATCCTTTCTTCACAGAAGGCCTTTTGTAAATGAATGTGTCTTAGTCTCCCTCCACCTCAGGTTTACACAGTGCAGTGATGCTTTAATCTGCCGACTCAATTCATCAGTTTGCAAAGCTAAATTTAATCAGTGGGTCACCAGAATAAATACGACTTGCCTTTTGATCGCAGTAATAGAATTATGCTCCTTGCATGAGAAAAGATAAAAGAAGTGAAATTGGAAAGGGAATAAAAGGTCAAGAAACAGAGAGAAGTCCAAACAGCTACCACAACGGCTGAAATTAAAATGGCACACAACTTGTGGTTGCTCTATTACACTAAGGGCTTCTTGAAACAAGATGAAGAAAACCAGGGATTGTTGTAGATTTGCAAATAAATATTGGATGTTGGGAGTACAACAGTGGGAAGTAAGAAAAGAAAAAGTTAAAAATGTATTAACTGTAATGTATAGTAAGTATAGTAATTAATGGATGAAACAGATTACAAATAACTTAGTCGCTAAAGGAATCTGTACTTAACATATGTGCAGAAAGAGACAACAACATGTAAGCACGATACAAATACTGGTATGATTTTATGCACTATTCATGTGTATTTAAAGTACATTTTAGGGTGGCAATTCTGTGTTCCAGCCGACATTTCCCTTCTCCCTATTACTTTCCTTGGTTCAGCAGGCTCCAGTGAATACACTAAAAAACAGTGCACATTGATAATACTTATATTTTCAATGTAATGGCTTTGAACACAATATTTCTTATCAATCTGTTAATTAATTAATTAATTAATTACAGTCAAATCTAAGTAACTAAAACAAAAACATGTTTCTAGATTTGATATCAGTGCAGTTAGAGGAAACTGTCCACTGTACCTTACTTGTAAGATGTTGTCACTAACTGAGATAACAAGTTACAAAATGTATAGAAGACACATGCTACTTATTTAATGAGATAAAATTAGCAAATCTCTTGCATTGAAAGTAATTTGCTATAACCTGTGACGTTGAAACACCATGTGATCTGTATTGACTTGATGCAGGTAAAATACCACATAGGAAATATCCATTTAAAGAGGTTACACTCCTCCTCAAAGACCATCAAAAAGTGGTCACTCACACTGAATGTAGAATCTTTACTAATCAAGCTGTAATGGAAAGGACAACCAGTCTAAACTGATTGTTTTTTAATCAGCTTTTAATTGGCAAATAGCTTCACTCACCTGAGTTACGAGGCAATTACCTCCCCCTGCTTTGACACTTTGATAACAGAACCATTACTGGACATTTCAGCTTCCACAACTGTGTCAGGCCTGCAACTCACCCTCTTGATCCCCTGCCACAACTGTGAGAACTCACCTGAGAGACACAGAGACTGGCAATGGCAGGACAAAGAAAATCAATCAAAGCAGCTTAATGTGGTAAAATCATGTCGACACTGAGACAAGCTTGATGGAGTAGAGGGCCAAGCATTGCAAAGCCAATAGACGCTTTAACAAGAAGATTTCTATCGGATTAATTAAACATTAAATTACAGAGCTACAGTCTACTCATACTAATTTGTTTGCAGAATAGTTTGTAAATTATTTAACTTTAAAATTATGTTAACAAACGTGATGTTTATCTGTTGCAACCTGCTATATCAACTCAGTCACACTCCCAACTCGTAAGATACTGCAGCTTGTTCAATGGTCCTCCGCTTCAAAATATGATGCTGTAGGTATCCTTCTAGTGTGACTTCTGGACACACCTTCCATTGTCATCAGGTGATGTAGTATAAAGATGGAGAAAGTCCCTATATGGAGGTGGTGGGAGGGATGAATCAATCAAATATTTTAACCACAGGGACCTCTGTTCGTGTCCTGTGTGAAACAAAAAAAACTTGTGTGACGTATCTGATGCAAGTTAAGTACTTAAGTACTTAAAATAAATAGTTTACTTTTGGTTTTATTCATGTATTCAAATTATGAAACACAAACATAAACTTTTTTTTGCCTAAACCTAAGGAAGTATATTTTGTGTCTAAACCCAAAAAACTGCAACTGTGTCACAATGTTTAATTGTTTAACTCTGTTTACCTGTACTGTTTCTGCATTAGCTATATGTATGCTGTACTTGTTGTATTTGCTTGCCTCTTGTGGCTGCCTCTTGACCAGGTCATCGTTGTAAATGAGAATTGGTTCTCAATTGACTTATCTCATTAAATAAAAAATAAAACTGTTGATAATTTGACCGCAAAGCCCTGTACATCCACAAATTATGCTAGGGGCATCTACAGCATCATATTTTGAAGTGAGGGGCCATTGAGCTAAGGTGTTTTTACATGGTTTTATATTTCTTATATTTAAGTTTTTATGTTTTTCTGCCTGTAAATATGAAGCTACCATTAGCAGCCAGGGTACAATAAGCTAACTGATTGCTTGCTGCAGCTACTGACTGAACATATATGAAAGTGGTATTAATTCATCTAACTTTTGGCAAGTAATTTCCCAACATGTCAAACTGTTCCTTTAATGAATCACCTTTAGGTAATCAATAAAGTTTGTCAGCAAGTCGGATATTTAACAGTTTTCAGCTGACAAAAAAGGTACTGTAGCCTCTTAGAACTAACATACATCTTGTGAGCTCAGGTTTTCTGACTTAAGTGAAAAACATTTGAGTCTTGAGACTTCGCAGAGAAACTGTTCTGTACACAATTTATTTGATGACTCCAAAGACCATTCATTATTTTTCCTCACATACACATAATCAGTTGGCAAATAAACTTACAGTCTTTGTAGCCTACCCTCTTTGCCATTTCATTATTTATTCAAGGAATAAAGCCACAATGTGCACAGCCACAATCTGCTATTACTGTGAAACTGCGTTGTCAGTGTTTTTGCAGTGCATGGCGTGGATATAGCATACAATGAGTGTAGCTACCAAGGGAAGCATAGAATTAAAGACACATGTATCTTTATAACAACAGCATAAAAGAGCTGGTCAAAAGCAAAAGAACCTTGCTGTTAAACAAAAAAAAGACAAAAACAAAGGTTAATATTGATGATTTCCTTCATCTGATGTTCGTTTCTGCAACAATTGTGAGCTGTATGAATGGCTGACACCTCAGCCTCAGGCTACTGTAGGTGGACCTCTCAGCTCATCAAGATGAGTGACAAGTGCTGAGGTGGGGACTTGATTGACTGAGAATGAGGAAGGTGCAATGAAGACTACATCCCCCATCAAGATATAATATATCTATATACCGAAGGAATAAACAGAATAAGAGATCAGACATTTAAAGAAAACAAAGCGACAGTCATTTTCACAGATATGTTTTTATTTGTCAAACTGAAAGAGCTTTTGTTTGAAGCAACATCTTTTTTTGACTGTACACAGTTTATCACTCTCCTCTGCAGGCTTGAACCTAACCAGTATTATAATAGATACTTTTTCTAGATAGTGATTGACACTCAGACCGAGGAGGTAAGAAATAATATGTGAACAGCGGACACAGAAATACAAAGACAGGATGCGCTTCCACTTTGCTCCCGTTTTGAACCTGTGAGATGATGTTTTACAATGCACAAGACAATTGATGGTGAGTACAAAGTAAAGGCTATTAGATCTTTATGATATGCAAGAACATAATGTGCCTGTGGACATTTTTGTTATACTGTACTGTTCAAACTCATACATCATGCAAACTTCCTCAAAGCTTTGCAGCAGGCCTGCCGACAGGAAGCTGACTACAAAGATCAATCAGAGCAGATGCTGGCCAAGATATTTGGCAATAAACGACTTAAGTGTCAGAATGGAAAATGTCAAACGACAAATAATCTGTGAGAAAGAATCTGTTTATGCTTATATCATGTTCATGAACCCAAGGAATGACAGTCACTGATTCACACCAACAACATTTTCACATATTGGTAATCTACAGCAAAGTCTTTCAGTGTAACTTACATTGAAGTACAGGTCGAGTTTGGCAACATAACACGCGTAAAAGATATCTTTATCTTTAAACACACCAGGGCCATTATAGTATACTATATCATATACTGTATATCATATTGTAATTTGCCAAACCAGACTACAATTGGCTATACTCAGTCCCAATTAACAATTGAAAATGTTTTGTTTAATTTTCAGACTTCGTACAGTTAATTGTTAACTACGACAACATCCATGTTGATGGCATGACAGCTGAGAATGCCCTGGCTCACAACAATATAAAGTAAGCCCCAAAATATTTGAATGATGACAAAGTTTTTTCTTGCTGTGCTTTTCATCATTTTGGATGTAGTCCAAAAATGTTTGATTCCAATGCATTTGTATTAATTATGTATACAGTGATGAAAATAACAGTGGCACTCTTGTATTTCCAAATGTGTCAGACAACCAACATTATTTGGAATGGTTGAAGCATTAAATTAAATAAGGTTTTCCAGTAAATGTCTTACTTTCTCTTTAAGGCTGGGCTGCAATCTCTGAACAAATACATTGTATTCCTATAATATGAAATGATTGGTTAGTTAAGTGACTGAAAGCTGACAAGTCTTAAGTGAAACACGAAGCATAAAAGTAGACATGGCTCCCTTCAGCTCTTATTCAAGCACTCGAGAGATTTGGAAAAACTAGTCAAGAGTGGAAACCACCAGAGTAATTTATTTTTATTTTTAGGCCATGTAGAATGGGCTGTAAGGTTGGACACTGCTGTGATACCTTAGGTACTTGTTTGCTTCCATTTATTTAACCAGCCAAGGACTGATGTTCATTTACTGCAGCATGCAGCCAAAAGCAGTATCCATACAGTGAAAAACTGTATAAATAGAATGTTTTGACGTGACTGGCCTATGCATCTTTATACCTTGTAACCTTAATGTGTCTAAATATTTTTAGCATCTTAAAACCATTTGAGCATGCAAAGAGCTGCTGTCATGTAAAAATACCTACAAGTTCTTTGACATTTTATGACTATATCATCTTTGATCCAGACTATTAAAGGTCATATCTCTTGAAATAAAGACACTGCCCATATTTAATTTAGAGTTATGTACTGTTGTCACAGTTCATCATCACTGTAGGTTTTTGATAATGTCATATATTAATATATTATAAATCTTGGACATTTGCATTTTTTAAAATACAGAAGTTAATTAACAATTATTATTTAACACATCAAAGGGATGAAATAAAATGAAAGATTGCTTTCAATATTTGAATTATGCATATATGGACAGTTCAATCATTTGCCATTTTAAAAAACAATAATACACAGAAATCTTTAAATAGGTTGCCAAAAATTATACAATTGTGGGTTAGTGAATGACATCTATCCTGAGCTTTTTAATTGATTCAACTTAGATCTCCAAGATAACACAAAGACATTAAACACAGATTTTATGCATCTGACAGCTGAGACAAATAAATCTAAATAAATACAAAAAAGAACAAGCACAAACAATAATTCCAAATATCTTAGAAAAAGTGTAGTGATAATCAAATAGATACAAATAAAAAATGGCAACTCCTTATGAGAGCATTGAGACATTTCAACTAGAGACAGCCTATAAGCCTCAGTGTCAGTGCTGCAGTACCACATTTAACTGCAGTGCGTGTTTATTGTCTCACATATCAGTCATCTTCAGTAAGCTTTTGCAGTGTGTTGTAATGTTTCAGAACTATTTAAAAATGCACATAAAAATAGGTCCCTAAATCAAAGCCGTTGCTCTCAGGGCTGGAGGTTTTAAATGATTTGTCATAATATACATTTATAATTCACGCACCATGCAATTTCTTAGTCTTTTACATATAATACAAGAGCATTAATAGTGTTTTGATTGATGTAGTAATGCCAGTGCCCATTAGTGTAAAAGCATGGCTTGAGGATGTGTAGTAACCAAAGTAAAAATATATTTGATAATGTGATAACGTGTGATCTCTACATGGTATTTTAGACAGTTTAGTTATGTTATGGAGTTGGTTAATCATGTCCAATGAAGCACGGCAGACAGATTTCACATCTTTGTTAAAAAGTGACACTGTACAATAGCTTCCATGGCAACAAGTTAAAACCTCAGCAAAACCCGCTTTCCAACTCCACCCCTAACCCCACCCCTCCCATATATATTACAGAAGTTCATTCCAAACAGGATGGTAAATCTTGAGAAGAATAAAAAGACAAAGATCACGCTTTAAAGAGGAAACTAAAAGACAAAAGTGGATCAGGGGCAGGTTTTAAATCATTGTACAAAAAAACAAACAGCAACCCACCACAACTAAACACATATTCTTGAAAAATCCATTGGAAATTGATTTCTTTTTACAGGTTGCACAGTTTTATTTTTGAAATACTGGGTGAGATCCTCCAGTATGCCAAGGGACAGGGGACAATGGCAAGAAAGATGAAAGAAAGGACTTCACTCTTCCTCTGTGCATCCGAGTATCTCTGCACGCAAAGTGATTCTGCCGTACCATGACCAGGGAAGGATCCGGATGAGCCGAGCATAGACAGGTGGATCTATCACGTTCTTTCTGTGTGTGTCGTTGTCAAAGTTCCCTTGGAATACCTATAAAAAACATCAGCATGGAGGAATTATTACATTTGATTATGATTTCCCCTTACAAAACCAGAAACCATTTTTTCTTCAAAAAACAAACAAAAACATCACTCTGAAAACTGAATTTTAATAGTGCAGCAATATTTGAATATTTGAAGACTGAAAAGAAAATTGTAATTAAATGCTTTAGTCCACATCTGAAAAAATAACCACAGAAATCTTTTTACTGGGAGGCAGGTGCAGAACATTCATGCTGCATTTCTAGCCTGATTTCTCCAGACTGGTACCTCGAAGGCCTCATGCCTGAGCAGGTACTGAATGAAGTGCAGCCAATCAGAGCTTCAATTCAAACACTGCCAATAACAGTTGTACATTCTCTGAACTCAGCCCTGTTCTTGGTTCTTTTCCTTTTATGCACCACACATGTGAGCACATCAACAGTTTCCCCCTGTGGAAAATTGTGCGTTGTTAGAGCTGCACAGCTGGAAGTCCCACCTTCACAATTAGTGACAGACAACTACTGTTGTTTCCCCTGCTTTCTAAGCAGTGTTATTAACATGCACCTTATGCTTGCTGGTCTTGTTTTCCTTCAATTTTGCTGTACGTGTTTTTTTTTTTCTTTCTTCTTTTTTTTTCACCTTGGCAATACCAGAAAGCCTTCGGTGACTGCCAGAAATGTTGCTATAAAAGAAAAGCCCTTTTTCTCCATTATTGGCTCTGTAAAACTCACAACATAGTGTGCCACAGACTAATATGCATTCTGGATCAACACACGTGAACTGCCATTATGTAGCCCCTGGCATATTCTTCATTGCTGAAAGTACTGAAAATCCAGTTTTATCTAACAAAAAATTCAAGTATGCACCAATTTAATACAAATTCAATGACATTTAAGAGCCTTTAGATAAACCATGAACCAAAAATTTAAGGGCTAACTAACTACCAGATACAAAAAAGCTAATTGCCATGTGGGTGCTATATTGTTGATTATTGGAAGCTTTGTGTTGATGTGTGCTTAATAGACAGTAGAATGCAGTATATTAGGAAGAAATGTATCTACAGGGACTGCTTCAATGAACGATATGATCATTTCAATTAAACAGACATGATTATGCCTGTATAATTGGGATGTGATGGGATTCACTGTTGTGTGGAAATGGAAAATCAGCAGGCCAAATCCAAGCAGGTGCTGCAGACAGAGGTTGACCTTTTTAGAGTAAAGCTTCAACTAATTCTCTTTCAAATAATCATAAGAGCCAGTTTGGATTTCAACATGGTCTTAAAGGTTTCTTTATAACAAGCTAAAACAATGGCCATGCACCAAAAAACTAGGGATTTTGGTATATTCATACATTATATATATCCATAGCCTGTGAAGGAGCTCAACTTTTTTGCTATATTTGATAGTACTGTTGGAGTGCCACTTAAAGTCGACTGCCAACTGGATACCTACTACATAATTACAAACAATATAATAGAAATTGACAATTGCAATTGGTCAGACAAATTGAATTAACGTCTTGGACTTAAAGACTGCAAAAGCAACAGGCATCGTTTCATTTTGAACTGAACCTCGAAAAACATGCTCACACTGCTCACTGCATCTCAAGACTCAAAAGGCTCAATGTAGAAAAGGTCCAGCTTTATCCAAATATCCTCTGCAAGCAGGAGCGACAGCCTGGCAGCAAACTAATGCACCTATTTCCCTCGTCAAACAGATTAGTGTTAACTCAACTGGTTAAACAGCTGCTGCTGTGTAATGTAAACTATTCACTGAATGAAGCATAATAAAATCTAAACTTATACACAGACAACCAGAATATTGTTTTTTTTTTTTGTTAGACTGGTAAATCTTCAAAATGCTCCAAGGCATATATATGCCTTCAGGCTACTGTAAACATAATTATACACATAATATAGATTTGTTTGCACAAATAATATTCATTCAGTCCTCTGTACATGTATCAATTTACACCACATTTGAGAAAATCCTTATACAGTTATTTTATCAACACAGAGTGAGTTTGCAATCTCACCCATCATCATAAACCTCAAATGGCTTTATGTTACAAGTTTAGCTCATGAAGAAAGAATAAAAATATGATTAAGTCAAGTACATGATGGTAACAATTAAATCAAAGTTAAAGGAAAATCAACATAATTGAAATGTGTGGAGGTTAACTTTTTTATTTCTTAAACCTTCAATTAAAACTTAACTAAACACTTCAGTTAACTTTCTTAAGATAGAACATGAAACTCAAACACACAAACCATTGTTTTTATTTTTGTGGCTGCTACCACAGAGAATGTTACTTTCTTTTGTCTGTCATTACATATCCATCCATTGTGTTGGCTGTGCTGCACTATTTATCGGGCATGTTACTGTTTGCTTGACTCTCCAGTGTAATAAGTTATTATTAAAACACTACTGACACTCATGTTTGCGCATTGTGTAATTATTCACAGGTATAATTATAGCTTCACGATGTATCATGTTAAAATGCTGCATTAGTGTTTCCTTTAGGCCACTTTAGCTTGATGTTGGTGCTTGTGAAAATCTAAAACATTATAACAGATTGCATTTAATTCAAACCTAATATCACTTTCATCATTCTAAAACTTTAATACAATTAATCTAAATAAAGCACATACCTGTACAGGTCACAATAAGTATAACGTGTTGCTCAGATTCTATAGAGAGACATTAAACATATGGTATTGAGATGTAAGAGACAGTCTCATGAGAGTACTAGCTATCCACTAGCAGCTGGACATATAAGATGTAATTGTCCCTGATCAACATGCAAAGATGTGACACGATACCAAAACACTGCCTCCTCTTCTTAGCTTGTATATGACTGCTTTCGTGTAATTTAGTATTCTATTGTTTCCACTGCTCTTGTGAGTTATTCTTACTGCAAACTAAAGCTGAAATCATGTGACAGGTGTACACTTTCATTACTTTCCTTATTTCACAAGTCTAATACAAACGAGTGCAGGTCACCTTTTCATCCTACATTCTTTTTCATCATTTTCCTACAGCAGTGAAACTCATTCTGTCCCTGTCTTTCTCATCTATTGTAGCACCGAGCTTAGACTGTAGTCAGATAAGGTTTGCATCTGCAGACAAGCAAACACCACTACATCACATGGCATCCTGCCCTCCCTGTCATTTCTCTCTCTTTCTCTGTTCTCTGTTTCTTTTCTTCTCCTTTTTATAAACATAAAAAAATCCACATTACACAGTGCTTAAGAAGCAGACACTTAAAAAGCTTAAAATATTCAAGGTTCCCATATCCTGTACTTTATGATTAAAAGGTATAGTTCAGGTTTCTTGAAGTGGGCTGTCTGACAGCAATGTAAAGCAGTGAAACTATTCTAAATATAGTGATACCACACCTGTACATTGCTTGCTGGTACGCCTGTCTGCTTCTTCAACTTCAACTGGGGACGTAATGAACGCTGTTTACTGTAGGTTATACACTGTATAGACTGCTAAAAACTGACTTTTTGCATTTATTTGACATAATATGTGCCCTTGTGGTGTTGGATATTGTTGACCAGCGATGGACTTGCCACTATGTGTATGTCTTTCTAATATTGTCATGTTTGTATTTAGATTGTTTTTATACGTGTAAATTAGTTGTGTACTTCTGTTTGCGGGCTTGCTCACCATGAAATGCCCCTTGAGTGACAGATAAAGTGTTTTGAATTTAATTGATATGCATGATAAGTTAAGCATAAATGAATATAGCACAGCAGTCGAACAACAAAACTACAGATTTCCAATCAGGCCCAACAAACCTGGAAAACTTGCAAAGACCCTATCTACAGACAGTTTTTGGTTTGTCAGTTCTGGACTACTACCATAAACATGGCATATATTGACATGACTCTGAATGTGCATTTTCTGTTGAGCTAGGATACAGGTGCAAGCATGTTTTAATAGAGGTGCGTACTCTGTTGTAGGGTCTGCAATGCTACCAGTTTTTCCCCAGTGGCCAACCAAGTATTGCCACTAATACATGCCAAGAAAATCATGCTTTAAAGGCGCCATTATAAAAGAAAAATTATGTAATATTTTTTTAAAGATCTCAGTCAGTGTTAAGTTAATGGTATAACTTTATTACAAGTCTCCAGACTACCAGAGTACTCAAAACATGCTATTGTTTACTCACTCACTTTAATCCATCTCTAAAATACAATTTTAGTCTAGAAACTGAATGTGCAGTATGTATTAAAGCAGTATGGCTTCTCATTTCATGGCGGTAAAGTAGCACTATCAGTTGAGAGAGCAGCAACAGTGTGTGCTGGTCCACATCTGTTTCAGTACATGTTCATAACATTTCCCAATTGCATACTGCTTACATATATTAATAATATTACAAACCTGGAGTGAAAACCAGCACAGACCAGTTTCTAAACTGTTCTTTTTACTGTTTTAGAACCACAATATTTCACATTGGGAAGCGAAGAATGTGTCACTTTCAGGAGTGTTGCCTCAACTGTAATGTGTCAACCAGGGCACATGATAGCACAATATAAAAGGCAGGACAAAAAGGCCATAAAAGCAGCAGCTGATTGAAATATGACAAGAATCTCCCCTAGACTGTCTGGGGAGCTGCACAGTATGAAAGGCTATGTCTCTAAAAAAAACTGTCTGGAGCAAGATATCTGAAGCTTCACAATAAAAGAAGAAATGCTGCTTGGAAGAAAATAAGAAAAGGATTGAGGAAGGTGAAGAAAGTATCCTCAACAACAACAAGAATAACTTTAAGTGCATAAAATAATTAAGGGGCAGAAAGAAATTGAGTACAAATACTAGAAAAATACTGTACTTCACTATACCTAACATAGGCAATCTCAGCCAGAGGTACTCTACTGTGAAGAATGGATGTAAGCCATTACCTTTAGTCTAACTACTATAACTAACTATAAAAGCTATATAATACTCTGCCATCTTCTGATATTTACCATAGAACTGTGTTTTGTTGGGTTGCAAGTTTGAAGTATGCCATTTGTAAACATCATATTCAAAAACTTATACATTTATTTAATCATATATTTGTTAATTTGCAAATGGCCTAACACAATGCATTGATGGATGACCTTTCCAATTTTCTGTTAGAATTGGACCAGCTGTGCAACAGGTTGAAATTTGGTTTATTCTACTCTGATCAGTTTTGTGGAGGAGGGATGTGTTGGATGAAATTTTTAATTCTCATTGTCAAAGTTAGCAACATGAACATAAGCTAAAGCAACTTCTGAACTATAGCAATGAGAAAATAATAGTACAGATACAGCACAGTATAAATGAGGCAGCCGCTGTAGCAGAAGTCAACCTGCCTGACAGCAGCAGAATCGGAAAAATAGAGGAAGAGCCACATGCTGCTGACTGGTGCAGCCCACTGGTGGAGCCCACTGGTGCAGCCCACTAGTGCAGCCCATTGGTAGTATTTGTGCTAGCTGCCCCCAAGTGTAATTATATTATCCAGCAATCGAGACACAAGCGTTAAGGACACATTTCTCTGTGTGTGTCTCCAGACTGATGCAGGAGCCACAACTCTGCTCCCAACTATTGATTTTCCAGGAGGGTATAGTCTTGGGTACGCATTACTAAAGGAGGCCTTGTATGCCTCTAGAGATACAACAGTGCCACAGTGCATTATTTAAACCTGCTGTACAGGTCAAGGGAGCAGGTTGCTCAGAATCCTTTGCTCTCTGCCCTCATATTGCCTTACAGGCCACATTTGTGACGTCACCCATTGGTCTGTGGAGTACCATTTTGGCCATGACAGTTAGACAAAGCCAGCGGTGGTGACGTACTTTCATTGGCTGTGCAGTTTTGACTCTTCGTAACACTAAACAATGGCGGTGGTCACACACAATCTCGTATTACAGCTAAACAGTACACTAAAATATGTTTCTGAAACGATTTTAAGTAGAGAGTAAACGAATCTTGCTTCATATTTGATCAGCACTGCCTAGTTTTACAGTTCGACCTAAATTTTGTGCGCTGTGCTGGACATACTCACTGAGAGTGACCTGTTAATCATAAGGTAGCCACGCCCATAAGCATACATGGTTTTGTTGTTTATTTTCCTCTAAATTGGACCATAATTTACTAAATTAATATCATAATGTATTGAATAACACGTGGAAACTGTTTACTGAGCTCATAAATCAAGAGAGAAGTCGACTCATTCTCCATTAGAGTGAATGGTACCGGTGTGTTATTGCAGTCAATGGAGCTCCCCCTGCTGGAAGCTCTGTCGATTATATTTACTGTCAATGGTTGATACCAGGGAAATTCAGCCGCATCTTCATTGAAAGGTCAAGAGTGGATTGCCAGCCTTGAAGAGGCAGTTAAACTCAATCAAACTGAAATGCTACTTCTCCTTAAAGGAAGGCAATATGTTATTTGTTTTTTTAATCCTGAAGTGCATGAAACCCCGCAGCCAATATTATCCAAGACTGTAGAAAAACAAAATATGACTATTAGTGGTTAATTTTAAAATGATTGTAGTCACAGCTATCTAAACTTCGGTTACCCTCTGACCTGGAGGGAATTGAAGACTCTAATGGCTAATTAACCCCATGTCAAGTGAGTGAAACACTATTAAACATAAATCAATTACTTTTGTGCTTGATTGCCCCCATCAACTGACTGTGTAAATATTGACACCCAGGAAAGAGCAGTGGTGCAGGATTAGGCAGAGTAGTGACCCAGGTGGGGAAAGTGTGTACATGTGGGAATGCAGCCGAGCCGATATGGAATGTATCCCAGTTTAATTATGTTTAAATAATGGACTATGTTGTTACTTGTCTCACTTACAAGTGCAGTACATAGATATTCGGGATTTGTGTGTAAGAAAAGGCAAACACTGCACTCTATGGATTTTGTAGAGGGATACTGTGTGTGTTTCCACTGTGCTCTGTTTGACAACATCTGTATTCTGACAGAGCCTCCTCTCTCAATCTAGATCTAACTGCCTGCAGCCTCTGCCACACAGGAGCTGGAGGGGGAGCTGAGAAGAATACTTACAAGCCTCTACCACTGTGCCCGAGCCAGACACCTAGACATACACACACAAACACACACACACGTTCACAGTATATCCCTGCCAAGTCAAGCATTGTGGTGTGGCAGGAGGAGCCTCGGGAGTCCGACAGCCAAATGTGTCCTCTAGCATTAATGGCTGCTTCAGCTGACTGAAGGGGGAAAACACCTTGAAGAATCATACATCTGAACAGCCCCTTGGCTCCGTCTAGGGACAAACTGATTGACATTCTCAGAAGCCTTGCTAAACACGCCTGCCCTCTAATACAGAGCGCACACACTCAGATTGACTGCCTATCCTTGGTTTTGCTCTGAATTATACAGCAATAACAAATCATTCAAGGCTATAGACGATTATAGAAATATCTTGTATCTGGTTTAACGAAATGTTTAAATCCATGCATAGCTTGACAAACATGCTGGTCACCATTGAGACATTTCTGAAAATCAGTGTTTAAATAAATAAAAGGTATTTTTCTCTCGTTCCCTTTGCTATCTCAGCATATGCTCATCCAGTGCATTGAGTGAAAATCATGCTGAGCATGCACTGGCCCGTATCCAAAGATCATCAGGGATGTTAAAATTATAAACTCCTCAAGCAAGGAATTTGAACTGCAAAAATGGAAAATATTTCTGGTCATTGGCTACAGCAAGGATAATGAAATATACTGAGGGGTATTATTTGCTTTAACAAGGTGCTGTCATATTTCAGCTGCAGGTCTACCACACCAAGCCAAACAAAATAGAGGCTCTTCTTTAGAAAATCTCATTTTGAAACGGCAGCTGAAGTCACCATGTAACCTCTACAGACTGCTCAGAATCATTTTTGTGAGAGAAACATATGTGCACAGACTGCAGGGCATTGGCTGCAGTTGAACTATGATGGCAAATTAAAGACTCATGGATTTTAAGCCATTAGAAAAACTATCCACAAATGCTTTCATATTGGATAATTATTTTGAAATGTGTGAAATAAATTTGCATGAATAAATAAATGTATGCCAATATGTTTTAAAGATTGAATCTAGTGCAATCTAAATCAATATATCTTCTAAATATTCATCAAATGCTATGCCAAATAAGACTGCAAACACTTGCATTCTTATTATGAATGTATTAGCTGTGCAATCCTTTCCAACTGGTCACAACATATTATTGACAACTAATCTTCCAGTTCAGTGAAACTTCTATTCAAGCTGGACTTTGTTTAATTCAATCTTTTATGCATATTCACAGTAACAAAATGTCTTCCCAGAGGTAAAATATATATTATTTCACCCTAAAGCATTCTCTATATAATATTAAAAACTCTGAAATGATGTCAAAGACATAGATTAATTTCACTGTAAAATTATAACACAACACATTATTCAGTAGATTATACAGTAGCTATATCATGATCACAATGTACAATATAATAACGTGATTTCCATCTCCTCTACAGTATTTGCTTTTTTGCTCAATATACATGCTTGGACTCTACAAGACTTCTGTTTCTTGATTTTTCTTAGTCAACATATCACAAATACGAATAAGCAGACGAAGTAAGGCTTATCTTTCAATAACACAGTCAGAGAGAAAAGTAAACACTGCCTCTCTTGCCACCAGTATCTGAAAGACAAGGGGCTTCAGCTTTAGCTGTAACCCTGTGCCTGCAGCTCTCCTGATATCAGCAGAGAGGCTGATGCAGCCCTGCACTGTCTCTGCTGTCGAGGGCGATTGGAATGGACGTGGACTCTGTTGAAGGGCCGTAAACAAGCATAGCACTGGCCAGGCCAGGTTGACAGCCAGGTCTTATCAGATCCCAAACCAGAGACACGCAGTAGGACAGACCAGGCAAGCTCAGTTTGAGCCACAGATAAGAAGATGCTAAAGGGAAGTGGAAAGGAGGAACAGACAGGTCCCAAAATTGACATTTTCACTCACTTAAAACTTTTTGACATTTGCTGCTTTGTTTGTTGTCAGCTTCAGGTTTTTGTCCTTTCTGTGCATTTTTCTGTTAACTCTGTTTCTCTTTACCTAGAATGCCCCTTTCCTTCATAGTGTGATATATAATTTAAAACTTCAGTACTCACAGTACCCACAGGCGTGCATTTACAATTCCACTGTATTTTTTCAGTATGTTTGCATGTGTGCATGACAATAAAGATGTCTCATATTTGATTGATATGTTTTGTCAGTTAATATGTTGGTTGGTGTGGCTTACATCTGTGTGATTTGTGTTTGATCATGGTTATTATGGGCTGTAAAAGCTCCTTACCTTGTCCTTCCCCTGTTTCTCATCTTGATAAACATTCCACCGCTCTCCATCATTACTGTACGCCAGTTTGTATGAGCCAACAAACTGGACATGGCCAAAGTCTTTAGCTCCCTGGGTGATGATACCTGTGACCTTGGTTGGCACAAGCAAGTCCACCTGAAAGAGGGAAGAAACAGACAGAAGACAGTAGAATGACTAATTTAATTTCTCAAGAAACTCAGCAAGTGGAAAAGTAAAAGTGTCAGGGATGCTACATTTTCACAATCTAGTCAGCATCTTTTTTTTCTATTGATGTCATCAGAGGATTTACTGTATAAAGACACTGGGCACAAAAAGTCAGTTTCAATTATTCACAGAGTATTGAACAACAAGGCTAAGTCCACAGCCTCGCCTCAGCAAAACAGAAATCGCATGGCGCAGCAGCTTCTGAGACCCATACTGCTCCATTTGGGTTAATTTTTAATAGCTTCTCATTTGTTGCAAAAATTTACAGCGCATGGGTGCTAGGCAGTAAACACAAACTGTTACTTTTATTGATATTTTAGGGTTCAATTATGCTTCATTATTTAAAGGGCATATGTTGTGTTAAAGTAGACAACATTGTTGAGATTCAAAAAATGGTTAAACTGAACCCAAATGCATGACAAGAATAAGTATTACAGCTCCATTAAGTTTACCTGGGTCACTCTGCTTCAGAGAAAATATTGTACTATCATGTCTTAAACAGGTTAGGCTTTTTTTCTAAGTAAGATATTTCCACTGTGTTAATTATGTCAAATGAATAATATATGTGATCAATCTAAAGTAGAAGTTAAAAGGAAGACATTGCCTACTAATGTGGGCAATACAGTGCAGTAAAATAATACAGCTCATATTTTAATGGAACATCAATGGTAGTATTATAAATTAAGTCACTCTCCCACTGATCTTTCATAAGCATAAAGCAGCAGGTGTTGTGTAATGTTAAGAGTTCATTTCACATAATGGGAACAATGTGGAAATACTTTTACATCTCTGTATCAAATTAAGCCAAATGTGTATTGTTGTTTTCTGTACAAGAAACACCTGTAATACTTGTAAACATCAAAAATATGACTTATGGGTGTAAAATTTCCTCAACTTCACGTGTGAGTTTCTTTAATAGAGTATGATGTTTTATACTAATGTCAAATAGTGTTAATGATTTATAGCACTGCCTTGCGCATTTTCCAACATTAAAATGCTAATAGCCTAAATGTCACTGCAAAGCTCTCACTTATCACATACATAGCATTAATTTACAGTCAATAGGGATGAAAAACAGGTTGCAACTTGGCATTTTGCTGTCACATGGGAAGATAGTGGCAAAATTTAGAAGCACAAGGACAGCAAGAGAGAGAAACATACAGCATGCAGATTTATTTGTTCTGCTGAATATACTCAACATCGAGACAACCATACATCACACTAATTGGCCTGGTCATAGGCCAACATATACTGTGTCACACTACTCTGACAAAACAAAATAGGGCCCTGGGTAGATTAAACAAATGAGCAAACAAACTGAAGCAGTATATGAGTTATGGCTCAGTTCCATTCCACCTCCTGGTCTTGACACATTGCAGAACACCACTGTGCATCTCAGCACATCGCACTGCACTTTTATTGCTTGCAATATGTTACAAACCCTGAAACTATTTATTTTTTTCTTGAGCAGTGATGTGAATGAGCTCACTCATAGTTTTCATCTCTCATAAGGTTCCAACACTACTCTTTCCTCCCAGCTACTTTAAGATTGAGGACTGCTCCCTCGGTATTGCAGGGGCCCAAATGCAGACCCCTGCTGTCTACATAAGCAGGCATAGACCTGGGTCCTGACACACATGTGAACAAAACAACTACAAAGCCAACTCTTGGCTCTTTAAAAGGTATCCAAGTGGATAAACCCCCAGTCCTCCATTTGTGAGATGTTAAGCTAATGAAAGCAGGACAAAAGCCATTGAAGTTTGCGTGCAGCAAATTCACAGTGCTGTGATTACAGGTATGCAATTATGCAGATGTCACACACTACGTATGCATGCTTCATTTGTTTTGAATACACTATTCATGAGGTTTCTCCTTCAGCCTCTGCTTCCAGTTTTGTTTAAAGCAGTGCTCGTTGCCGTTTCTGCGACAGCAGTGTTTAATATTTTCTTGTAATGTATAAAACCTTTAAACAACAGCTCTGATATAACGATAATAATATCCCAACAACCTGCTGGATGAAGGGGGCCACAAAAAAACAGTGGCAGGGGCTGCTTGGTTGATTTAGAGGGGCATGACACCTTGCATTGTGAGGCTTTGATTATGCTCCTGTTGCAGAACGTTGAGGTAATCTCGTTCTACCCAAGCAGTCAAGTCTGCCACCAAAACAAAGGCAGGCTTGAAGGGGAACCTGTAATTGCTGTCACAGGTAGCGGTCAAAAAATACAACCGCCCCTAGCGACTCAGTCTCTCAACACTTGGATGGCCCAAACTGAATTAGGGAGCGAGATAAGCTTGTTAAAGCAAGGCCTCTCCTCAAGCCTCTACCTTCTGTTCTTTCTTCCATCACACTCTCAACCCAATCCCCTCCTCCATGAGCTGTTAACCCAGACATACTAGGAGTGTGTGAAGTCTTTTTAGCATTCTCTGAATGCTCGTGGCATAGATGTTCCAAAGAAATAAAACACAACAATCCATTTTAGGATTTTGCTTGCTGCATTTGAGAAAAAAAAAAAAAAAAAGATTTATGTCACTGTAATCTAAGGTTTTATTTTTCCCAACAATACAGCTACACATTAAAACATGAGACAGGGTCAATTACTTATTTGTACTTCTCTTTGATGGCAGCATGCGGGGGGACAACGTTTCTGCACTTCTGCCAGACAAACACTCATCTCCCTTGTTCATTAAGACAAGAGTTGGTGTGTAAATCTCGAGTCCCTATTTGAAGTGGCTTTGCCAGTGCAGGATAAAGAGATTAATGCAGTGAGCAGCAGTCTTATAAGGAGCTGAACGAGGCCCAGTTTCCTTTTTTATGAATACAGCACATGCATACATAGCATCCTGCTGACTTTCTACCTCCAGCTGTGCTAATTTAACTATGTGTTGAAGACTCATTTAATCTTCAAAGCCTGTGGGAAATATGTGTATGTGTATGTGTTTCTGTGTGTAATGCATACTTTCTGTATATTCTCCTAGGTCACAGTGTAGAATGTGTGTGCACAATTCACAGAGCCATGAGGAGGACATTACTATGGCCCATCAGTCCCACAACAGGGCAGCTGTAAAGCGTAAGGCTTTGGCGAGAGCTTGAAAAACTACTCGTTTCACTGCATTTTCTTTATGATACACTGAAACAATGTGCTAAAAAATGTTCAAATGTAAACTTCATGCGATATTGCTTAACATTAAATAAAAGGCTCCACCATATCAGAGTCATTATCATGCAAAATGTAACAGCACAGATTCTGGTTAAGGCTCCTAAGACCATGGCCATGTCAATATTTTTCTGCCTTAGAAACTGGTGGGTTTTGAATGAAGTGGGAATTTGGCAGGTAGGAAAGGTCTTATGAAAAAGGCTATTGAGTCACGACATGGGAAATACTGGATCAAGCATTTCTGGAGCTCTGTTGCTTCAATTTTGACCTTCTGTTTTTGACTCCATCTGTTGTGAGTCCCCCTAACATTACTGAAGTACAATACTAAATCATCGCAGTCCCACTTTCAGTTAATGTAATGTTCCTTCTGAGGAAATTAAAAGTTGCATAATTAAATCAAATTAGTTCTATTAAATAAGGGATGAAGGAAATTATTCTACTTGTCAGACATAGACTCAAACACACCTGCATAACATTTGCATGTAAATGCACAAAAGACATTTCAAAGTGTGTTTTTGAATCCTGGTGCTCAGGGCTCTGAGAACAGTTGGTTTTCTATGGTTCAACCAGAACAATTCTAGCCCCTGATGATGATGGAAAACTACTAATGTAGGACATATATTATAGTGCAGACAAGAATGTGCACAATAGACCTTCTTTGCAGCAGCCATTTTAACATTCAAAGGGTAAACACAGGTGTTACCATAATACTAATTACAGAGGTTCTAACTGAGGTTCCATTCCATTCAGGTCAAACAGAGTCAGGGTGCTGCTATAGTGCATTTTGGCTCACTGGAAATGGTCCGGTATTGTAAATGGAACAGTAACACCTTGATTAGTATCATAAGTAAGACCTGTCTTTACCTTACTATTTCATGTTAAAAGGGCTGCTGTGACAAAGGTCTTTAGAGCAGACACATTTGAAGCAGTCATTCTTATACTACTAGCCTTCTGTGGACAGGTGTTATAAATTAGCGTTGCACTACAAACAGTAATTACACTGCATCTGGTGCTTGTGCATAATTGTATGTTGCAGTGCTTTTGCTATGTCCATGTTAAATAAAATAAACTTAACTCACTTCTGAAAACTTCAATCATGACAGGTAACACAATAATTAACACATTCAATCAACACGTTTTATGTGACACAGCAGTGACAAAATATTGTGACTGTTTGGATTAATATTGGTATGTTTACAGAAAATGACTGTCTACAGTCACAGTACATTTTTGTGAGATTCATTTATAGCGTACAAAGGGAATCAACCAGACACCAAAACCTTGGTGAATGTTCACACACTATCACTGTCATTGGTTGACATAGAGGGAAAAGTGGAAGCCATCACAGTACCTCAGTGTGTTTTCCGCCATAAGAGAAGTGACCTGAATGTTTCTCACTCCCATTTGCATAAACTCTTACATGATATCTCCATGATATCTGAACATATATCATATGCCACATGCCAAAAAAGACGATTCGGCTGCGACACTACTATGTTTAGAAAAGCTCCTTAAGCCAAAAGCAAACCTAAAATGACTGAAAAAACGAGGGATGAGGCTGAAGGCAGACAACTTCCAGACAGATGGTTGACTGAGTATAGCACTTCTCTGAGTGCAAAGAAAAGCCTGTTTGTGTCATGACACCTCTCTGAGTTTAAAAATACACAGAGGTGAGCTGGCTGAGCCAATTCTATGAGGTGAACCATGGAGTCTCACTGAGCTTGAGAGGTTGTTATGTGACATGTATGGCTATTTCTGTGTGAAATCATATTGTTCCAGTACCAGGAAGAGCAAATTAATAGATAGACAAGCTTGCAGCATACTTATAGCCATATTAAATAGTAACATCAGCACAGACAAATGAGACTGAAACTCATATTCATTAATTGTGTTTGTTATGTTTATTACTGTAGAAAACAAACAGCCTGTAGCCCTTCATGGACTTATCCTGTTGCACAAAGAAGTCTTAATGACTTATTAAAATGTAAAGTCCAGGGTGCTTATTATAAATAGCTACAGGTCAAAATGAAATAAAGAGAAAAAAGTTTCATGAGCGCTAATAGCTTACTGATGGAAATATTTTGAGAAGGCACGTATACCTTTACACCTTCAGGCAGCCTGTAGCATAAGGCATAATATTTGCTAACACTAACATAAGAAACCGTTTTAGGATGAAAATCCACAAATTAACCCACATGTCCCACCTTACAGATAAAAACTATTTCTTCATAACAATAATAATAACCTTCAACAAATTAAAAGCATTTTTTTTGCTTTTTATAAAGAATCAAAGCAGAGGTATATTAACACCATACACGTTTTTTTTGTGTGCCACAAGTTAATTACATGGGATGGATAGATTTCCTGTTATTTTCAAGATTGGGATAGTAACACTTTAATATGACTGTCACTTACTCTAGCTGTCACCTTAGATTTTATCACTTTATTACACAATTTAACACAACATTAACCTGAATATATACAGCTTTCTTAAATGTGCAGCCATACTATTTGGAACCTGGCTGATGTTATACTTCTGTTTACGGTCTGTTTACAGAGGAGGTGGTCTCACCCTCCGTCACTACATTATGACTTATTCTCTCTCGGTCTAGCTTAGGGATGCACACACACCCACACACAAACACTCAATCAACTTCATTTTTTATTCTCTTGTTGTTTTTTCTCCTACAGTAGTGTGTGATTTATCATTTATCATTGTTTGTGTTTCTCTAACTGTCTGTTTCACTCAGTGGTGCTCCATGTCATAGCCCACCGTCAAATTTCTGTGATTGAAATTAATGTTCAGCCCTGTTTGAAATTTCTGTACAGCTCTTATAGGATACACACATGCTGTGTATGCACACACACATACACACACACCTACACACACACACACACACACACACACACAGGGTGAATCTCCTTTCTGACTTTCCTTTGTGACTGATGTTTCCACATGGAGTTGTGGGATGTTGGAAGGCATAAATGCCTGCAGAGAAAGAAAGGTGTGCAGGCAGTCTTTAGTTCCCTTGGATCATTGAAGATAGTAAAGGCAATGTCATAGAGAGAAAGTGGCCCCTCATGGCTGCCTCATATTGTGACAGGCTAGTGAGTGTGGTACCAGGGGCCACTTTCTAGACTATTTTTGACTGGGGTGGCACAAGTGGGGCTCTGACTTAAGCAGGGGTGGCATTAAGTATGTGTCTCAGCTTTGCAGTCATTAGCATAAAGTGGGCATGTCAGCAAAGGGGAGACTCAAGGGGACCCACATAATCCATTTTCATTTAGATATCTTAATGTTTGAGGTAAAAGGACCCCTTTGAAATATGGCCATGCCAGTTTTTCAATTGCCAAAATATAGTCTAACTCTGAAGAGATTTAGCTTCCTTCCCAACATGCAAGCATGCCAGCATGGATGTGTAAGGTCATTTACTTCCATATGATAGCAGTATCATCACTCTTAGCTTTGAAATGGAGCCAGCTACATCCTCTGAAAGACAGTGTGGAGTGGAAGAGGTTAGGATAATGACCAAGCCCCCCCTCAGAACACGCCCATGTGTGGTACTGACCACACCCCAGCAAGAATTAAAACTTTTTTAAAACTATTTTGAAATTTTACTTGAACAGTGTTTTTTTGAAAGTGCTATATGTGGAATGTAAATCAAAAGCACTCCGAAGGAACATCTCCATGTGCAATGAGCTGTCCTGACATGAGAAGAGATGTCTTTGTTGCAGTGCCACATGACTTGTTTTGGCAGTACATTAAGAGAGTCAGCTGGTTGGCTGGTCAAGGCACATCTTACAGCCAAAATTCTTGGGATATAAATATGGAAAAAGCACTAAGCAGTCACTCACATTGAACTGCAAAATGGTGGCAAGCGCACAAAATTATAAGCCAAACTGTTTTACATGGCATGGACATTGCTATGCATTGAACATCCGCCCCCTTCCTCCTCTTCACTCTCGTCTTCAGTCTGCCAGCACACTTGCATCTTCACAGCATGCCTAAAATGCTTAAACACATTTGAATGACACCTGCAGGTAGATAACCCTAAGCAATCTTCAAAAACCAGAATGAATTTCTTATGCAGAAGGCTCACAGTTCAGTCAAACGTCTTTAGCTATGGTAGTGGCATGGCCCTAGGCCACTAATTTGCCATGAAATTTAGAACAGATATCTCTAGTGCCTAGAGGATGAATCATACTGCTTTTGGTGCTCCCTTGATTTCTTATAGCTCCACAAGCAGGTCATTGTTTTTATTTATTATTTATTTAGTTCATCCAGTGAAATAATATCAGTATTTACTAGAGGGATTAGCACAACATTTTGTGAAACATTCTTGATCCAGTCAGAATTAATTGCAATAACTTTGATGATCATGTCAAAAAATCTTTTACCACCAAATATCCGCCAAACAAATAACATTACCATCGTCCTAACTAAACTAAGACGTTTAGCCTTTATACTTGCTAAACATAAACACACTAACATTGTCATTGTGAGAATGTTAGCATGCCTAAACACAGCTGTAAACTCTTATAAAGTCTTGTTTATCAGTAGAACATATGACAAGCCTGAGCTTCCTCTTGTGTTGGTTGGGAGCTTGACAAAGACTAAGACTGTTAAGTTGAGGAGAGATGAGCCTCTCCTTTAAGGCTTGCAACACAAACACCTGCATGGTCAGCCTTTTGTTCTGTAGACATCTTTTTCTTCCATCTATAATTTAACTAAAAAAAACTAAAGTGCTCTAAAATAGAAATAGTGCACATTTCAACCATTATAGTATTATTTAATTCCTATTCCTCCCTCTAAAACAAAGACAGGCTTTCATCAAGTGCATTAAAGCACAAACATTACTACCTGAATTTCTAATAGGCCTTTCAAAGCACACAGCCATAAAACAGATGGAACCTTAGTTAGCTTGTCAACTTAAGTCTAAATGGTTGTGTGAACCGATGAAGGGAATTAGCCATGGCAAAAGGAACAGGAAGGAAATCAACCATGGTGGTCTGGATCATTTAGAGCCATTGCAGCAAGGAGAATAGGATCTGTAGAACCAGAGAATACCATGTCAGCATGAGTGAAGTGAGGGGCTCAGATCCATATACGTAAAAAATGGCCTTGACGTTGCACTAGTAAGGTACTTGTAGGATTTCACACTCTGTTTAATGTTCACTGTGACTAGACATGTGATGGACACTTACTGATAAAACCTAAAGTAGTCTGTCTCCCTGTGTGAAACCAAATCTGTAATTCATGCTGGAGGATAAAAAAAACCCTACTTTCTGTTGGTATATTAAGCAATGTGAAATGTGAAATGATTGAATGATATTAAGTATGGTGTTCCCCTTTCAACAATGATGTTGTTTTTAAAGGTTGTACAAAATAGTTGAGTTAAAAATAAAATCGTTTACAACTCTGGCTGCAGCACTTACAGCTCATCATACCTCGCTCCCCTCTCCTGCTTCTCACATGGTAAATAAAATATTCATATCAAATTCTCACACGTGTGCAGATAACACAATCTCTGCATGAAAAACATGGTGTGCTTCACACGCAATAAAAAGGGAGACCATGAAATCACAAAATAGATTATGGACATAAGTGGTCTTGGCAATAAGATACTTATCCTGAAGTTACTCAATACATAGTTTCCTACAGAGCCATAATTTAACTTTGGACTATTCTGAATTAATCATAATACTGTAGCATACAGCATATAGCAGTGCTGCTTAAGTGCAGTCCATACTCTCCTGGGTGCATAACATAAAGATGTCTGATTTAAGGGAGTGGGGGATACCCTGCTTGTCAAGAAATGACTTATAGACTCTGAAACCATAAGATACACATGCAGAACACACTGGATCAAATCTCTGCTGCACTGATTTAAGCTCTGGTGCCTTCACTTCTGACAATTCCTGAAGATCCTACGATTACAGCAGGCGCGGCTGCAGACTCATGAATCACTCATCCCAAGATAAAACAGATAAATGCTTCCTACGTTTGCTAAGAGGGAGGGAGAGGAACAGAGGTAGAGCGAGGGAGATGAGGATCAGGATGCGGTGTTGAAGGATAAGATGGCTTCCTTGGATAATGAAAACAAAAGAGCAACATTACACAGGTTCCATGCAGACATGTACATTTAAGGATATAGTTGGAGGGAGGGGACACTAAAAGCCACCCAATTGAATCAGGGAAGCAGATGGATTTACCATCCCTTCCGTAACTTCATTGGGAAGCTAATTGAATCAGCATACTAGCTGCAGGGAAACTGAATAAAATAGAGCAAAGAAAGTGCCGTATTGGACAGGATTAAAATGAGACTCTGATGATGATGCCTTAATGAAATTTACATCAGGCATGTTTTAAAATGAGTGTGGATTCCTTCTAAGATTCTTCTTGAATTCTTGGATAATGTTCTCCAGATGATTAAATTAGCAATAGCTTCGGGCACCATTTTTGAATCAACATACTGTATTTATGTCTGTTCAAATTGGAATACATTTTCTAATATGAAAGAGTCTCTAACTGGGTAGTCAGCAGTTGGATATTCAGTATTAGACAGGTCCCATCTGACATGCTTCAGAAGTCTGATAATGACCCACAACAATCCCCCTTAATATGATCTTCCATATTCAAAAAACTTGCCAAGTCTTATAATCATGCACACACTGTACACAGCTACATGGTGCAAATTTGATCTTGCTTTTCTGAAACTGGGCTGGCACATCTGCCAAAGTAAGTGCTGGCTGAGCAATTTGCAGTCATGGTTACATCTGTTATCCTGGCTTCCAAGCTTTGAATCAGTGGGTACTGCCATAGCTCAGATCTTGCAACAATTTGTGAAAAAAACAAAGCAAAACAAAGAAAAAATGAAGATATGATGCTGTTAATATATTACACCCAGCTGTATATCTGATAATGGATGTACGAATGCAATTTATTATTTACACTAACATAATAGTTGGCTCAGTTTTGAAATGTTGTGAATAAACATTAAATGTTGGATAATCATGTTATCTTGATTGATTGATATTATTTATGGATTCTCAGACACAGAGAAAAAAAACTATGACAAAAAAAAAATCCAAAGGAAAACAAGTGAAAACACTTATTTCAAACATGGTCCTCATATTACCTCCTCTGAAGGTTGGATCAAGGTGATATTTACATGCACAGAAGTATAGATGCAGCCTGACAGATTCGACTTCATGCTCAAGCCAGTGTTCATTCATTTCATACTTTTTTCAGCATCACAGCTGTCGTTAAATGGTTGTGTGCGTCTCACTGATTGCAACAGAAACCACCTGGAGACATTGTCCCTCTAACATTCTGTTTCTTTAATTAGTTCAGCAACAGAAATTGGCTGCAGGTGCTGTTCGTATTGATTCCGTTTTGTGTGCAGAGTATAGGACAAATAATGATAAAAAGCTGAGCAGCCAGCAGAATAAAGGCTGTATCTAATGTGATTAGAACTTTGAATAGTCAGATCTGCAGGGACAAGTGCCTTTATCTTGTTTCGACCAGCTCAATATAGTATGACAGTAATAAAAATGCTGGATTTAAGGGGATACCCTCTGTTGACTAGCAATTCATGGTTGTAAGGACTGTGTTTTCCATTGGGGTGGGGGGCTCAAGCTGGAAGGACTGAAGGACGCAGAAGATGGCACACCCTTGAAAGTTCCCAATAAATTCTTACAGTCCATTTTCCCATGCAAGTAATTTCAACAAAGTACCAGACTCTTGTTCTTGAAATAAAGACATGATCATTGCTATTCCAGATGATCAAAATCCCTCTTAAATCCTTTCATGCTACAATGCCTTTACTCTCCGAGGCAGCTTTTCTGTTTTTAGAAAGGACACGCTTCATCTTTGCTGCATAAACACTCAAGAAGAGATGAGAGTTTCAATGGGACAAATTAAAGCCATTCTCCTTTGTGGACGGATGAAACAAACACCAAGCTAATTCTATTGATTAAAAGAAATAGAGTTTGTTGTCAGCGGCGCTGTATTTGAGGTAGCGATTTGATTAGGAAGCTGTGCTCTGCAAAATTGGTGTAATGATAATACCCGGTTTGATTACAACAAATGCACACTCACAGGCACTGAGCGGGAATCAATCTTGCATTATGTCTACTTATTGTTTCTTCTAGCTCCACATGGGACAATGTTCTATGTGAAGTGTCTACATGCATTGATGCTTTAGGAACCATTGGCAGTTGTGGTAATTTACTTCTGTAGTATATTCATTTTTGCAATTGTAATACACGAGAACATTTTGAATTACACTATTAAATAAAACATAGATAAAATGCTTGCAGTGGGATGAACAATTTTAAGACAATTAAAACAAATTGCAGAAAAGAAAATCATGAAAATCATTTGAAGACACATCACAAGAGATGCCTGAAAAGAGAGAAGCAAATATTGAAAAAAATAACTATAAACCTTTTATTATGATTCCAATAACTGATATTTTAATGTTCAGAATCATTTATAGTCTACATAGTTTATTATGTAATGTCTGTCTACTTAAGTAAACTAAAGAAAAACTAAATGCTTCCAAGCTCTGTTGTACACTCCACTACAGAAATGTAACATTCATTTTATTTAGCTTAATATTGTTCAAATCTTTTGGACCTTAAGCACAGTAAAAAGCTACACTGAAAAGTGAAATCCATTAAACATTGCTCTTTGTAAAATGTATTTAATTTAATATTTGCTCTACGCAGAATGAATTTCACTGACTTTCACTGTCCTAAGTGTGTCCTCATCTGCTTTTGCCTCTCTATCTTTCACTGTCTTTCTTCTCTTTGGTCCTGTGTGCTCCCATCTGACGAACAGAGGGACTGACTGATGTCCCTACATGCATTCAGTGCCTCACCTCTCACTGCCACTTATTACTGTTATACTGTCCGTGTATATTTGTATCTACAGTACGTGCTCTGTTCTGCTCTGCTAGTTATGCTGCAGTATTTCAGTCTTTGAAAACTTATTTCAATGTTTCATACATAGGCAGCCACTTATCCAAAAGACGTCAATCTGCTCAACTCTGTTGACTCTCAAAATTGAGAAATTATAGGTAGGGATGCTCGATATTCGCTTTTCTGCCGATATCCGATATTCCGATATTGTCCAACTCTCAATTTCCGATACCGATATCACCCGATACCGATATATGCAGGCTTTTTACACCAAAACTGTCTAGGTAAAACTTTAACATTATCTTCCTAATTTGTGGGAACTTAAACATTATGGCCTAATTGTATTGTGATGCCCCACTCGGATGCATACATAATTGCAACATGGCTTTCCAGAATGCAAAACACTGTCTGTGCAAAAATAAGAGGAACAACTTCAACCTTCATTCGTATTAATACTAAAAAGAGCACTAACGCATAAATTTTTTTTTTTTTCGGGCCTTTAGCTAAGCGGCTAATCGCTAGGCTAAGCGCTACTTTGGTGATGTTTTAATTGTATTATTGCACCTGAAGGAGTTGCCCTAATGGTAAATTTCTAAGCCAATTGTTAGTTCGATTAAGACAACAGCTCATAGGCCAGGGTAAAATAATTTAAGTTGCTGCATTGCACTTATTTTGTGTTAATATTAAAAATCATTTCAGGCCTTTAAATTTGTTTAGCAAACTAACCAGTCTAGCGTGTAGTTTTGTGCTTGCTTATACGGCTCATCTAGGCGCGCCGCTGCGTAACGCTCCCATGCTGCGCTCATGCAGGGGCCTCGGCGAAATGCTGAAAGCCTACAGAACAAACATCGGTTATAAAAACCCGATACCGATAATTCCCGATATTACATTTTTTAGTGAATATCGGCCGATATTATCGGACATCCCTAATTATAGGTTGTCAAGAGTACCTATTAATAAGACAGAACAGGCTCTGCCACTCACAAGACAATGGGAAGCTGAGAAGGAAAAGTTGACCTAGTGCAGCTGGGCAGTACAAGACTGAGATTTGTTAAAATGTTGGGTTGCATCCATCTGAAATGCTGCCTGTGCCCGGTCTCAACATGACAGGACTATACTCTGACATTCAGCCTGCTGGCAGTCTGCTCTGGTATAACCAGTGCCGCCCCCCTTGGTGCTAAAAGACTTTGGGTCCAAGGAGTGCTTTATTTATAGAGCCTTGGACCATGAATTAAGTATATCCACTTGATTTATAGGAATTCAAGTGGAAGCCAGTGCCATAGATGAACAATGTTTAGGGGCTTTTACACATTTCTCTTGGTTAAAAGCTAGTTCTACTGTCTAAATGTCTGAAGCTAAAGAAGTATCTTCTGCATGACCTTGAGGGATCCCACAAACCTTCATGGTGTTCCTTGAGTATGCAAATATGTCATTTCAATAAGCACTGAGGGACCATTTTTGCCCATGACAGACCATTCCATTCAGCCAGGCACTATTTCTCCCAGACTGTGAAAATATACCCATGGAGAAATACATTGAGACGGCACTAGCTACAAAATTCATCCATCCTTCCACTTGGCCTGCTGGCACTGGGTTCTTCATCTGCCTTGTATCTCCTTTTGTATGCATGTCATGTTCATTCATGAAGTTCATGAGTGGAATATAGCAAGCACACAGTTCCAGCTGACGCCATCTAGGATCACTTTCCCTCCAGCTGTGTTCAAAGCGCTCCACAATGTTCTTCATGACATGTTCCAATGCTTTGTCTTCGCATCATTATCATTTTCTACAGGTCCCTTCAAGACCATGCTTAACATGTCTCCAAAGTCCCTCAGCGGGGGAGAATCAGTTTTATGTCAAATCCAAAATGTGTGAGTTCAGTGTCTCGACCACCTCCTTGCTGAGATTCATCATTTCTGTACAGGCGGACTATACCAAAGTCAGCAAACAAATGGCAACAACCCAATTCCGTCATACAGCTGCAATGTCTTCTGAGTACTGCCAACTTTTACCCACATAAGCTACACTTTTGTGGCAGTACCATTTTCTTCTTTTTTCACTATATTCACATTATTCACCTGGACTCCTGAGCCAATGCATTACGTCTGTGGAGCTAAGTATCACCATAGCACCTTATGTATACTGATCCACCCTGACCATCATGTGAGTCATTCACTATGAGGGTACCACCATTTCCTCAGTTATAAGAAACTCCATTCCGTTGCACACCTCTCCAGCCACCAGTGGAAAGGAACTTTACTGGCAATCAAGAAATGTATGTAGCTAAACTGTTGCTAGAGTAATAACACTAGCGGGAGCACTCAACAGGCATGATACAGCTGTGACTGTGATAGGTCACTTTACTTATGTCTCTCCACTTGTCTTTGTCTCCCCTGTCTGGGTTTATAGTTTCCAACTGTGCTTTCTCCTTGGCCCTGAGTGGTTCCAACAGAGAGAAGCTTTTTCTCCATGTGGATGCAGTGCCTTAGGTGCTTAGCTTCCACTATTTACCTCAGCATCTGCCTATGCAAACCTCTGCTTTCACTGTACTCATTTGCTTAATTGTTATGTGTGCTCTGCTCTGCATATGTTATTCTACATTTACTCGACTTCCCGGGATCCTGTAATTTTACTGCTCTGCCTTCATTCAAAAAACTGCCAAACTCTAATCCTGCCTACAGCTGGGTGTTTTCTTTTGGGTCCAAGTGTGATTCTAACCAAACAGTGACAACGATTTTTAGCCAAATCTGTCTAACACAATATAAACAATCATATGTGTTCACTTAAGTAGAACATAAAATGTTTTTTATTTAAAAACAGGGTCAGTAGTTTTCTCCACCATAGAAACCCAGAATTTGTGTCTAAGTAGCATCAATTCTGTCTCTGATTCCATAGATGCAGATAACACAACTAAAACTGCATTAAATATATGATATGCATAGGATATGGTCTACTTATCCATGATGACCAGGAAATAATGACACCAAGGTGAGCACTACTGTGTGACAATGGCTCTATGTTGAATTTCACATTAACGCCAATGTACCATTTGCATAGGGGCTAGTGAAGTTCTCTTAAAGTTTTCACACACAAGTTTTAGCTCATTCTGCATCATCAGAGGAAGAGGTGATTATCAGGGTGCCACAGCCACACACCACACATATTTATCACTTTAAGGAGATAATTGGGTGTGAAAACCTTGGAGACAGGATATAACAAATGAATCACTAGAACAAAATTACTTTCATAACTTGTTTTGTAACCTTTGCAGGCTACAAATAAATTTAACAAGTTGCAAATTAAGTGACATATTGATAGTTAAAACATCTGTATATTACATGTGTTATTTATAGAAAACCTACACCATGTAATTGTTTACTGCACAGATGTGCATGATAATGACACATTATAAGGAATGTACCCTATGGAATTATGAAGGATATTTTATGTTACTGAGTTGTACTGGCACATGTGTTCATGTAACTGTGCTTATGCCTCTTCAACAAACACAAACACTGCTTGTTTGTTGCTTTAACAGGTGAAGCAACGCTGAATATATTAGTGAAGATATTAGTGAGAACACCACTAACTCATATATACATATATTATCAGATTATTTGAGACATTTTCACTTTAGTTCAATTACACATAATAAATTGAAGTGACAAGGATACACTTTATATATTTATATATTACAAAATTAATTAAAAGTACTCAAAACTAAAATGTTTTTTCTGTCTGAATATTAATTTGGTTACTGTGTCCAAAGGCATTCAGTCCTTACACAATACTTCTCTGCAGTCTCTTAAGGGTGAACTGTGTCTTAATATCAGTGTTGCACATAATGTCTTTTTCAGTCAGAGCTTTAGATGATGTACTGAAAGTTGGTCTCAAATCAATGTCAGCATGTCATTACAGAGTGGACCCAAGTTAAGCTTATTCACAATATAAATAATGTATAGTTTAATATGAGAATTTGAAGTTTTATTTAAAATATTTCAATAAAAAATGGCCTTAATGATTATGTTTCATTATACCATCCTGGCCTATTAGTGATGCTAATCTGTTTTTGTAAGCAAGGACAAAAGAGTCCAGATGTGTCTGAATATGTACTAAAAAACAACACAAAATGTATTTAAGGTTTTCCTCTCCTTCACTTCCTGTCAGTTCAGATACCACTTGGAACACTGCTATGAGATGTGATTCAGAATTCAAGCTCATGATTCAGGAAAGTGAATGCTTGCTAAATAGTTTGTTCACTGCAATATAATTAAGAGATGTGGGATGAAGAGACACAATCACTCCATTCCAACCTTGTTTATTTCTTTGTCTGCAGTATGTTTACCATAATCCACCCAAAAAAAAAACTCTCCACAGTCCTGGAACAGTACTTAAGAAAATTTGCAGTGAACGTGTTGCATTAAGAGGACACTGTGAAATTGAAAAGTAGCTACTGTCTCTCTGGCAATTTCTCTTTGCTATGTGGACATGTTAATGTGCATAATTAACTAATCAGCTTATGCCAGCTGGAACACTTGGCAGCTCAGTCTGACAGCTTCAGCTCCTCTCTTGAAAACATCTTGAAAGATTCTGGTTCTCCCTGTGTAATTTTATCAACTGCCAGGCCAGAATAACTTTAGCTTAGTCCCCAAATATGTCCAGTTCTTGGTGTTTATGTTTGGACTTAACAGTGTTTTGTGGCACAAAATGAATATTCTTAACTGTAGTTGAAATGCTGAAAACTACTGTCAATCAAATGATTACATTCAAATGATCCGTTGGATGTTTTTTTGTGTGTGATGTTTCTATAATTGAAATGACCACTAATTGAAACAATGTGTCAATTTGTCTCAAATGGTGAAAAATAATGTACTGACAATGTCTTGTTAAACTGAGATGTCCAGTTATTGTAGCATGTCATGTCACCATGGACACTCAATTATTAAAAAGCTACAAAACTACAAAAGACCACCAACTACATTATATTAGTATACTAGAAAAAAAAATATTCACAGCATGGAGATAAATATATATATATATATATATATATATATATATAGTTGTTCAAATGCTTGAATAATTATTTAATAAATAATAAATAAAGGAGTCATAAGTCCACGGTTTGCTTTTGAAATGAAATCTTGTCCAGTCCTATGCATCAAGAAATCCATTTTGACATTCTGTGTCTGTAAAGAGTTTCCCACTGCTTCCACTGCACACCAGAGCAGTTGTCTTGATTAATAGGAATACTTAATATGTCATTAGGGCTGATTAATTCCATTAATCTGTAAGGTTTAAAGTCATTCAGTAATGTCACTGAGAATCAATTATTCACCATGGCAACCAATATAAAGAAGACACTAACTGTGGGAGTTTAACAAATGCATATAAGACGATCACAGAATTTTAAAAAAATTGGTCAGTTCCATCAGCTGTATCAGTATAGATGTGAAACAGCACTCTGCAGTGTATAACTCTTAATGTCTATTTTTCAAAAAGTCAGACATTGTATATGCCTGTGTGCACAGAAGTGGTCCTTGGCAGTGGAAGCCATTGATTTTCTCACTGCGTCTGTATAGCATCTCCCCTTTCCTGCCTGCACAGCATGTAATATGAGACCACAAGTTTTCCTTTACCCACAGCAATCAATTTTGCTTAGTCGAGTTGCCTGGCCTGGATGGGCCCTGCCTAAGTACCTGTCTCCTCCGCCACGAAGCCCTGCATACCCTCACCCTCGGCAAAAAGCTTTCAGCGTAATAAAAAACATATCTGACTGAAGACCCAACCAATCTAATAACGGCCAGACAAGTCAGTGTGACTACAGAGCGCTAACTGTGTCACTGCTACGGAGGTGGTGTTCGTGGAGCGAGTGCAGCAGAGAGGCAAAGAAATCAAAGAAATCCTTCTGATCTTCAATTCCCTGAGAAGATGATCCACATCACAATTTCTTCTATGCTATCAGTTTTAGAGCTTGAAGTAAGATGTGTTTTTTTCACTCTGAAAGCAAAGAGCATTTACTGCCTTTTATCTTAAAAGAACAAAAAAAAATCCAATATATGAGGCCATATTTGAGGTCATACTGGGCATGATTGAGTCTGATTGATATCTTAAACTACCTAGGCCTCCATCAATCTCACATATTGTTAAGCAGAAAGACTAGGGTGTAAACGTTCACTTAGAAACATGCCATGTCCCTTTCAGGAGACATTTTCAGCCGTCAGTTACTGTAATGAAAACAAATGGATTGGCTGTTTTCATGAAGATAGAAAGCCTGGGCTGTAGCCAAAGATAACAAGGCTAAACTCTTGCAACAGAGGCAGCGTGGGTGTTGAATTCAAAAAGACTGGCATGAAAAAAAGAAGAAGAAATGACTACCTATAACTGACTGTTTCTAAGAATGATATTGAGAGCTAGCTAACAAAGGTAGGATTTCAAGATATAGCTTCCTTCACAGCTGACAGTGTTCACATAGATGAAGTCTTTTCCTATCATATATAACTGAATCCATTGGCATGCATCACCATTTGCACACCATCAATTACTATGCCAGGGACATAAGAGCTAATCTTTGAGAAGAGTGAAAACCAGCTATATGCAAGAACCTGACGGTTTGATGTTCATTTCCCTGCTAATACTGTATACTGATGTAATCTCTACAGTAGCTATAACAGACAACAGATTTTTATCTCAGATAGCATCTTACCTGTAGCCACTGTGACTGGTCACTGTGTCCAGCTGTCCAAGCATTGACCTTGCCCTGTTTGTCCAGCCGGGCCTTTCCAGGCTCCCAAGTAAACATGTCCATGTTGAGAGTCCTGAAGATGCTGGAGGCTGTGACCTGGTAGTCCTGGATATGGCCTGACTTCATTCCCAGTGGTTCAGAGCAGCCTGGCAACAACAAAAACAAACAGATTTGTTCTAACCTTCCTGAACTTACAGCCCCTGCCCAAAAAGAAAGTTAAAAAAAGCATAATTTTCACTGCTGGTACTACATAAAAAATGCAGCATGAAACAACTGTGCAGTAGGCACACTGTAGTGGATTTTCAGATCATTGTATAATTAATTTGTGTGTACAGCTGGATGAAGCTCAGCTCACTCACCTGTTAGCTCACAACCAAGCAGCTCCATGCGTAAGGTACAGTGCCTCCTGCAGACTTGGGGGTAAATGCGCACGTACTGGGCTTCAATGGGAGGGGTGAAGGAGTTGGCTGATGGAGCGCTGTTATCGACATTTCCTCTGAAAATCTGTTGTAGGGGATGAAATAACAGCAGATGGGGGAAGGGAGGATGGTGAAGCAGATCAGTTTTGCCGTAATGTGGCAGTCTATCTGGCGCTGTCTCTAGTGTCTACTCCACACTCAACAAATTGCTGTCATTCAAGGTCAATGAGCTAGAATTACAGGGAAAAATAGACAATTTCTCGCACGATTTGAGCCCGTAATTCATAAGAACAGTGGTGTGTTTTAAATTAGTGGTCCAATTATATCACTATACCTTCTGGAGTGTTTTATCCAAATGACCTGAGATAGTCAGACATAAACTCTCTGATTTGAGTGATGTACTCCATGTGTGAGGCGCAGAGAGAGGGCAACAGAGAGAGAGAAAGCAAGGGAGAGATAGAGCAGCGTATTTTCATGCGATACAGGAAATCAGGATATAGGAGCTGTCACTGGGTGGCAACAGGTCAGTGTGAAAAAAAATCCCCAACTTATATTAAGACAAGTGTGTAACTGCTTTAAACACACTGACAGGTCCTACTGTACAGGTATTTATCCCAGTGTGCTCATGCAGTTACAACTTTCACCTTCAAATATATTCCATAAAAATTTACACTCAATCATGCACATCCTTGCTTTCTGGTAACCTAATTTTGACTGACAAGATAAAAAGACAGACAACAAACGAAACTGAGATCACAGAATAGTCAGCTCCAGACTCATTGTTCCGTGTGATAAATTTGAGAAGAAGTTTGGAGGTCTGGGGTCATTCGGAGCTCGGCCAAATGGAGGACAGCCGTGGTTTGCTGTCAGGAATGATGGAACGTTGTGTGGCCTATTTGGTGGCTGTTCATCCCCAAATAGTATAAAAATTCAATCTAGAAGTCATAAAAGTGGAGGGGGGTAAGGGGCAGCAAGATGGGCCCGGTGTGTGCTAGCTAATTAAAAAGCCATCTCATCACGTCCTCCACCCTGCCCTTGACTGAGTGCACAGTCTCCAGTCACCGTGTGTGCATGTGTGTGAGTGTGGGCATGTGTGTATCTTTGTCTGTGTATTAGAGAGTGAAAGGCTAAAGGGAAAGAGTGGAGAGATGACAATGTGTAGTGTGGACAGTGTGTATGCCTGTGTTTGTGCGCACACATGTGTGTGTGTCTCACCATATCCTCATCTTTGCCCTTGACTTTGTATGTTCTCCAGGTCTTCCCGTCATCACTGTAGGCTACTTTGTAAGACTTGACGTACTCTGGGCTGCCGATACGCTTTGCACCCTGGGTAATTAGGCCGGTGACCCTCATTCTCCTCTGCAGGTTTATCTGTGGAGTCAAAGAAAAGGCAAAATTAAGAAATTATAGCTTCATTTTCAGATAGTTTGAATGTGTGCATGAGCAGTGTGTGCATGCAAGTCATGGGGGAATCAGTTCACTTCCTTGTATCTTTTCTGTCAGGGCCATCCATCTTATTCAGAAAGTCTGTGATCAAATGGAACATTTAATCAATCCTCACGCTCCAGATCCAGTCTGTCAACCCTGTGCAGACTGTCAATATGGTGCCAATGTAAAGCGGCTTGGAGAGCCGAGAGGAAAAGAAAAGCTAAGAAAGGGGAAGGTGATGAATGTTTCCATAGATCTGGTGTAGCACGTACAAAGCAGGATCATTATTATCTAAGCATGATTGCCGTGCTACACACCAGTTTAAGGACATAGAGTGCATTTCAGCAATATCACACCTGTTTCACATATTTCCTCTCACAGAGTAGCAACAGCGTGTTGGTAAAGTTGCTGCACATATGCAGCTTTAATATTACATGTTTGCTTTTATTTCTTTACTTTATATCTTTCACACTATGGCTCAAAGCCTTGGAGACCTATGAGTGATGGCACACATGTGACATCCATGTTTTTCTATCTGTATCTTAAACCTATCAATGCAGGTTGACTACAAAATTGTCTCACTCGCCCTGTAATTCTGGTGAACTTGTTTAAAAAATGTTATTTTGTTATTTTGTTATTTTTCTTAACGGATGATGACAGCTGACGACAGTTCACTTCAGTGCAACATGAAGAAGCCTGTGATGACTAAAGAGTGGTGCTGTGTTGGGTTACTCACACACACACACACACACACACACACAAACACACCTACATAGACATACACATACACACACACAAACACACACACAATGCCTAATATTTTTCTTTTTTTTTTGATTAACAAGTAGGGCAGAATAACACAGGGCAATTTAAATACTGTAACACACTTGTGAAAGTCTGTGACAAATAAGATGAAGTAAATAAATGGTGATGACAATTATTCATTAACCATTTTGGCATTACATTAACAACAAGCTGTTTTATCTTGAGGACAAAAAAGACACTGGCTCGTCCAGCTCACCCAGTGACAAAATATAAAAACACAGCTGTCTAGTCTTGCATAACTGCAGAACAGGAGGGTGGCAATAAGCCAGTATTGAGTGATTATTAAGGAAAGGACCATTAAACTGCAATGACCAAACCTAAGAAAGAAATGCAGACTAAATAGATTAATTACTCCTATGAATTGGACTATTATGGCTTAAGGGTGCATTTATTATTACTATTAAATGTTTAAGGATATGTGTTCCAGACAACAACATTTTATGTGATATGGCAAACAAACAAGATCATGTTACAGTTTATGTTTGTGAAGTTGAAATCAGTTTCTATTTAAGAACATGAACCACCTTAAAGCTGACCCAGGATAAACTTCACTGACAATGTGACCACGTTCAGAATGGTATTCCGGGGGCTTGAGCTCATTTTCCGTTGAAGAAATGTTAGCATTACTATAATATACGGCAATTTACAAGTAAAATATTTGAGAGCAAAAGCTCAAACAGAAAGTCTCAGCCCACTAAGTTATACTCTCCTTTTTGGTTAATGAAAAAACTCTAAGCTGTGTCTCCTGAGGACATTAGAGATTAGAGTACAAATCCTTACAAATCCAGCACAAGAAAAAAACTGTTTATGTTCACCAACCTTGTTCGAACTGTCAAAAACTAATGGAGTAATGTTCAATAATTTTATTGCAGTGTGGATTTGCTCTCTAATTTCCATGTGCAGAGACAAGACTCAATTATGCATATTCCTCAACATACTTAAACTGACGTATCAAGTTAATTATACATAAGAACCCCTCTTAAAGCCTTAGAGCTGCAATGACCCACTATTTCTCATTCGCTGCGTTTCTTCGCTCTCCTCAGTTTTATCCATAGAGATAGATATTTTGTGCACTAATTAGGAATCCTGTCACTAAAAGGCCACTGCTGGGGTAATTGGGGTGATCCTTCACATTTTTAATGACCACTCAGAAACACGTCTGTCACCTCAGCACTAATAGTGATGCATTTATTTGTTTGAGTGAAGCATCATTGGAAACATCCTCCATGAGCAGGCCTTTGTCTACAGACTTAAATGTGTCAGCTTGGAGGAAAATGCCTCATTGTAACAGAGATTAAACCTAAAATGCTTAAATGGCAGAAAGGTGTGATTACACAGAAAAACACAAATTACTAATAACGACAACTAATTTCGTACATAATGTTTGTATGACCTGAAAAGGTTGTCAGTTTGTAGCTTGAATGCACCATGGAATTAAATCAAAATTTAGATGACACATCAGGAAGCAACTACCATGATTCAGGCATTTTACTTTAATTATTGTCTGCATAGTTTGATGCAAATCTTTATCAATGTGTGGAATAAAAATGTCTAAACTTTCTCTATTAACAGAATTGTGTGTCCTTGGCATATGTATGCACTCTCTGAGTTTGCTGTAGAGACTTTGTGCAAACGAGAGCTAGAAGGAAGACTCCAGAAGATGAAGTTTAGAATGAACTCTTACCCTTTCACCAATTCACCCTTTCCTTTTTCCTAAAACACACAGTATCATGTGTATGAAGTGCTCTGGGTAAGAATGTCTGAGCTGCCGAAGAAACTAACTCTCTAACTTTATTTGCAACACAAAGAAAAATACCACTTGTTTGCATGGTTTGATATAACTGGGTCTCTCTCTGAAAAACGTTCACTACTGTGAGAAACTGTTCAGCATGTAACCACCGGCAAAATCCTGGAGCTAAATCTGTCCTGAGCTGTAATTCACTCACTCTACCTTCAAGAAACTAAAGCAGTTTTCTGAAGCATCCCTGAAATAAAAAGCAATTACTGCAAGTTCTGACACACACACTTTGATTTGCCATTGGCCCTTATGAGATCACAGGTATAATTTATATTATTATTAGTCAAGAATTATGTGTTTGTAACTATAGCTGGCATTTTTCTTTATTTTCTGACATCTTAGGGACAACACAGTTTATTGATTAATAAAAAAAAGATCAATAGCATAATCAATAATGAAAATAACCATTGTTTGCAGTCTAATCATAACTAAAACTTAAATTATTCATCTCAAATGCTTGCTTTGTTCTAGTGCTGTTGTAAGGAACTGGTTCCCTATCTTATGTCATATTATATGAGAACCTGAAAGCCCTCTGCTAAACAATGAATAACATGATATAACTTTTTTATACTTTCCATTAAATTCTCCCCAGAGCTCATTAAGCCTGAAGTAAACAGGCAAAAACACATTTATTTACAGCTACAGCCTTTGGGTGAAAATGGAACTCACTACAGAGTGGTTAGCTTCCAGTCCTTTATATTGCCAAGACCACTAACTATTACCAAATATAATCATACCTACAAGTAAGACCTCTCACACACACACACACACACACACATACAAAGGTCATGAGTGAAAAAAACATCCTGATTACACACTGAGATGAGAACTGTTGAGGGAATTGCAACAGTATTGTAACAATTAAACTGCCCTGTGTCCTTGAAACTAGCAAAGAGCCCTGTGGCACTGTTGTCTGAAAAAAAAAAGCATGTGAACGCGTACACACACTCACAAACACATACACACAATTGAACAGCCATATCTCTCTCATTGTGCTCTCTTTTTCTATAACACACACGTGCAGCCACTCAATTCCACCCTCAAATTGCATCAGCGTTTAGTTTTCCTCCTTTTCTTTTTGGTTGATTTACATGGTATTTGGCGGTAATCGAACCTTGACCACAGTTACACGTCAGAGAGAGTCTCAGATAGTCAGATAGATACTCATTGTAAGAGTGGCCACTCAACCAACAATCCTCCAAGAGCAGAGTGTAAAAATAATCCACAGTGTGTGTCACAACCTCACAGTAATAGCCAGTGATGTGCAATCATGTTATCATTGTGCTCGTTCATGGGCATTGCAAACGTTTAAAAGATTTGAAATGGCATAAAGAAAAAGCCCAAATCTACCACAACTGAGATGTTGTGGCAGGACAAGGAATAGGCAGCCCCTTCACTGTCATTCATTTGAACCAGTACTAACTTGAAAGAGGTGGTCTCAACTTTTAGACCACTGTTCACTGTTAGAGACTGATGAATTACTCATAGACATCTGTTTATAGCTCTCAGTGTTAAAGGAGTTGCATTAAGTTTAGGCCCAAGAACCCTGACTCATTTGTATCTGAGAATAAATTTTGGTAGGAAATTTAATAGGAGTCCAAAAATGTGTTTTTGTATCACAGCGTGTGTATCCAAAGGCTTTATTCAATTACAAATGATTGCAGTCATGCTGTGATCATGAAGTAAACCGTGACTGAAATGCGTTTGTCAGGGTCACATCTGAACCACATAACAGACTGTAGAGTTGAATGTTTTAATAACTAAGGTTACACTGGAATGAAAAGGGAAAAGCTCCCCAGACAGACACAAAATGAGTCTTAGCACATTTGAGCCAGGTTGTGATGATATACGTACATATCAGAAAATGTGAACACGTGTTGGAGATCTGCACCTAAACGTCATGTCATTAACTGTTTATTGTCAATTATGCATAGACCCTCTTAGCCTTCATAAGTAATTTGGATTGTTTCATTCCTCCAACACAGCCGACTGGAGCTATATTTTGCTGATATTGGACAGACTGGCAGCATATTTCCCCTGAGTGTTCAAATGCAATTTTATGTGTGAGCTAGTCGTGACGAGGCTGTGGAAAACTGATATTCTCACACTACATAGATGTGTGAACAATAGCAAGCTCATACACATGCACACACGCACACACACACACACACACACAATTCACAACCCGACACAAAACACAAACAAACATATATGAATGCCATGTCTGCCCTATGATGTATTATTCAAAGTACGTTGCTCTATGTTTGATTCATTTGTTGAGGTTTATGGGGGGAAAAGCTGACTCTGGCTGACGTACAAAGATACATACTGCACTAGAGAAAAACGTACAAATAGCCAGGTAAATCTGATCCCTATGCTGATAGGGTTGTCATCTGTCAGTACAACCTGTTTCACATGACAGACATGCAAACACCACATCACTATGCACTACAAAAGTACACCACCGATTCCTTTGCATAATCCCAAAACACTGACATGACTGTACACCTCTGTACTCACGTCCCAATTATCCAGGCCTTCTGTAGAAACACACAATGCCTACAGCATCCTGCGCAACATCCCACGTGGCATCATTAAAGTCAAACAAACCGCCTGAATGTTTTATGGACCGTTCTCCTCAGCCTCCTCGTGTGTCAGGCTCCTTTTCTTTCACTCATGTCAACTGTTTCTTTGACTCTCTCTCTCTCTCTTTCTTCTTTTTTTTTCAAATCCATTTTTGCCCTGTCTTACTATTCTCTTGTTGTTAGGTACAGCTTCACTTTCTCCATCACGCTGTCACACCGTAGTATGTTTTTCTATTATATTTTGTTCACGGTTCACTGACTGTGTATCATGTATCTGATAACAGCCCACTTCAAAGGTTGCTGTCAGCATTTCTGTCATCACAGAAATGACTCGAAAGTAAGAGAAACGCACTGAAGGTGAACATTGAAGGTGAAGGTGAAACATTATTTATGTATTAATTGGTTAATTAATTTGATAAACAATTAATTACTTTTACTTTTTATCTTTCTTTCTGGAATACTGTGTAATTTATGATATGAAACTGTCATAAAAAGGACTGGACCAAGCCTTCAGACTTGAGTTGGTTGGGGATTTATATACCATAGCTATGCATCATCTGACAGTAGTTTTATATGCCACAGCTGTTTCAGCACAGGGCCATGATATATGACTATTTGCTCAACATAAATCCAGATAACCAGTTATACATACTGAAGGTCTTGTGTTCATACACTGGAGGGATATCATTTGAGGTGGAGGAGCTGCAGGGATATCATTTGAGGTGGAGGAGCTGCAGCAGCCTTATGTAATGAAATCTTCAACACAGACATACAGGGTTCCGGGAGTTAAAAATCTGTAAGAGTACACACTGGGAATTATTTCTGCATTTAAACAGGCCCAAAAACTAAAAGCAATGGGATCTGGGCAGGGCAAGATTGGTGAGGACAGAAGTTTGGGATGTGATGTGCAGCAATAATTCAGGACCACCAGGCAATTTATCGCATCGATCTGTCTATGTGGCCCTTTGACAAAAAGCACCGACTAATGGCACAGCATGAAGGTTGACTTTAACAAAGCCTAAGTAAGATGATACTCATGTATCAATGCTTTGCTGCTGTTGTAAACATCTAGTTTCCTTTCATTTTGCAATTCATAAGGCTGTTTTAGATGAAGGCCCCCAGGTGGTCATAGAAACACTTATCACAAAAGGACAAAAAGATGCACTGAGTGGTTAAGCTGAATTCAATCTTTTTTTGTAGATAACAGGAAAATTACGGTTAATATTACTGTTGAGTGTTGTGTAAAATTATACATCAAATCTCTCTCTTGACAGCACAGTGATTTGCAGATCAGAATTTACATAAAACATAACAAAGCCTCAGTGCATTGAATAATGACAATCCTATGCACTGTAGTTATGTTGCAAGGGAACTTCTTTTACAATGTATGACACAAAATACAGCAAGTGCCAATGTAGTTACATTTGTGTGCCTGTCACAACTACAAATGGCAAAGATGGCACAGTTGAGTAACTGTCAGCAACAAAATCATCATAAAGTGAGATGCTACAGCCACTAGCTGACAACAGTTATGCCCTCTCACGTTGCTCCTCACACTTGACTAAACGTGCATCTGTTCTACCCTAAGCTTACAGTTTTTATTGCTTTTTATGACCAGTAAGTGAGCCATCAATTTTACAGTAGAAGTAATTAACTCTACCATTAAAACATTCAACAATTAATACTAACCATTGACTACAGTCATGTGACATTATACAGCAAGGGACTTATAAATATAAAATAAAAAAGACAATTTAAAACCTCAACAAACACAAGAATAAAGTCTATCTATAATTAAGACTGTGTCTGTGTCTTAATCCATTTGTGTCTGGCCCTGGCCCGACTTTGCATATCTCATGTCCTGTGACTGTGCTTTACCTGGATCCAAGGCCATCTGTCATTTTCGGCAGCAGTCCAGGCATTGACCAGGCCCTTCTTGTTGAGGCGTGCAAAGTACGGGTACCACTTCTGCAAGCCGAATAGAGCACGGTGGGTGGAAGAGGCTGTTATCTGTTGGTTGGAGATTATGCCGCCCTCCATGCCCAGTGGTCCAGAGCATTCTGAGTGAAGAGAGGGAGAAAGAGACAGATGAGCCTTAATGTAATTTCAGAAGTCAAAAATCTATCTATGGAATGCATAGAGATTCTTAAAAATACCACAAAGACCACATTTTGTAATGTCAGTGATTTTGTCCTCCACACCTTCCTTCATTTTTCTCCTCAATGTAGCCACATCAGCGTCAATATACTTGTTTATCTCAGTCTTAGAGATACAAAATCTGGTCTTCTCTGCTTGTACAGTAACAGACATGGTCATTAAAACTGCAACTTTTCTTTCCTTCTCCATTGTATCTTTGTGATGACCTTGTCTCCTGTCTCTTACTATAAATGTTGCTTTGATTCACTACAAGAAAACTTCGAATGTTCCATTATGGCAAAATCCTTTTAAGTCCCTGCAGTCAACGAAAGGAATCTTCTCTGCCTTCATGCTGTCTGCAAGAACTAACAGGTTGCTCCCTCATCTCTCCTATCAGTAACAGAGTCCTCAGGCTTCCACCCAAAGAGCTCTGGCCATTTCTGGACAGCATCATACCCAAAGTCAACAAGCTTTATAACATCCTACAGGCTGCAGTATTAAAGTGAGAAACCATGACAGCAATATCTTCAATCAAACCCACTGTCCTTTCTTCTTTAAGCAGCTTGTTTTCCTTTTTAATCCTAATTGGTATGTCCATTTTAATAGTCATACCTGTGGTGAAGGGATTCTGGCAACGTTTATCCACTAGAGAATTTATTGTGCTGCAAAACAAGTACTTCTTTGTGTTTCCATTAAAAAAAGCTATTGGGAAATCAAATAATAATAGAAAACACATGAGAAATGAAACACAATGAAGAAACAGATGGAGAGGGGGCATGTATCCATATTGTACGTTAGATAAATACATACTAAAATATACAATTGTATTGCATAAAAGTTTTAAAAAGTTGCCTCTGCTCTGCAAATGAGATTTTCTTAATTGTTGATTTACACACAAAACATCTGCTTTCCTATCAAAACAGTTTTGCTTTCCTATCAAACAGAGTTTGTGAGATTCCACCAGCTCAGGGTGGATTGAATTAGGATGGGATATGCATACAAATTGTGTAGTTTGCCTTTAATTTCAAGATAACTTAGCCTGTGGAAAGGCATCATAATTGAGGACTCAGATGTGCCGAGTAAACAACATAAACAGTTCAACTGGGGTTGAATTGTTGCTTCACACAGCTGTGGTGTATTGCCATCAAAAGTTAATCAGATGTGATTGCAGGTCTTCAGAATCCTTCAGCAGGAATAAATTGTGTTACAAAGTTGTGTAACTGAGATTGTCTCTCCATTGGATGTCATTTAAACCTTAAGTTGTAATATGCTACTTACTCACTTACTGTAGAAAGTTGTTTAGAAATGTGTTTCCCATGCTGTGCAATTTGAGGAAAAACAACAGCTGAGAAGTGACACATAGTCGGTTTGAATTCTGCTGAACAGTCAGAAATATTGCATTTCTTCTATCCCACTGTTCTCTTAAACTTGAAGATGTGCTCTGTTAGATATGACAGATGCTTAAGTTTTAATTAGTCTTTAAGTAAAGCATATAGTTGACATAAATGCAAGGATTTAAAGCTGAATTAAAACTTTTTTTTGTTTTGAAATATTGTTCATAATTGAACATGATTTGCAATTATATGAATGTTATATATTTCTGCAGCTACCATTTTCTTTACTAGTATATTTTTCTCTGTATAAGGAAAAGTGCTAACATTTCAGTAATTCATGGTCTGCTCCAAAAAAGGATGGAAACCATTGCAAAATATGCTCAAGACACGTGCAAGAAAAGGAATGCTACCATAGGCTAAATAGTCTATCAAGAGTTTAGTGGATGTTTCAACATCCTATTTAATGGCGAAGCAATATGTTGAATAAGTCAATATCAAAAATATATGTATCAAGTCAAACACTGAAACAAATGCATATGCATTCAAATTGTTCTCAATATTTCAATTGCGGTCCATTGTGGTCTTCTTTTTAGTCATGATGTTGCCATTGCATTTCTTATTGTGTAACAAATACATTTATTTTGCTCTTCAATTTTATTTTTGAATTTATAAAAAAAATATATATATATCATTTTTGGTTTAGTATTAGAGAGGAGAAAAGATAATTACTTATGCTGTATTTAATTTCATTGATACACAGTTGCATCTAGTTTATGATGGAAAGGGTGTGGGAGGGATTCTGCCTACTCTGTTCTTGGTGTTTATTTCTAATGACAATTTGGAGAAAAATGATTTGAGCAATACGCTCATAATTTATTATTCTTCTTTTTGTGAACAGTGGTGGGTAAGATAAAATTACACTGCTGTTTTTTCTTGTTAACTTGTCTCTAGTCACAGTTTAAATGACTGTGTTTAAGGGCCTAAACACCACAAGAGCTGGGAAAGCTGAGGGAACTTGGAAGTGTCCCAAGAGAATGAGGACATATCTTAAGCTCAAAGTTCAGCCAGAGGCACTGCTTTCTCATGTCTCATGAACTGTAAGTGTCCGTGCAAACCTTCAGGGGAAGCCCGGCACAATGGTCAGTAGGCTGTAATACCATCTTCACCATTTAAGAAACGCACCTAAACATTTTAAACAGTGCTGGAACTGAGACACACACACACATACAGACGAGGCACACACACACATACAGACGAGGCACACACACACACATACCAGCAGTGACAATGAATCTGGCATTGAAAGCTGTAAGAAGACTTTTACCACAGAAGAAAGCCAAGAGTCAGAGAAGAATGGAACAATGAAAACAACCCTAGCACGACTTATCCAGCTGCTAAAACAGTGGGGTTCTAGGCAACAGGGAGCTGGGGAGACAGTGAAAAATGTCTGAGGACAGTCCAGGGGATCGACTGGAGACTGGAAGAGTGCAAAGAGCATATCTTTTTGTGTGTGTCTGTGTGTACAGAGATGTGTTTACATATTCCACAATAGTAAATTACTCTTGCTTCGCTAGTTCTTCCTTGTGTGTGACTCATCGCCTCCAGACTGATGAGAGGATGGTGTAGGTGGATGTGGTAGCCTACTGCTGAAGCTATACGAAATGCTTCTGATTTTCAGAAATCTGATGGATGAACGTCATTCTGCCCTTTTACCAGTCTTAGAAAGGATAAACAGCTTTCATTTTGAGACATGGTAATCCAATTTAAACCCATGGCTCAGAACAATGGGGGACCTTTCTTATCAGATTGTAGACTAGGGCTTTCCAAAATGACCACTGTGTTAGATATACAGTAATCCAAGGCACACTTGCACTTTAAACTGTGCTGTTTTTAACTTTGAATTGTGTTGTTTTATCTTTGAACTGTTTTAATATTAACTACACTGTGCAGCACCTTGAATCTACCTTTATTGTATGACACTTGCTTAATAAATAAAACTGCCTTGCATTTCAGCATTCTTAGACTAATATAAGGACAATTGATATCTTTAGTGGCCAACAAAGAGCGAATAAGAGGTTTATATGTCAGCAAAGATACACACTTTGGGCCAGGGAGCAATTGATTAAAACCAATTTCTCCCATTATATAATTTTAACTTTGAAAACAACAAGCAATATATATTTTAAATCCTAAGGGTATGTTTGCAGGTTCAACAATCAATTCCGTTCAAATCTGAAGTAATGGGAACATGTCTTATAGCTGTTGCAGTCATTTGAAATGGCTCAATGCATGTTTTAATTTTCTAGGGCTGAGTTGCTAATGCGAATGCTAATGATTCTCTAAAACTGCTTAGGTACAACAGTACTTCCAGCTAAAATGACAATCCTAACACACGGATGTTAAACTGATGTAATGTTTGCTATCTTGGTCTTATCCTCTGAGACCCTTCCCTCCTCTACCCAACCCTGGACCAATGTGGTGTACCAACATCGACATTGCCCTCCATAGAGCCATGCCACTCATACAATGGCTAAAAACATGTTTCAAACTGACCCAAGTGGCTGTTAAAAGGGTGTTAATTGAGTTGAGGGCGATATCACTGAATGTAAAGATATAGAAGCTTCAGATCAATAGTTCACATTCTTCATGAATTCTGACTTTCAATTTGTTAGGGGACCCGAGGATTTACACATGCTATTCTGGCACAAGCACCAAATGGTATATCACCCTGATTTAACTCCTGAGAATGAAATGGGATATATTTTTCCTCATTATGACCTAACGTTAGGGCTGAGGTGCAATGTTGCATCAATACAATATCAGCTCTCTTGTAAGGTACTCTATGTGGATGTTGTGGCAAGACACTGTTGCAAAGTTGTGGTCCTTCTCACCTTGTGGCAATGATGGGCCACTCTTAACGAGCTGCCTGCCAGTCGTCCGTCAGAGCTGCAGAGCCAGCCAGCCCCCGGGCCTTGGCCTGCTGGCCCCTGAGCATACATCAGCCCTGCGACAGCACACATCACTAACACACCACTACCGTGATGTGACAGCTGAATCCATCTCCCACAAGCCCTACCTACAGCCTAAACAAATTAGAGCCCCACTGAAATTAATGCCAGCACACCAATACTAATGAGCATACGGCGGAGAGAGGGGATGAGGAAAAGAATAATAAACACACAAAACAGACGTAAGCCAAATACACTAGAAGTTCCACAGGTGACAAATGAGACTGAATGAAATGCACCTGCATTTATTATGGGTGTGTCAGCCCGTGTGTAGTTATGCTTTTGACATTGTGCAAGATAGAAACCCTCAATGTTTTTTTTAATAAATATAACTATAAATAAACAGAAACAAACACAAAAAAACCTTGCTGTTTACAACATGTCTGAGCCTTTCACCACTCGTGATTCTTTCTGTTTGACTTTACTCAGATGATACCGCTGCATTCCCGATTATCACCAAATTAGCTGGGAGTAAATTATATCATAACCAATAGCAGATTCTTTAGTGCATGCACACAGCTTCTCAACATAACCCATGATGCTGAACAGGATGATCAGCTCATTTTAATAATTTTGTTTGTTCATTTAAAGTAACCTGGCATATTTAGGTAAACCAGTTGTTTTCAACACGTAAGAATTAGTTCTATAACCTACATTAATGCAAACCACATTAAGAAAGACAATACAATGATCTGCAACTGGAATTATGCAGTTTCTTTGATACAGGGCTACAGGTTTATTTGATGTTACAGGGTGGAAAAAGTTGAAGCCAAACTTGGTGCACTTTAATCAATTTAACTTCTGCTCAAGGCAGATGGTTCTATAATCATCTTAGCCTTAAGGAAACAGGGCCCTGAATAGTCATCACCTCTCCTCGATATTGGATCTTTAACTGACCATTTAACCCATATTAGTGTCTGAGTGTGAATGTCTCTGGATGATTACAGCAGTAACAATCCAAAATTTGTTTCAGCAGAAAGGCTGAGGCAGCCTGTGCCAAGTGTTATCTCATTGTATTTTATGCCTTCTTGTATATTTTACTAGGATTCATGTTGGCAAATGATAGATATGATTCTTCTTCTAACTTCTCGCTTTCCATTGGATCATGGGAATCAATATTCAAGGCACTGTAAGTACTGTATTTAAGCAAAAATCGGATAATCGCTGAACAGACAGGCAATGGCCAGGAGCTCATTGCTGCCTTCACATAATATCCTCGCAGTGATTTTTGGTATAGCAGGAGAATGCCCAGCTGCTTAATCTGCAGCAGCCAATGTGTGTGCAGGACTTGCCCACACACACAATGTGGGTTGAAAAAACAAGTCAGAGTAGATGACGAGTCCTTGCATAAAAGTACATTCCAGGCTTTTTCTATGAGACATTTGTTGCCTACAACTGTACTTCTTATAATAAGGCTGCAACACATTAAACAAATAATACATTTAAATAGCAAAGTCTCTCTTTTTTTAATTTTTAAGGGGCATTTCACCACAAGGAATGTCACTTGTGCTTGTAATAAAAAATTGTCCACTGAGGCTCTGGAGAAGATTTTTTCAAATAACTCAAATTATGTCACAGTGATGTCTTCAGTATTATCTCAGCTTGTGCCCATTTTTAGCTGAAAGTCTGCATTGCAAAGTGAGAAAGTTAAGTTTCCAAGATGTGGGCGTTTACCAGGCTGGGAGGGTATAATGAGATTCTGATTGTCAGAAATATTAGATGGATGAGCAACTACCATTTTGTCTCCCAATATATTTCTCTTTGTAAAGTTTTCTTTTAGACATTTTGTAATAGATTACCTCCCTGATCCTGGTAAAGTCTCAGATTCAGGAAAAAAAATTTGTTCTGTCCAAAAGTATTAGGACTTAAGACTGTACTTTAGCACAATGGATTTCAAATGAAACAGACACACACAATAAAAACAAAAAAACAAGTTTATAGTGCATATCTTTAGCTTGAGGGGTGTTTGGGGTTGTTCACATCTATATTGGGTGAGCAGTGTAGGACTTATTGCCCTTCTCACCCTCGGGGGATATGTATAAAAAGGGCTATGTTTTTTACACAGTTCATCTACTGTGGATGTAAACACCATCAAAGCAAAGCTGAGAGTCAGCACTTTCACCTCATGGCCATTGTTTCATTTCAAATATAATGTGTTGAAGTACAGAGCAAAAGAAACCATCCCAATACTCACAGACTGCACTGCAACTGAAGAACCATAACAAAATAACTGAAGCTGAATTAATGGTTGTATAATACGCTGTACAAATATTTAATTTATATGGGAAAATGGAAATGAGCATCATTAAACAAATAATGAAGCTTAGCATATGTTCAATCAGCAAGACTAAATCTTTCTCCTGGAGTTTTTCACCAAATCAGTCAGGCTGCGTTTCTTTACTCCGCTCAATTCACAAATTTCCCTTCGCCTTCTTTCATTAAAAACAACTATAGCAACTTGCAAAATTTCTCTTTTTTTAATTCCCCCTTCTAGTCTGTTCCTGAACAACTGCGCTGCACCTGAAGTAAGATAGAAAAACTGATGAATTAATTAGTGAATAGCAGTACAGGGGTGGCTAAGGGCTCCGAGTCCACTGATATATTAATCCTAGACTGAGGACACAAAATCCCCACAATAGCATAATAAACACACAAGGCCCCTTTGAGCTCTCCGAAAGCCACTTCTGATCAGACAGAACTCTCCCTCTTTCTACACAGCCACTGGGCAAAAACAATGAAATGAGGGCTTGCATGCACAAAGTGGCTGTGCCTTCTCAGTTTTCAAATTTTTTAAAATTATTATTATGCTTTAGGGTTTGTTGTGTTTGTCTAAACATGCATTTTTTTCTTGTTATCTGTGTACTCTATTAAACTAATATAAGGAGACATTTGAATTTATCTTTAAGATTCAAATTAAATTTAAATACATGGGCTGTGCATACTTTGGCACATTCTATGTTGCTCAGATCTCATATTCACATTAGTCAGTCTTTTCAGCTGACAGCTTACGTGTAACTGATCTTAATGGATGGGGTTTCAGGATAATGTCTTTCATTCAGAAGACATGAACATTGTAGGCTATGGAATGTAAAAACTTCAGATATTTAAGTTTCAGAGAAATAATAAATGATCACGCTCCGCTTATCATATCCAAATATATACAAGGGGAAATTCAGTTGTGTGCATTTGCCTTGGAATCTGTCCAGTAGTATCTAAAAACATCAGCTCATAGAGAAATATTTAATAACACTCCAGATTTCTCATTGTGTAATACAAAAAAAACCCTCTGAACTTCCAAAAGTTGCACAAGACAGAATGTGGATTACAATTAACACATTTCAAATATGTCTTTGATCGATCATTGGGCTTGGCTGATATACCTACCTGGCAACTCTGAAATTACATACAGCATCAGGTGTGCAGTTAAAAATAAACGGATAGTTGTAAAAGAGTTAAAAGACAAAAATAAATAAATAAATAAATAGGAAAAACATGAGCACTTACTGTATTGACAGTTCCTCCCCATGTACTCCCCCGGGCATTCGCAGGAATAGTTGGCAACCAAATCTGTGCAAATGCCCCCATTTTTGCATGGGTCCCTTTCGCATTCGTTAATATCTGGAAGAGAAAAAAAGGTGCATTCATTTATTTGAAGCAGACATGTAGGCAATTAGCAAGACCTCATCCTCATTAGAATGCATTGGTAGGGAGCATATATTGAATTTTCTTTGTGTGTTACTTGATTCTGTCTGCCCAATGAAGCTCCTACAAAGACACTGGTTTCTTGAAACTAATAAATCACATAGCTCCTCAGGAGACCATTAATGCTGGAATACAAGCCCAAGTTTTGAAATGTTAAGAACAATTAACCTGGTGTGCTATCTTCGGAATAGAAATAATTATCATACTTTTCAATGTGAGTGCTGTACACAATTTTTTGCTCTGCAAACCATGCCTGCTCAGTTAAACAAAGCTACGTAAAGTAAGTGCCAATATGACTGTTTAAAACACATTGACATTCATAAGAGTTATCATTTGTCTTCTATATATACATTATATACTGTAGCTGATTGATAAAATATAGTTATGTCCAATAGTGAAGTAGTCACATGGACTGGATAAATGAATGATGAATGATAACAACAATTTGCTAGCATATTACAAGCAAGTTATATTTTAGGTACTACACAGTCAAATTGCATTTGTCAATGCAATGCAAAAGAGCAGAACAGACTGACTCAGTGTGCTAAATCACTGAATTATCATCCACTGTACAGCCACCTTTAGTTTATAATTGCTCTCTGAAATTTGATTCATCTAACCAATTGCAGAAAGTGACAGACCCACAACCCCAACCATCATACCATTTGCACTCTGTTCTATAGGGAAAACGGTTTTTAGTAATAGTTTATTATTGGAGCGAGGAAAAGGGGAAACTTTTGAACATTTTTGAACAAGTTTCTAATGATTCCAAACTTGCTGATGGCTGCTAAAATACTTTTAATCCTCCAAAACATATCCTGAGTCGTCTGTGACTCATAGGTACAGTTTGGCTTCATGAATATGTAACCAGATTTGAGATTTGGAAAGCTTAAGAAAGTGTAACATGATTAAAGTAAGTCTGTCATGGTGCTTCATCTCTCTGAGATTTTATCTATAATATCTATAATAGTCACTTGGGTACATTTGTAAATTTGTAATATCTAAAAATATATCTTTTTTTCTGTGAATGTCTTATGCTCTGGAGAAATACAGTCATGGTCTTCACACATAACGGTCACTGAGGTACTGTGACTGGAAGCCGTAGCATCTTTAATCTGCAGCAGAGCAGAAAACTAAAAAGTAAATAAATAAATAGAGTATGATAATAAAAGAGAGAAGCACAGAGAGAGAGAGAGAAATGAGAAATGTTTAGTGATTCACCCAAAAATCCACAGGGGACCCACGAGATAACTATATTTGGGTGAAAAGATGTTTGATGAAATTGAGCTGTAAAACCTTTCCCGAAAGACTATACAGAAAGTTATGCAGGTTAAACTTATGCACGTCTATTTTGTTTTCATTTATCTTGTACGCACGAGAAGACATTGCGTGTCTGTCTGGACGCATAGAATTTGTATAGAATAGATTTACAGTAAATTACTGTGTTTTTATTTCATTTCTTTGTCCATTATAAGCAAACAGCCAGCACATGCAAGACAAGGCCTGCTGTGTCTCGTAATGTGACGGCGACATCCTGCTTCAGATATAGCTGATGATAGAGAAACCATGCTTTTTGTTCATCCTTTGCAACTACAGCCATTTGATGAAATACCATGAGTTATAAATCAAATGTACAGCGCAAAAAGTGAACAGCAAAACACTCATCATCTGAATGTTACACAACTTGTATATTTTCTTGCAACATTCTTGGGAAGATTGAAAAAGATTGTTTGAGCCAGCATGTCATCTTGTGGCATACAGAGCACAACAAAAGTGCAGATTTTCACAGTTGGCACTAAACACTACTCTTGAAAGACAGACTGTATCAACACACAACTATGCTGGACACAAAGTAGATACATCTGATACAAACTGCAGGGTCCACTCAATGTATAAATTATAACAGAAAGAATTGTAACATATTTACCCAATAATTTTGCATGTCAAGCTGTGAAGATGCATTCATATGACATTTATTATGATGGGTGTTGCCTTAGTTTTCCATTTTGCCTTTGCACAAATGGTTTGTGATTGTCTTTATGTATTTTGGTATCTGTTTCCCAAGACATTTTCGAAGCCATTTAATAAAGCCATTAAAGCCCCAATGTGCAGTTGTTTCACAGTCCCCATCTCCCCAAAATTACATCATGTTTGGGTATACATCGTCTACAGTCATCTGGGGACCATGTAGTTCATTCTACGTGGTTTGCATCATGAAGACTCAACTGATATGAGACAACTGGAGAGATAATATGGACTGTGGCTCTAAAAACTGAAGCTGAATTCATGACCTTACTTAAACAATAACAACCTCATGAAATATGCAATCAATATAAAGCTTACAAATTAAAAAAGCATTAAATCTATGTTTTCTCATATATTTGGTTGAAAAATGTTCAAGATCAGGTATTTGTCAGTTATTGTCAACTCCCACCTTATGTAAGAGAGCCAGTCACTCAGGGACTCAAGGTCTGTCATTAATGGGTGGATTTGGGTGGTTTTGGGGATGTTGCAACATTTCAAGTGCTTGCCGTAATCAGAAAGCAAAGTAGGTCTCCATAGCTAATTTCAGAACTATCATGTTTCAAATGTGATTCAGAAATATGCTTTAAGCCAATCAATCCCCCATGTTTACCTGTGATCTTTCTTATGCTCCTGCCTCAGCTGCAAGTGTTTTGATGAGTTATAGTACAGGACAATCTGATATAATTACAAATCCAAAAACAGCCAGCATGACTAATACAAGAAACAAGCCTCCTACTGACAACACATATAGCACAGAGATGAACAAACTTTTCAGAATGAAACATTCTGATTATGGGAGATTACTGCAATCAAGGGGGATTATGTTTTAATTATAATAATGATCCAGCTGGCGAGGCCATACAATCTTGTGTAGAAATGTTAACCTGAAAAATGCCAACTAGAACCCGCTTTGTGTGGAACAACAATGGCCAATCCTCCTTAAACAATTCTGCTTTTCAGTTTTTAATGGCTCTAATCCTCAAGAACCACTAATTGTTAGCAACTGTGACAACAGTAATAAAAATACCAATACAGTTTTTAATCAAGGGTACAGCATGACCATATGAAACATCATTCATGCATTTCACAGCAGAGTAATTTGTACAGGGAATATTTGGTGTTTACTAATTGCCTTAGTGGAACATCCAAATGGAAATGTGATTTTATAGCCACTTGTGAACATTGAGATATAATGATTTCAATGCATTAGCTGAATGTAGAGACTAAATGCAGTAGCATTATTGTGAATATCTAAATGCTGTAGAGTTTAACTGAGCAAGCTCTTAAGTATAATATATGGAAAGTGAACAAAAGGCCCTCCATAGAGACCATTACACCAAATGTCAAAGAAAAAAAAAAACAATATTAGAAACAGGAATGTACATCCATCCATCAATGCATTAGCTATACCTGCTTATCCTTAAGGGTTGCCTGAGGGGATTGGAGCCAATCCTATCTGACACTGAGCACATGCTGAACAGACCAAAACATAAAACCAACACAATTCATTGTTATTTCTCCACTACAATCACGCCACTTAGATAATGAGTGCTGTTGTTATTTAAGTTAATATCCTTCTTTATTGTTGTAGGTTCAAATACAAAGGTTAGCCAAATGGGCGAGCCAGTCAAACAGCCTGGAGCGCAACATACCATAGAGAGAGGAAAACACAGCTAGCCCATCTTACAATGTGCTTCCCTTTTATGAGAGGCCATCAGCCCTTGGGAGATCAGCACAGGGAAAGTGAGACTTAAAAGCGGTGTATTGCCAGTAAATCAGGTGGGAGAAAAGGGATTACTTCAGGGAATGCAGTTAATCCACTCGATAAAAACATTGAGAAGAGAGGTGAGGAGAAGTATGGTGAGGATGGGAGAGACAGAAACTGTGAAAGAAAGAGAGGAGAGAGGGTGAAATAAATGTACAGAGGGAAATATGTGATAGCCCAGTGGTCAGGTAAATAAAACTCTGTTTACACAACTTGTTTAACACAGTTACAGGCATACATCCAAGTTTTCCTGAGTTTCCCTCACTAGTAATAGTTAATGTCTAGCATTCTGCATTTAAATATGTCATTAAAGCCTTAAGCATTGTAAAACAACATTTTGCAACTGATGTCTTCAGCTTAATGGGAATAGTGCTATCTTGGTTATAACGATTTAACAAGCCAGTTTGAGTAAAGATTTCTACAGCGGATGGAGACAATAAAACTACCAGGCGTACAATTTAATGCAATACAAAATACCGCTCTCCAATAACACTACTTTAGTGAAGCCTATAATGTAGATTTTTTGTTGAAACTTAGTGAACATGCTGATTCATCTGAGTGTATTTAGTGGAATGACATTGACTGTAATACTCTGCAAAGTGTTTATGTATTTTTGTCCAGCCACTGCACAATACTACAATTTTTATAAACTAATTGGTTGTTCTTGTAAGACATTAAGATTAATAAAAAGATTAATACCATAGACTGTGTTATCATCATTAACATCATCATGCCTAAACCTTGCTCACAGACACAGTCTCCTAAAACGGCTATGAACCCAAAAATATATTTCTTCCGTCTCTGGTCACACTCTCACTAAGCTCTCATCGGTCCACTGGAACGTCTCGCTCCCTGGCTTTGCTCCTCTATTGCTCTCTAAAAAGTGCCTCAGTTGGACAATAATGAGAGCAATGAATAGTGCTATGTGTCAGGAACTAACACTGGCTGTGAGTGCTAAATTGGCTATGGTGTGTCCAGAGAGCAGGAACAGGCCTGTATTGGGAGGGGTCACCTGTGCCCTCTCCCCTGGGCTGCACAGACCTCGGCAGCGCCTGCACCTGCTACCGCCACACAACCACACACACCCCACTGAATCTGCTTTTCAGTTCATTGAAGAGTAAAGGGATTGTGTCAAATCTTGTACAAAGGAGAGTTATTACTGATGTAAATGTGCCATAAAGATGAGGCAAAAAAAGATGAAATTCCATTGAGTGTATTAAACCTTTTGTGCCAGTCTAAGTGTAATAATTGTGCCGTAATTGGTCTTAGGAGACACTTCAAATAAGAGGTTAGAGAAATTTCACGAACCAAAGTTAGGAAACAGATCATTTTTGCAGTCAGAAAACATGTACAATATATATTTTTTTTAATATTACTTTTAAAGGAAAGAAAATGTCGTTGAAAACATGAAATGCCACTTTAACCTTCAGAGTTGAGTTTTGTGTTTGACAGCTAATCCAGCAGGGGCGACGAGACACAATGTAACTGTGGCTTACAGGCAGACCTGTACAAGAGACTGGTAGACAGTTGTCAATGTTAAACACGATGTTAAAAGTGGTACTAAAGAACAACACTATTTATCATCTAAACTGACCTCTGTTGACATTTGCAGGTAATATATCACGCTGTTCAAACGGCTAGAGCTGACTAACTGGCAGTTACATGTAGCCTGCAAAATGACGTTTGCATACACTTTTCCGTTGTGGATGTTTGTTCAACAAGCCAAGACAAGACATGTGACCATGTTTGCAGAAAAAGAGACTCTACAGCTAGGAAGATAATGGTTGCTGTAATTCACAGCTCTTTTTTGTGTGTACAGTCTGCTGTTTGGCTGACAGTCAGCTACAAAATCATACCCATGATGAAACAAAGATGTTACAGATTTATGCAAATTTAGTAAAAAACAAGTCTGGCTATATGCATGTTCTCCATCTATGCTAGCTGTGTTCCTCAAAACAGGTCAGAGGAAATTTCAATTACAGAGCTGATTTGTATTAAAATAAGTATTACATTTTCTGTTAACTTAAACATAATATGCAGTAGCATAAGGAAGTCTAAACTGGCCCCAAACAACAACATAAATCAAACCAATGATTGAAATAAATGCCTGCTAATAGCTTGTAATCCTCTCACACTTGTAAAGCCCCCAAACTTAATTAGCAGAATGAAAGGTAATGTCCCAGTAGTATTGCCCCTACATCTCATCCACTTCCTTCATTAAATTACAGTCAGATGTTGGTTAAAACTGAGTTAAGCCTTCTTTTTCCTCTGCCAAGACACTGTAAGCCACACAATTGGAGGTTAGTCAAGACTTTGCTTTCATGTGGAGATGTCTCATCGTGTTACATCTCTGCATCTGGACTCAGTTTAGCCCTCATGCATATTTTCCCCTGTGGAAGTTTCATCTTATCTTATCTGTTTTTATGTCACAGAGCCAGTGGAGCCACAAATGTTTGGAAAGCAAGGTGATCCTCTTGACCTCTCTATCGAGACAAGAAGCAGTGGTTTGACCTCTGTGGTCAGTGATCGACAGGAATGAAGTGGACAACCGGTTGTTTATGCCTGCCACATAATTAACCCCTGACCTTGAACACTCGTACTTCTTTGGAGGTAATCATCCTTTCTTTTTTTCTTCTTTACAGCGGTTAGGGATTCCCATAGGACAGGCTGCCTGCTGATGCCCTGTGATTCATGGTGGTACTACAGATGTTGGATTTGATACTGAAAAAAGATTGCAATCCGAGGTCAAATAGAATGAATTCATCAGGGGAAAAAATGAAAAACAGTCAGTGATTTACATTTCTTGGATGCTAGTCTGCAGAGAAAGAATGTATATCATTCGCTTATAAGCTCTTTGAAAAAGCACTTTATTAAGGAAGTTATGAGAACAAAGATTTATGAGAATTTCACGTCTGAGGATAAAGATCATTTTGATATATTTATGTGGGGGTCCACCTCAAGGACATAATACACAACACTAGCTTTAGGCTTATACATGTGTTATAGGCGTATACATGGCTGTACGTATTCAACAGCACATGGTTTTATTCCACCCAGACCACCAAGACACATCTAAGAGAGAATAATGTGACATTGTTTTTCATGCTTGAAAATAGCATGAAAACAGCACAGCATCTTCTGCTGCCCATGACATGTTAAACATGACAATACAGTGTTGGGGACACCATGGGAACAATATAAACACATGTTCAGCCAGTAATAGAGTTGCAGTTCTGATAAGAGGAGCGTGTCTTGTGCTGTCCTGTCTTCCATTCCCTCTGTGATTACTATGCTCATCTATTATGTGATCCAATCCTTACAGTTATTTATTTATTTTGTAAATATTACTTTTCCCGCACTCATTTTTGTCAGTTCTAATGTAACACAGCATCCGCTCGAAAGAGGCAGAGATAAAAGAGCCACCTGCTCACATCTCAGCAGGAAAGAGGACACCTCAGTAGGCTGTATGCACAGAGTAAGAGCTTTATTATCAGTAAAAGTCAAATACATGCAATGTTTTTCAACCTGCATTTGATCACATCTCATATCTAATCTTATCTCTCTGTGTGTGTGCCTCTCATTCATTTTTCCAATAATGAATGTTCACACAAGCTTTAGCATACATTGTTTTTTTCATATATTGCTTGCCTATGTGAGTTCTAGTCTGGACAGTTCTACAATGCTACTGTACTTCAAGAGGTGCTGACATGTCCTCAGAGCTGCATCTTTGTATATGGGCGATTAGCCTTGGATGTTGTGTTTGACAGGTCCTGGTGCAGTGAAATGTGTCTAGTCCACACTACACAAAGGCCAAGACAAGGCCTGTCTCTCCAGGTTGAGTCAGAGATAGAGGATGGAACATGGAAGTGCCTGTCTCCACTGTCAATCTATCCTGTCAATCTATCCTTGCCTTACCCATACCACTGAAGTGACTATCACCACATAAGACAGGATTCCTATCCAGAGTCTGATGAAGTCACACAACCAGTTGGAATAGAGATTTATATATCCTTGAAATGTGTTTTCACAGTGATATGTCTCAACCATGGTCATACTAGGCTCAGCATAAGTATTGATTTCATTGATTAACTATTCAGAAATGTCTTAAATCTCATCTCATATGAAGGTTAGTTTTTACAGTGGTACATGCTGCATGTTTCAAGGGATATGATGATGCATGAAGTTGTGAATTCAGGATTAAGAATAGTGTATTCCAAAGACTCCCTTTTTGAAGTGGGATTAGTCCACTGAGAAGTAATTCACAGCAGCACTCCAGAAGCCCTTGAAAAGGTATCTTAGGATGCATTGCAGAGAGGTTCTGAGAAGCAAAACACTCATCATTTCGAAGACATGCAGACCGGGGGCCTCCTCCGAAGCTGGGGTGTACAGAATGTGAAGAGCCCTCAGCTCAGAGACAGAATGACACTCGGAAGAAAGCCTTAAAGTGTCACTTTAAGCTTACAGATGGAGCCTCCACAGCAGGTATGTGAGGGGAATACTGAACTACCTCGGAACAACAGTGTGATCACTCTCTAGAATGTTTAAGAGACACTTAAATAAGATGCAGATAGAAAGTGGAGGGAGGTGACGGGCAAAAAGCAAGGATAATAAGGATAAAAAGAGACGTTGGCTCTTACAATACCACAATATTTGAGTATACAATGTGTTAACAGCATTTGCTAATGAGGACTAAACATACTACAACTAAATTACAGCTGAGTGTGATGAGGATGCTATTACTTTTGCGGGTATTAAATGTCCAGTGTGTAATATTTAGGAGGATCTATTGGAAGAAACGTAATAGGTATGTTTTCATTACCTTAGAATAAGACGTTTTTTTGTAGTCTGTCATGTTGGACTGCCATGTTTGTATAGTAGCACAGAATATACCAATTAAACACTGGCTCTAGATAGGGTCTTTCAGATTTATTGCGGCCATTGTAGTTTCTCTACGCTTGGAAGGCTGAGCTGTATTCAGATGGTTGCACCGCTAGTTGCCACTGAATACTACACATTGGTCCAGAAGTCTTAACATAACATTAACCTACATAAAAGGTTGGAATCAAATTATTACAATTCATCCTCTCAAGAACATAAATGTGTGTGACAAAGTTCTCAGAAATCCTCCAATAGTCAGAAATTTCATTTTGAACCGCAAATGTCAACATTGTGGTGGTGCTGAAGGAAAGTTCAGGGGATCACCAAAGTCAGATTCATCCTCTGGGGACAATGAAAGTACCCAAAAAATAAAAAATTCATCGAGCTATTTCAGTCTATACTGAGACGGTGGTTCAACAGACTTACACTTGCAAAAATATTCAATCAAATAAAAGAAACAAGATCATGTTAAAGCTAAGATCACCTAGGCTTGACATAGTACTGTAGACATAAAGGATCTAATACAGAAAGAGTTACAAATCTTATTCATTAAAAAAAGAGGTTTGATAAGGGTCAGATTCTGAATGGCTTATGCATACTTTAATAATGATAGTGCTGCCAGATTAAGATACTTCAGTGGTTTCAACAGAGAGTAATTTCACACCAATTTTATTAATTCATTTCCTTGCTGACCTTCTCTCTGAACTCCTCTTTCCTGTATCTAATGAACACAAGAGGAGAATCCATAAATGCTTTGGTAAAAAGTACAATGATCCCCATAATGTCTATCCACATATCTACTGTCTATAATGTATATCATATTTAAGCTTAAATCAAAGGTGGAATCATTTAATATCTCTCTGCAAGGCACCAAAACTCCTATATTATGGTTGACAACCTTCTCATGACCACCAACTTTAATCTGTTTTTTCAGTCATATTCAACAAACCCAGCCTGTAGTAAAACAACACTGATACTAATTTGGCCACACACTGACCATCCTGAATTAATGCAGCTCTGTGAAGTCAAGCTGAACATTCATCAGTGTTCTGTTTTGGCTTGCAGTGCCAGCCAAAAGCCCTGGGCAGGACTGAGTCTAACTCTTTTCCACCACCTGGGATTTGGAAATGCATCTCTATTTATGCTTTGGCCATCTGCCAACAGGTCCATCCTTACTACAGAGGCGAGGAGGTGACAGCACAGCTCAACTGTCCGAGGGGGCCTTACACAATTAGGCCCTGGTAACAGCTCGTTCCCTACAACCCCTCCACAGGAAGGATAAACCAGGTGAATGGGTGCTTAGGGACTGGGAAAAAGGGAGGGGTTGGAGGGACACTAAAATTGAACAAATACATCCAGGCTCCTTTCTGGCAATTCCCATCTCATTATTTTCTTGCTGTTTTTCTTCATAACATTCAAAGTAATGCTTTTGTTCCTCGCCATTTTCTCTTTTAATCTTAGGAAACATTGCTAGAAGAATCCAGGCTCTCAAAAAACCTCAAACAAAACCACTCCAGAAGCACTTTGACACATTCACACTGTTTAAAAAGTGCTGGCCTTTCCCTAGAAGACTATGTTTTGCTAACAAGACTACACTTCAAGCCAGCGGTCCCGACCATATTATATAGTGCCAACTTCCTGGAGGCATTATGTGCCTTTATATTTGGTTTTAACAGCAAAGTTGCATTGTAGAAAAAAACTGTGTCACCTGTGATTTTGCTAGCAAGGCATCATCTTGCCAAAGAAGAAAGGTCATCTAACTAAAAATATGTGTCTACAGCAGTTTTTATTTGGCAGGATTTGCAGAACCCAGTGCTTACTGAAGAAATATGAAAAAGGTGACATATCACTTTTATATTATCAATGAAGAGTCGGAGCACAGACAGATGAGGGTGTGAGAACATGCATAAGGCTAACACTGGCAAAATCAGGGCCAAGCACAGACAGATCCTGATAAATAGTGTCTGGTGCCATTCTTTGTATTCAATAAAGGTAAGAAAAAAAGGTCAGTTTTGATCTGTCAAGCTAAATGCTCCATCTAGGAGGCTAAATAAAATATTTCTGTCAGTGGCACAAAAAGTGGCCTTAAACACCTTGATTCTAGCTTGTTTCCCCAGCTTGTTATCCAAAATGCCCTCTGACAGAGACGTGATAGGGTCAGCTCCTCCTGGGATGGGAAATGGGGCAGCAGGATACCCAAGAAAATAGACATTTGAAGTACAACACTGATCTTTGACCAGGTATCCTTCGCTTTGTGGATTCATGTAGACATAAACACACAAAGAAGCATGCACACATATACTGAAAGCAAACAAAAACTATACATAGCCTAGGTGACAAGAAATATGAATATTAATAACATACACTTATAATGTTATTATAACACTACTTTACCTTACTGTTAACTGTATTGTAGGTGGGCTTGTTCTAAGTAATTCTATGGTTTAATAAACTGCAACATTCAGTCTATTGAACCATGGGAGTGTTGTAACTATTAATGCCTCTTATTAAGAGCAAATATAAAAGACATAGGTTAGAAATGTGGGCCTGTTTCTTTGCACCTGTGGACCCAGTAAAGGGTCATGGCAAGTTTAGCTTGGGCTTAGTATCATTGCAAGATCTATTTTTTCACCCACCTACATATTCTATAGGTATAGAGGCCATCTGAGACACACTGCAAAGAGACACGAACAGTGTTGTCCTTCAGTAGCGTAAAAGAAAACATTGCAAGATGCAAAGCATGAATCTAAGTGAAGAGGCTGCACAGTGCAACCTAACAGGTAAAGGTAGATGCTCATCCCTTGTCTGGAATATCTACTGTCGGAAAACACCAGGCACACACAGCCCAAAGTAGTTGCCTGCAGCTACATTAAGAAAGTGGCAATGACGCATATCTTGGTAAGCGTGGCACAACACCACAGTGCCTATTATGTTACTATGCCGCAGGTAAACAAAACAAATTCTTTCTCAGTTGTTTGAAAGCGTTTTGTGTGAGACCTTCTTCCCTTCATTCTTTCTTTTCCAAATATATAGATGAACGCTGTATGCACAAAGTAAAGGTGAATGCTGCTGTTAAAATATCACACGAGCAGTGTTAAATCTGTTTTAGATGCTGATCTCTATTTATTCACACAGATGAAAAAATAAACATAAAAGTCATCTGTAAGGCCTGATTTACTGACCACATTATGATTGAACCACTACATAAAGAGGTGCTGTGCTGTTTCCCTTCGAGTGACACACAGTGCTTTGAACAAAGATAGACCAAATGCGCAGTGAGCTAAAACAACAGGACTTCTGGCCCACAAGCATATTCATCTTTCCATTTTGATCTGCAGAGACTCCTGCGAGACAGAAAGCGAGTGTGCGGACACACTCTGTCTCTCCATGAGTAGTTGATCATTGGCGTCTGACGGTTTGGCTGCGTGATTGTGGTCGCTTCTTTGGATGTTTGATGGACTATGGACCCTTCCCCCAGGATTCTCTACTCTCATCTCTTCCTGTAAATGCTGCTTTCTAGCCACAGACTGAGAGCAGTGGGTGGGCTGTGGGATTGTGAATGTAATGTTAAGAGGGTGTCTGGAAATGGCTGTGTCCTCCACACAGCTCTACATCACAGTAATGGAGCAGTGGGGAGAGCCTTGAGGCAGCCAGTGTTCACAAAGGTTCTAAGGCCACTTCAGGTAGTGGGGCACATTTTTTTGTATGTGATACAATGACGACCTTGGAAAACTCCAGTAGGAGTGAATCTGTACTCACAAGATAAACAATGTGAGGTTTTTGATGAAATTCACAAAATATGACAAGAAAAAAAAATGGAGAAAAGAAAAATACATTAGACACTCTTACGTAAATAACCTAAATAAAGGCTATGACATGATGCTGCACTGATATAATGCTACTACAGACTGTTAATAATTAATAATGCAACACAATCACCAGCCATGTGTTTGTGACCCAAAGAAGAAGAAAAGAGGAGCAGAAGTCGTTGATTTTAGAATAGGTATAAATTATTCTGAGAAAACAAACTGGTGTTAAAAGTTATTCATGCTAATTTATGCGTATAAAAATAAAACTGGTGTCCAGATTAGCATAATTTCAGTAAAACTTTCCAGCTCTTGTAAGCCAGAGGCTCTTAAGACGAGACAGATTTATACCTACAAGAACAGACCTCAGGCACTATGACTAAACTGATGCCTCTGTTTATTTTGAAAATTGGTTTCTGTGGACAAAGTGCTCCTTCCGCCTGTTTACCATGGAAAAGTTTTTCTTTAACAAACTTTTCCACTAACTTAAAGTTGTACTTAAATCAATCTTAATCCAGTTAGCTAAGCCTGCCCCGAAAAAAGTAATTTTTTTAAAACTCAAAGTGAAAATCCGCCCTAAAACAAAATTCAGCTATACTGCTCATGTGATCTAAGACAGTTATTGGATTTCTGCACATGAACAACTTCCCCCTGGAGCTATAAACAAAATAGCAACAGCACTTTGCGGAGCTTCACCACTGACATGAATAGGAGGCTGATTTTGTGGACACAGTGGCAATTTGCAAGATCATTTGTTGGAAATATGGGTCCATTTTCTACTTCAGAACTGTTATCATTTCTACAAAATAACTATGAACAGAAGGAGCAAACAAACACAAATTTAGTCCACATGTTTGGGACTCTCTGTACTGTCAGAGGAGTGGCTCCAGGAGTGATGGTGCAAACACTGATGAGGTGGAAACATATTTATAGGTCTGACAAAAAACTGATCTGTATACAGTACATGCTCAAAGATATTTAACCATTTAATAGCTTTGACTTTCTTTTCTGTGTTGATATCAGTATATCCATGTTTAAAGCAATTATATGCATACTGTTCTTTATTGACTGTTAAAATTCCTATTGCTAAATGAAAGAGCATGGGATTTTAAGGCCTGGTGAGATGCCATTAGCTTTTAGGAAAAGAAGAAGGAAATTTCCATGCTTCATCGTGATATTTGCTGGAGTGACTTTAACAGTGCAGCCTCACAGTTAGAAGGAGATAACAACTGCCTCAATCATGTTGAGAGGGAGGAGAAAAACCACAAGCCCACCTATCTCTCTCCACCCCACCCGCTGTCCTTTCTCAGTGGCCTCCATGGGAGGAGAGGAAGAAATGCCGACTAACACCTCCTGTGAGGCAGTGGCAGGTTTGAGAAGGGCAAGTCATTTTTCGCTTGAAGAGATGCAGGTAACCACTCGGAGGTGTGCTAGTAAAGTGAAGAGGTGGGTGTTCACAGGGGAGAAGGGGGTGCTGGGAGAAACTGCCTGCCTCTACCTTGTGCCTGACAAATAGAGTATATTGCTGTAGTCAAATGTTTACAGGTTGAGATGTACATAACCACTTTCCTTTTGATACTACTCATGTTGCCTCGGGCTGTAGTGCTATTGTCTATGCTATCATCTTGCTCTTAAGCAGTAAATTGAACACAACAAAGAGATGAAGACAGAAAATAAGTCCGATCTCTATTTCTCTTGCTCACTATCCATAAAAATCCATGTGAAGGCGTGGAGTCAGAGGGCCCTGTGAAACACTAGAGAGGGGGGAAAAAAATAGCACCACTGGATATTTCCTTACAAACTGCAAAACACACACAACAGGGTAGTAATGCAGTAGTACCAAAGAGTAAGCATAGACCATGTCCTTACGAAGTCTATTTTTTTCTCTTGAGCTGATGAAAAGCAGTTTGTGATCTGTCCCAGGTGAATTGACTAACAGTAATGGCTCCTTGCGGTCTTACAACGGGCTGCAGCCATAAACACTGGCTGATTATTCTGTGGCAAGAAGCTGTGGAGGCAGCAGGGCTAATACAGCATGATAGCAACTGTCAATACATGAGCTAACACAGGGCCATACTCTAAAAAAATCTCACACATCCTACATTTAGCTCCAATCAATCCTGCCCTGCTTGTGTTTCAGAGAGAAAGGCAAAGACGCGTATTGATCAAAGAGCAAGATGGAATCTGCTCAAAGGATTTGCAGGATCCAGAAGGATGGGAAGAGACTGAGATAATACTTGAACAACAACAATAAACCAGATATAAAAATAAAACAATAAAAAAATAAAAATAAAAAGACCAAAATAAATAATAAAAATAAAACCAGCCTCAACATATCGACTCATATTTTCAGGAAACAGTTCTCTCTCTTAGCTTTAATTTTGTCTGTGATTTGCAGTGAGCTCATAGACATTATAATAAATAGTCGACAAAGCCACCGTGATGTCACTCACTGGTTCATGGAATAAACCTCTTGTATGGCATTATGGCTGTTGCCATCTTGGTTTTTGGAGCCAGAAGTAAAGAAGTAAGAACCATATTTGGATGAGATTGTAGAGCTAGGGATGAGTGAGGGGTGGTCGCCATGGTAGTGACTTGTCAATCACAAGATAGCCACGTCCTAAAGTATAGGCTACTCTGCTTTACTCTAATTGGGAACGTAATATACAAAATGAATATCATGCTGATTTTAAAGACTTAAAACTAGCGATTGAGACTATAAACCCATTAGGAAACTATTTACTGATACAATAAATCAAGTGACAAATAGGGCCATGTTTTCATAAGCTTTCATACAATCAGACTTCTTTTTGCAACCAGTGGAGTAAACCCATTTTTTGGATTAGAATGAATGCAGGTTTAAGGCACTTCTGCACTAGCCTGACTTTTCAGACCTTCAAACCACTTATTTTAATATATTTGAGTGAGCTCCACATACAGTATCAGTGAGTAAGTATAAAGAAAAAAGACAAAACCAACATCTTTCAAAGAGATTAAAGGAAAAGGAGCCACAGGAACTTGTGATCAAGTTTCACTACACAAAAGAAGAGTGTGACATTCTTCCTCTGATCTGCCAACTTTCCAAGCTATGAGTTAGTATTACTGCGTCAATTTTAACCTCACCAGGAGGTGTGCTTGTTACACAAGACCGTTTATGGGGAGACATTATGGCAAATATCTCTGCAGAAAAATAAAAACTTCAGTAAAAATCCCAACAGTTTATAGCTCATTTGTCCTTGATAGACTGAGAATGCATGCCCTAAAAATGATCTGAGGCAATCAGTCCCAATCTCCACACTGTGACAGTTCATTACAATGTTTGGCTTCTTGCCCGATCACATGGCACTTGTTCTCTCAGGGACATGACACCACACTATTCGAAAGATGAATGACTTAGTGGTAATAAGGGCTTCCAGAACAAAAGCAGTGACACTAACCTAAAATCAACCCTGTTTTTTTCTCTGGTGGTTGAGACTTGGTAAAGCTGATTTCCAACTGTTTTGCCTGACTGCCATTTCAAAAGCTAAACCGGGATCAAAACTCAAAACTCAAATTAATTTGACTGACAAACTTATGAGTTGAGTTTTGAGTTTTCGGGGGCAGCCCTAAAAGACTTAATCTACTAAAATCCATAAACAAGATACTATTAGACTGAGTTGCATAAAAGTGGCTGACTGAAATCAAACTTATGAAACTTTCACTTTGACGCCTGCTGTGACTTCACACTGCCATCACCTTTAGCTGTGATTGTCTGACGTCTGGTCTGAATATGGAAATCTTAACACCTCAAGTTGACTCACTGATGGCTGTAAAAAAAAATAACAACAGCATCGAGTACATACAGTATGGTGTCTGCCCATCAATAAAGTCTGAAATAGCTTGTACTTATCCTAGCTCACCATGTGTGACATCATTGCTGGCTGTGCTTCATAAAACTGGTCTAACAAGCAGGATATGTGGCGCATGTATTTAGGATAACGTTCAAAGGTGAGAAATTGGATTTTGCTCCAACGGAGCAAGGAGATAGTAAGAGCAACAGTAAAAATCCAGGGCTGGCCTACACATTTATATTATGTTACATGTGTATGATGCACAGTATATAGAAATCCAAACACTGATCCGGGCCAATACTGATTTAAAACACTGGATTACTAGATATCATGAGGTAAAAAGGTAATCCTACAATCCTGAAGCAATGTTTAAAAAACCCATCCGTAAATACTGTACATCCTGAGTTTGTCTGATCTTAGTCTGATTTGGTTTAATATTTCACAATAAAGCAGCAGGTATCCATTCTGTTGCAACAGCTGCCAGCTTTTTAACAAGGAGACTAATGAATGTATTGATGAATTCATAGTATCGACAAATACTAGCTTGAAGTGTCATCAGCAGTGAAAAGGGGCACATCAATATCTACCTATATAGATATAGACCTAATATCTAAGTGGTTGATATTCATTAAAATAACACACACATTAAGACAGGTTGTTCAGCAAGACTAAAACACCCCTTGTTTTTGTGTTGTTTCTTGTATCCTACAGAACTCCCAGCCAAAATCTTTTTTCTAATTTTTTATCCTTTTCATTAAGCTTGTCATCAATTAAAAGCCAACACCATACCATAACAAAGCCTGCTAAGCTGTCATTCTAAAGGGACAATTATTTATATGCCTTTATCATTTAATTGCAGGAATTATTCAGACGCTAGATTTGATTATAAATGTCTTCAGATACAAAACTATTTCTCTCTTTCCCCCTCTCTCACTGTCACCCACTCTCTTCCATTCAACTGTAATGACCGTGAGGGAAATTGGCAGACATTAATATGTATTCAGCCCATATCAAATCAGTTTCTCACCACCCTAAGGGCTTAATAGGAAACAATAACTGAATTATGACATGAATGCTAGCCAATTGCTCACAACTCTGGCTGGAAACAAACACAATGAAATACCGTTGATATAGTGACTCGCTCCATTTCCTTTTATGTTTTGTGCATTTTCATAAAATAGAAAAAAGAAAATGATATGGAAACAAATGACTGACACCAACTGTCCTAAAATGAGAGCCCATTTCTTCTTTTCAGTTTACCTCTCAAGTGCTGTCTTTGTTTGACCTTGGTGTGGTAGGATTATCAGGCAGATATAAAAGGTTTCTGTAAGTATTGGCTATCATCTCTCTTTCTTTCTGTGTGTCTATACTTCTATCTCTCTCAGACCAATAATGGGCCATCTCACCACACAGTTTGCACCGTGATACATTAAATCCATTACTTACAAGCACACCTGTGATGAAGGACAACTGTGTTGTGCGGGCTAACGCAATGCTCTGCCAAGCTCACACACACAGACAGCCTCAGGACTTGGCCTATATATCATTCTGCAGGATTTAGCTAGATTTAGCACTTACAGACAAAAGCTTCTTGCTGTTTCCAAATCCTGGGATGTATTTAAAATGCAAAAGTTTTAAGTCAAGAAATCAATGTAGGTGGGATACTATACTTTTTCTACTGCCGGCTAGCTGATTTTGATTGCATCTCTTATATGACATTTTCTTTTTTAAATACACATTAACTAGGTTTTACTTCCAGACGTTAAATAACATATTTCCTAATAAGTCGTGCTGCGAGTAATACTGACACAATAAAAGCCACTATTTAATCTTTTCTGTGAAATTGGTTGAGAACAGTGACTACTGTTGAGAATATTTACGTGAAACAGAAAAAAAAGAAAAGTAACTTGACTTTTTGAAATGTTAAAACAGCTCACTCCTACTGCTCCTTGTTGTTTCTGTGAACAGTTTGAGAGAAAGGCTGGAGAAAGCTTACAATAAAAGGAAGTTTCTGTTGTTTTAAGAAAAGCAATGTTGCTGATTTTCCATTACTTTGCTTTATTTCTTTGTAACTGTCTTCAACAACATCAAAATACACAGCACAGCCAGTAGTGCACTTACAGAGTTGCAATGACCCTTTTGTACATTTGTACATTTTCATGTTTTTACTATTGCTGGTGTTGGTCACACTCACATGCGCTTGCACCTCATGTTGCCTTGTGCCCAGTTTCAGGGCATAAGAGGCTTAAAAGTTCAGAAAGTCTGTTTAAAGATAGAGCATAAATTGTACTGGGGTTCAGAACAATGCTCATGGTCTAACGTATCTCATAGGCAGCAAAAACCTTCTGACTCCAACCTTTATTAAGAGCATGCTCAACAAAAGAAAGCAAGTTCAGCATTTCTTTTCACTATCGTTTTGCTGAACTCGTCCTTTCAACAGCGATTTACTTTCTGTCAGCTGTTCAACATTTATTCACTGCTCAAGGTCATTATTTGTGTTGAAAATCTTTCAGATCAAACAGACAAATCACACTTCACGGAAATGTGTAAAAGGAGACGCAGAGGTTTTCTGAAAACCTTACAAACTCTTTGATTTAATATTCTATTTTATAAGAATTTACGTGTGTCAAGGTTTTTTTAGGTTTTTAGAGAAACAAGGAAGAGAGTGGTCCAACTTACTGTGTTGGCAGTGAACTCCACTGAAGCCTGGTGGACACTTGCAGACGTAACCGATGAAAGTGTCACCCCTGTAGGTCTCACTGATCTCACATGTTCCTCTGTTGTGGCAAGGATTTGGATGGCAAGGGCCTGCATTGAAAAAAGAGGAAATCACTGTTAAGAAGTCAGTTTTGTGCCACTATTAAAACAAGATGTTATGTTAAGACGGTGAGAAACTGATAATGGGCTGCATCTTTCACTTTCTCATTTGCTGTGCATACAAGTATACAATGTTCTAGGTAATTGGATCATTCTAGTGAAGCACGCTGTTTTTCAGAGTGTGCATGAATAAAATGAATATTGCCCTGCCAACACTGACAAAAAACATTCTTATACAACCTTAGCCAAGGATTTAATTTAATCAAACATGCATATTGCCTGTGCATTTGAAAACATTTTCAGCGACAAAGTTTAAATAGAGCTGGATCTTGTGAGACAGTGTATAAGTAAAACAGTTTGACAGGCAAAACTGAGGATGACAGGAGAGAAGAGAGAGGCTGGCTTTCAGTGACTGCTGTTGGTCTCTGTGGTCTGGAGGGCAGCCCAAGGTACCGTCTAAAAATCATTGAATATGTCCCCTGCAGGAAAGCAACACTTCATCCTCACAGTGCTCACAGTTTCAAGAGGAAAGCACAGACTAACTGCATGCTAATACACACACTCACTGGCACACTCACACATACACGCACAAGAGTGCAGAGAAGACTGAATTGCTCTACCAGATTTAGGTTGCTGGAGTGGAAAAACTTGAAATTGAGACAGAAAAATCATGATACCGACGATGCCAAAACACAGAATCAACAATTAGTAGGGTATTTGTTACAACAGAAGTGAGTTACCTTTGAAATGAAACACTATAATGAACGTTAAGCGGGCCAAACAGCTCATTTTTGGCCTTTGCATCCAATTATCAATTGTGTACTGTACTTATATTCCACAGTGCAAAACAATGTTTGCTTGAGTGACTGCAAAGATGTTTCCTGCACTGCTGGGTATGTAGGCTCGCTGGATAATTAATAACTGACCTTCTGCCATTTGTGCAGCTATTTATTCTTTATATAACATAAGGTGCAGTATAGAGGCCAGTGCCTTGGACACTGCAAAGTGCTATCACACATACATCATTCTAAATAAGTAATTTAAAAAAAAATGTTAGTTTTAAATGAAAATAAATAAGAAAATATCTATATAAGCTTGGTTACAGTGAGATTGTCTTTATTGCTAACATATGTGGAATGTGTTACATATATGTAACTGAACTCTACAAAAGACACATGGATCCCTTGCTTTTCTTAGTGCTCTCAACACACAAAATCATCATGAGGATAGAGTTACTTCTCATTAAATTTCATAAGGCACTTCATAAAGTAGCAAAATATACAAATTCTGAATATTGAAAATACGTTTCATTTACCAAAAGAACTTGCCCTTTATTGCAAGGATTGTTTTCATCCATGTATGAGTGTATGTATCCTTTTTCGCATAGTTTATATGAATTGATACGTACTGTATTTGCTAATGGCTTCGTTGCTTTCTTTGTTAAGTGTATTCCATGCGTTTCCACATGTTGCTATTCCACACCACACACATTACAACAGTTCAACATTCCTACTGAAAATCAAAGGGTGCTTATGCTGTTACCCTGTGCAAGGGTCAGTACAGTGCAGAAAAGTCTTGCATGTGCCAAACACTAATTTGCAAGGGAATTTGTATTCAGGGCCACTAAGCACATGTATTCTTGCTGTGTTTGCAGTGCCCCATTCATCATTACCATTGTTGTCTCTTTAATATTTGGGTGTAGTGAGCATTGGGAGGCTTTGCAATCGCTGGTGAATTCATGGGGATTCTTTGGGGATTTAGCAAACAAAAGAAAGAATTTCAAATCACCCAAAAAAAAAAAAAAAAACACTCTCAAAGTTATGCTGGTAATGATTAATAACTCAGTTTGAGTACTTTTTCTTCTTAAGTGTTTAAGTGTGTTTTTTCCCCTTATTATATATAATTTATTTTCCTCATAATTTTGCTCTCTGGGACCAATGATGATACCTGCAGCCTTGAATCAGTTATTACAAGCAAATTTATATGACACAGCAATATATTAATTCATTGGCAATGCCTACAACATGATGCCATATTACGGCCATCTAAAACCTTTCTCGGACTAACCTGCAGCATGAGGCCAAATGTAAATGACAAGGCCTTGACGCAGGGTTATTGGTTTCATAACTCAAGGGCCTGCCAATAGCTGTCTCATCTTTTAAACATTGAGTTGTACAACTGCACCGAGGCTGTCAAAACTTTGTGGATTGAGATTGGATGGGAAAAACTTTCGGAGTCTCCCATCGGATATTAATGCAAACTTGGTTAAAGCTCAGCACGTGTTGAATGTTAAACGGCCGATGTGTAACGAATGTCTGATGTTTTCTGTGACAACATATGGTCAGTCTCAAGCTTGTAGTCTGTCAACAGAAAACAGTTCACAGAAATTTGCTTCCCGTGAACCCTCTCTTTAGGCTTCCTGTCTCTTGATGCAATTTCTATTCTAGTCTTTTTGCAGTCATATCTTACCGTTGACAGGTAAACTATGCTTTGACAGGACTCTTATTTCATTTTAAGTGATAAGCAACAAGAACAAGTCTCAAGGGTGAGACTATCATGCCCTCTTAAGTCAATTTGACAAATGAACAGCCATGAGCAGAAAATTCGACAATGTCAAGTAAACAGGCGCGGCCTTGAATTGTATACTACATCATCTGCTCAACCATTTAAGGCTAGCCCCAACCCAGAAAATGCATAAGCTGAAAATGAACTCAGGAACGGAAATAGATAAATAAACACCAGTAGCAATCTTATTATTGTTCTCTCGTTGAAATTAGTAGGCCTCTGGATATGAATTACAAAGGAGTTAATCCTATCGAAGCCATGCCATTTCAAAGCCAGGACCTGTATCAGTAATAATGAGAGCGGTGGCTAATCAGCTGAACAGAGAAACGTATAATAGCTTTCACAGAGGCCCTGCTCTCTGAGGAAGAGGGGGGTGACAGGTTTCAGGGCTGTTTTGACGTGGCGATCTATAGTCGCACCAAGGCGTACTGACAGCCTCCCTAATGGAGAGCGCATAAAGCTGAAAAAAGCAGGGAGGGAAAGAGGCGGTGGGAGTAAGAGAGAGAGAGAGAGTCAAAGTGAGTGTATGAGACAGATACAGAGGGAGTGTGTTCTGTGTGACAGCTATGTTTGAGTTATTTTTTAGATATAAAAGGCTCCAAAAAATTACAAAGCATCATTTCAAAAATACTGATTTACTGATACTGTTGCTATGGAGCTGGATGACAATTCTAAACCTAGAACACTTCAAGTTGAGGGAGACACTGCATACCTTTACACCCTGATGTGTTAAAAAACATCAAAACCTGATGGACTACAACAGTTACATTAGCACACTATCATAGTGGGTTGAGATTTATAAAACTCTTTTAAAAACTTATTGGAAAAGTGCTCATTGTGGCTGCTGGACTAACATGTTTCTAACTTCCTAACAAGAAAATATAAATGATACATTTGTAGATACAAAAGTGGAGATCAAGACACATCAAAGAAAAAACAAGCAACTTTTCCAGAAAAGGTGAGGAGGTGGACATTGGGTGTCATGTGAGGATATCTCATCAGGCTGTCAGTGGATGCTCTCTTGGTAAGTTGTGTGATGCGTGTCTGGAGGAAACATTGGCAGCTTTCTTGTGTGAACGTCAGCTGCTGCTCTGCTGTACAAGCCAACGCTCGCTCTGTGATTGATGTGAGCCTGTGTTGTGTCCGGCACGAGCGCTGTGATTTCTTTTCTGGCTGCAAAGAGAGTCCAATCAATCAACTGTGAAAACCTGACCAATGGTTAAACACAGGAAAGCATCCTTTGTTTCCTTGAAGATCAATCACGAAGGCCTGACATTTTCAGGGTTAAGACTACATATGCGCTCTTACATCTTAGCTGACAGCTGTCACAAACATTAGCTTCTTCCAAATGTACAAGCAAATACTAATGTCATTACACTACACCTATAACTTAGCCCCTTATAAATGATATAGTTTACAATGCTAAATTTTACAATGCACCATTGAAGCTGAGAGGCTTTAGGTATTAAGACTCACTTAATTTCATAAGAGGGATATAATTAAGTACTGAGCCTCTTGTTCACTCTGTTTTCCTATTACAAAGACTCAGAGACAACACTCCTCTATACAAATGTAAACAATATACAGTATTACAGCTATTTCTCTGATAAATTAAATGCAAGGAAAGGGTAAAAAGGGTCTTACTACAAGTCTAACAAAGAATTACTGAATCCTTGATAAAGATATCTGTTGATCCCGGTGATGTGGTTGTGGGGCCAACTGACCATTTAGCTGCAGCAGTGGTAGAAGTGCCTTTAATCTAATACTAACCACAAATCCTTAATTGACAGCTGCACTGAAACACCAACCACCAAAGTCACACCCACTACCTTTATTGGAAAACCTTTATTTTAGAGAGGTTCCGTAGATAATTAAATAACACAAGTGAAATGACTGTCGATGAAAAAGTCCCCTGAAAATGAAACTGTCAACTGAATTTCAGTTCCAATTTCTCCATCTTACACAGTACTGAGTTAACAGTGAAAAGCTGGCCCATCAACCACCTTGTTAACCTTTTATTAAAATATTTTAAGAAATACACATTTTACCTGCCTCAAGAGAGTGAAATTTACATTGAAGTTCCTCAGCTCTGAATGTGCACCCAGCCACATCACAGAGAAATCTGACATGGCCTAATTGTGTCAAATCTATTTTAACCCAGCCTCTTTTTCTATGATGGCTTCACTGGTTCACAGGCTCATGGTCACTGCACCCATCCTTCACCTCGACTGATGAAAGTTGGCACTGTACCACCAATATTACATCAGTGCTCTCAGCATGAGCTGCCGTACGTTCATGCTTTTAGTGAATTCTATTCTCCTGTGCCCTTGCCACACTGCCATTTCAGCCCATCAGCATTTGACAATGTCGGACAAATGCACTTAGAATTGAAAGTAGTAAGAATCAAGCAGAAACAAAATGGTTTGGAATATGTCAACTAAATATCCGAATGGAGAGGTCACACTGAAGAGCAGCATCATTCTTGGAAGATCCAAAGAAAGGCATAAATGAAGGTTGTCTTGTCAGATACTAAATGCCATGAAAATGTCATGTCAGCATTGGGCCTGCCTCCAAAGGGTCTTCGGTAACAAAGGCATTGTCCTGATTCTAATGTTTGTGAGCAATGCAAAATTATATATCGTAAAAGGAATTAGCTGTAACCTAATAAGATTTAAGAAAATTAGAGAGAAGCTAGCACCAAGTATTTCAGTGGGGGACAACTACTGTTCTGTGTTCTGCAAAGAGACTGTTATTTATCCACTTAACCTTAAAACTCAATTATGCTTCTTGAGGTCTCAGTGGCATCTCTGGTATTTGCCTGTGGAGTCCACATGCTTCAACCACAGGGCTTAAGCATTTATAGAATTTGTGGGGGCACCTGCAGTGTTGTGTGAATTAATTTTAGGTTACATCATCTACAACTTTTTGCAGTAAAATGACACTGCAAATATGTGATTGGGGCTGCCCCTGCAATGGGCTTTGCAAAATTTCAATTTGTGCATGGAAGCCAGAGCCTGCGTCTCATGGAGCCTTCTCAGAAAACAGCACCCTGCATACCACAGAGGCCACTGTAAGCATACAATTAGGTTTGCTTTATCAATACCAGGGTCATTGTAGCTCTAAAGGATTCATGGTAGGCCTTACATTCAATAAAAAATAAGATTCTTAAGTCTACAAGGCACATTTCACACGAAGGAAGACTCACTTTCTGTGAGTCTATTTGTTACAATTACAATTTGACAATTAGTTTAGGCGCTCATTCTCCCTAAACTAGATACTAACAGAAAGTTAAGTGTATCATAATTAATATATAATGGGGGAAGGCTGGCTTAGAGGTATAGCAGGTCGTCCACTAATCGGAAGATTCTTGAGACCTTATGACCTGCTCCTATGAACCTGCTCCCTAAGGTTGCGCCATCAGTCTGTGTGTGTGTGTATGTGTGTGTGTGTGTGTGTGTGTGTGTGTATGTGTGTAAGAATAGGCGTTACTTTCTGTTTCTGATGATTGCATGTCAGCCTTTGTCATCTGTGTATGAATGTGTGTGTGAATGGGTGAATGTTGACCTGTAGCGTAAAGCACTTTAAGTAGTTAGAAGACTATAAAGAATAAATGCAGTCCAATTACCATTTACCAATATGTAATATATGCATACAATAAAATGTTTAATAATGTACAATAACTATACATCAAAAAAACACATTAAGCAAATACTGAATGAGATGGACAGGAAGACACAATCTTCATCTCTCAGATGCATAAGCAAGGGGATGTCTGAATGGATGAAACCTATTAATGCACTCTCTCTCTCTCTCTCTTTATCTTTTATCTATAATTATATAAATGTGAAGAAATGAATTTTGTACTTAAGACTAATGCACATGATGAGTACATTCTGAAAGCCAGTGAAGAGTTTTGATCATGATCTGAGAGGAATCTGAGAGTTTCTTAATATGGATATTTTAGTATCTCTTGGTATATAATGAAAGACCGGTGCCCATTAAAACTACTTCCTTTTTATAAAAAAAGAAAAAAGATTCAAATGTGCTTTGCTTACTTACTGAGAAAAAGCTGCATATTTGACGTTCAAGATCACATTTACAAATTAATCGAAGTAGTAATAATGTAACTACTTAATATGCAACATTGAAATTACAGTCTCCCACTACATCCTAAAACACAATAAAAAAGGTGACACACTGTATGCTCACTACATTTATTAATGTAATTCAGTTCAGTCATTGCTATTTCTCGGTGGGATTTTTTGCAGCTTCACAGCAAAAAGATGAAGGTACAGTTAGTCATTGTCCTTTGTATTCTTAATGTAATCAGAAATTTTCCATTTCTTACAGTAGGAACAGACTTTCCTAGATATAAAGAAAGAATCCCACCTTATGTAGATAAAATGTAGCCAATTTTCTCATTTCATTATTTTATTAGGGCAGAGGTCAAAATGAAATCCAATATTTTGTCATGTTATCACACTAAGCAGATTTTCTTTATCAACGTCAACCTTTCAAAACAGTAGCAAGACACATGCAGAGATATACACAGACCCTAAAGAAATACAGGCCAAATGTGCTGAGGACTAGTCCCCTTTATGTGTGCAGACAAAGGGTGTGAATATGTAGATTAAAGATATGAAGGCTGAGAAATAGCAGCTGATATGCTAAATTCTTTAAACCTGTCATGAGTAATTTGGCCTTCCACATCACCCTGTCCTATTTTCTCCCGAAGTCCAGTTCCAGGTCAGTGGCCACAAGTCACACCTAATTCGGGTCATTTTCAGATCAGATAATTATTTCTTGTGCTGTTTGCCGCATTCTCTCTGTTATCTGAAATGTGTACAGTACACACAAAAAAAGCTTTGCCAACATGATTTATTGCCGTTATTCTTTCAAGCAATTAACAGGAGTATATTTAGACTGAATTGCTATATATTATAAATAAATGTTAATAATTTACAGTATGTTCACACTTGGCTTGCATATTGTTCTAACAATATAATAAAAGTAGTTCTATAGTCATAGTGTGACTGTGGATAATTCTGAGACTCAGCAAACCATTTCAGGTGAGCACCTCTTCTCCTCCTGAATGCTCTGCAAGGAGAGACCCCTCAGAGTTAAAAAAGTTTTCCTGTTTTTCTTTTCTCAGAGTCGAGGTTGAGCTGTTGCTGCAGCTGCACTTCCCCCCATCTTCAACATGTTACTGTTCTTATATGCACTGTTCTTACTATGCATTTAACAGGAGACTAGAATACTTGTTGGCGTGTATGCCGCCCCCTGTATTCCTGGTACTTATGGTACCCACAGTGCTGCAAAAAAACTAGAAGAACTTTGGTATCGACTTGGTATCGGTTCTTGTGAGAGCCCTATGTGTGACATCTGTCACCGGGCAATTCAATCTGAATTGTGCTTTGTGACTTTGGTTAAAAAATATGAGATTTGGATGTAGATATTTAAATGAGCCTTTTAATTTATTTAGTACTTTTTGTGTGAAATTTCACTTTCCAATATTCATTTTTTAAAGTAAGTTTATTTTAGATTTATATTGCAGCAAATGTATATTCAGTTGTATTTATGTATTTATATATGAATTATGTATGTGGATGTACGTATGCATACATTTGTTTGTGTTTCTGTCTTGACTGACTGATCAGAGTCTGAGATGACACTAAGCTTAGCACTGAAACAACAGACTGCTTTGATTTGTAGGGTATTATGTCTTATCTAAATAAATCAGTCTTGTTTTAACCCATTTGATCTCAAATAAACATTCCACTATTAATATTAATGAAAGAAACATAGACAAAGACAATTAGATGCTGAGGATGCACTTAGAACTAGGAAGTTTGTATTCAGTTGCAGTGCTTCCCCAGGATGTGAAGTGACATTTTAATTATATCACTGATGAAGATAAATCAGGTTCTTGTTTACTGTTGTCCTCTGTGGTCTTGCTTTTGTAATGAAACTCTCGTTACATTAGTTCTTTCAATAATGAGAAGCAGTACTATTGAATAACAAATATGATCTCGAAAGAAGAGGATTTTCAAAGGAAGTTTCTGTATGATAATTCACAGATTACTTACTTTATTACCTATTAAATGCAAACACTAAGAGCAGCACAACTCAGTGCACTCCTTAGGGACTGGATACACTTTACATTCAGACTAATGCTAATGGCATGCATTTAAAGATGGAATGCATTGTACTTTACATAAATGACAGTAAGATATTGAAATTGTTGTATATTAAAGCTATTCTGGAGGTAATGGATTTAAACATCCTTGCTCAGACAGACTAGGAATGGTTTTAAAAAACATCCCTAGAAATTATGCTCAATTCTCAGGTATTCTGAAAATTTCACTCGATGAAAAGCAATCAAGCTAAAGCAATCACCGGCCTGAATTGGACTGTGAGATTCTGAAAACAATCTCAAAACTCTGTACCAGACCAAGACAAGTCACACTATTAGTGGAGGTTTAAATAGGACTGCCTTATGAACTGAACTACCAAATGATATAATCACGAGTGTTGCTGACCAGGCATGATCAGTGGTTCGATACAGGAATTAGAGTACATGGTAATGAAGGAAGGGAGAGGCTTGGCCAAGATTTAGAGACTGAAAGCACCCTCTTGCTCTCTCTCTCTATCACACACACCACACCCACACCACCAGCCACACACAGCAGCAGCACAACACACACACACAGACATACACAAATGAAAGGGAAATCATGTTACCAAGCATAAAAATTTCCCACCTGCTGAAGTTGGTTCCTCACCATCTGCTGCTGTTGAGACACAGAGGAAGAAAAGAGGGAGGAAGGGAAGAGAGAAAAATTATATTAGCTTTGTCAAAACTATGTCACAGTATTCAGTGCTGCAGCTGCATGTAGCTCTGCTGATTCAACTATAGCATTAATCGCACTGTGCACTACCATATGTGGAGTAACATTTGACATGTAATCCAAGGGAGCATACAAAATGTAACGCCAGACACACCTGCTACCTGTAGGCACAACATCCTGCCAGCAGTGATACTCCACACTGCGACCACTGAGCGTAACCTGGCACTGTGTCACAGCCCATCCCCCATTTATACACTCTTACTATGCTATGTCCTGGTCGGTGGCCTTTGACTAATATGTGTTCATCATTCTGGACCAGTGTAGGATTAGCCCCTGTGGCATATATACTTGTTTGCTGCATCCCTGGCTCCTAAGCCCCAGTCCAGCTCCATGGCTGAGACTTGGCCTGTCTACCATCATTACCACAACCCTCTATCTCCATCATCACTCATAAAATTGCTCTGAAAATGTGCCTGGAAGCTGGACACCGCTGCGGAGGCAAAAGACCAAGGGCATCAGATGCATAGGATGATGAAGAAAATTGCCATTACTGTTAGGGATTATCAGAAATGTGTTACATGTTGAAACAATTCCCTTTGGAAGGCTTCATTGGATGGAAGGATGGACGGATGGACAAACATGAACATATTGGGATTTGATGCTCTAAAGACAACATTAATTCTGCACGTGTTATTTCTCGATAGCTAATGATACTGGCTGTCAATGAGCTGGCTTAATTAAAGTATGATTAAATGTCATCTACACGTTTTCTTCCACAGCATTGCATACTAATTTTGCATTAACATATGGAAAGGGTTAAGGCCACATAGACCATGAGGCTGACAGTGAGACAGTTATAGATACAAGCATTTCATGCTGCTGCAAATGCATCTAAAACCATTTTAGAAAACTAGTAAAGTCTCAATTCCAATCATAACGCAGAGAAACATGCACAGAGTCCCATAGAGTTTTTTTTCCTCTTCACAAACCAAACATCAGTGCTCTGTCAGCCTGAATTCCCTGTGGTGTTTTTGGATGTGAAAATAAAATCACTTCACAAAGTGCTCTCAGAGGGTTTTAAAAACTTTTATATTGCCAATCTAATTTAATGTGGTACTTTATTTCAGGGGGTGTCTGCATTCAGTGTTTCCACTAAATGTCTAGAAAGACAAGCTGAGCTGACTGTTTTGACAAACTTAGGACACCCCTGGAACAAATGATTTCAACTCAGACAGCATCCATGAATCCTTTCTCCGCAGCTGCAAACTGAAGGGGAAAATGATTCACTTAGACAGCATTGTGATAAACAGCAGAATTAAAGAGTGATCCACAGCCTTTAACACTATTTTAAATATGAGAGAAAGCTTAAATTGAAGTCACAGGGAGTTAAAGCGAAGCACTTTCCCAACCTCTCATCTGTCTGGCAGTAGACGCTCTTCTTTGTGTTTTCCCATGCACATGGGCCAATGTGATCCCAAAACCAAGCACATTCCACACTTCACTTACTGTAGTGCGGTTTTCCTTCTGCCATTTCCTCTCCTCTCTTACCATCAGGGTCAAAACACACACATGCAAGCCCACAGAGACATACTGTGTCTGTGTCTACACACACACAATTACACACTCACAAAGAAAAAAAAAAGAAGGGAAAAAAACAACATACGCCTCTGAGTGCAGACAACTATTCACACCCACACATAAATACACATGCTGAGAAGATAGAGATACATAAAAGAAATATTTTTTGGTCCACACAAGTTGAAAATGGTGAATCATAAGAGTACACAAAATACTGACTTTTATTTGTACAGTACACTGGGCTGGCAAATTCTTGTCGGCAGTTGTTGATGTTACATATAAATAACTCAAAACACCCCATGCGAATAGCATCACATGGCTTATTTCCCATGGAAATGAACATTACTATTTATCTATTATTGTCTGCAGAGAGAAAATGTACTCCCCATTTAATAAATAGATTAGAAGATGAGAAGAGTGTTCACCTCTGCTGAAATAGTGAAACAGCACACTTCTTACTACTCAGTTTGTCACCCGTGTTGGGTAAATGCCTCTGTGGTACACAGTTGCAGACAAAACTGACTTAAGCTCACATACACCATGTGATGTATAGGAGGCAAATCAGGGGTTTTAGCATGCCGCAGTGAGACACTTAAATGACCTATGTTTGCACTTTCCTGACAGGTGAACTTTTGTAGTTTGTAGTTGTAGTAGAATATTTACTGCCCTCACGATGGAACACAACCAAATATACTGTCTGCAACGTTGTTATGGCAAACCTCTTAAGGAGAAAGTGACACACGTGAGCGCAGTTAATGCCCCGTCTTGTACCAACAGTCAATATTGATTTCTCTGAACCAAGACAGTGTTGTTTTCCTGAGCTTAACCAAGTACTTTCAGCTTCCAGATCTCAACCATAAAGCAGGCATGTGTAGTTTTTGGAACAGCCATATGGGTTGTGTTGGAAGGCATACAAATTACCTATTTATCATCATGGTAAGAGGATTTGTTAAAGTTTTGTGGCAGTCAAAGTTGACTTTAAAAGTGGGTATTCTAAAGGGGTTTTCATGTTTCAGATAGGTTTCATTTATTTTAGCTTATTATTCTATTTAGTCATGCCAATATTATTATACCAAGCCTTTCAGAAAGGATGCTATTCAGTAAATCAACACATGGCTTAACAGACTGCTTTAAAACAATTGCTTGTCTGTCTCACACTGCTGTTGAAACTACTGCTACACATTCTGGTGGAAATACTTCTAATACTGTATTACAAAGCCACAGAAGAAAAATAAAATGGCATTAAATAACATATTGCTAGAATAGTCAGGAAAGTGGGACTATACTGGTACTTACACTCAGTAATTGAAAGCATTGAAATGTCTGTTCATAAAATCCTGCAAATCTAACATCTTTCAATTTCCCTCCCCATAAAAGTTGTCATCAAAGTGAAACCAGATTTCCCTCAGCAGTGGGGCTATAAACAGATATATAATGAATCTTGAAACAATCACGAATAACCACTTAAGTGTGCTTGCTACATACTGTATCTCAAATAATGTGGTGATATAAACAAGAACATTTCAGTTTAATGTCTATCATGTCTTTCAAAGTGGTGAAAACCAAACCGCATCTGCATATTAGAGCTGTGAGCAGACATAACATCAAACAACTTACGCTAATGTTCTCTATTATTAGGAACCACACTATTCTGCTAACCAACAACCAACAAATTATTTAATCAGTTGAATGTGTTACAAGGGAATACTGCAGATATGTGTGTTTGTTTTCTTGTGTCTTTCTTACATGTACTTAACTGCAGGTGCCAAGAGTGTAAGACAATGTTATTCTTGTGATTATAGATATAGAGAGGCAGGCAGACAGACTAGACATTACCTTACATAGTGGACATTTGGTACAACAAATACTTGACACATGGATACATCTAGAGAGTGCACTAATAGATTTGTAAAACATGGAAGGTTCTGGAGATGACTTATTTAAATTGCCCCTCCTCCTCCCCAGCAGAAGGTCCTCTATGTTGCACAATGAGCCTCCATTCTGGGACATATTGGTCTAATCTGACTGACAGCCGGGAGGCAGTAATAACCATCCATAATCTAAATGGGAACCAGCCACCCTGTCCAGCATAGGGCCGATATGACCTCAAGGTGTTCAGTAGAGATAGAGGGGCCGGTGCACAGGTTGGACAAATACAAATCTTGTACAAAACACAAATACATATATAGGGAGGAGTATACACATGCATATATTAGAAGACACAAATTAAGGTGTTCGCATGGATGACAGGTTTGAGTTGGGGTTGGGGGAAATTTGTTCATGTAATCTTTCCCTTCATTCGCCATTAACAGCAGTTTTGACGTCGCTATGTTTGGACAAATGATGGAAACCATGGATCTAGAACAGAAACAATTGATGCACCTTTGCAGCATGCCCTTTAACAGCAACGACCTGTTTTAAATTCACACACTCACATCCAATGATTTAGTATAAATTACATGAAATCAATAACACAATATGGATCAACAGTACATTTTAAAACAAATAGCATATTTTAATCTCCATTAATAGTGACCTTGGGCTTCATCTATAAAATCAATTTAAAAAAATAAATGTGGAGAAAGCTAATCTGTTTTTATCAGTCACAGTGGATGTGAGATGGTATGCACCCCCATTCTATTAACTGCAAAAGGTAAATTAATCAAAAATCCCAAAATTGCACATAACTTGGTTTATTCATTCCATTTTACAGAGTGAAGTAGAGGTGATTGTTGCTGAGGTTGAGGCCACGCAGGCTACATTGTCTGCTGGTCGCAGTTGTGGTATGACTTGATTTGTTAAGTGGCTTGGCCGAAGCAAGTGGTGCTGCCAAGAGCAGAAATTATTAGGAACTGGTCGGATATCAGTATTGATGGTAAAAGTGCATCATTGCTCTATCCCTCTAATAAGATCATCAGTGTTGTTGCTTCTGCGATATAAGGTGGCCGATGATTTGGAGATTCATAGGGTAGATGGCGGATGTGATTTATTTGTATGAGGCGCAAGGAGGAGAGTGGAATGTGTAAAATGCATTTGGATCACCTCTGATTAACCATGTGATCACAGTATCACAAGCTGACAGACACCTAGAAGTGGAATCAGAGAAGGTGAGACGAAAGAGAGAAAAAAAAAAAACTCCAACACCTACAGTGCTCTCTTACTATTAGTTAATCACCTAAACTGCTAGAATTATGACTTTCAGTACAATATGTGGCACATCGGTCACATTGGTAAAATAAAGAATCGGTTAGAATGACAAAAGCAACTATAGAAGAACAGCATTTTTTTGTCTTACATTAGAGACATTCTGTGAGATTTTCACAATGAAGTGTTACATCTGGTCTGTGGTCGTGTTCAGTTTTGTCTCTTTAATGTGGCCATTTAAACAAGTGAAAGCTTAGCCCCACTTAAATTATTGACAGCTGTGAGTGCTGTAGCAAATAATGTAAGAGATTTTGACGCCAGTGAATACAGACAACAAAATGCCTACATTTCTCTCAACGTTAGTTATCAAGATGACAAAAGGTTAGGAGTAGAAACATTTGATAGAATACTTGTCGCCTGCCTAAAATGTCAATAGTAATACCACTCTCAGTGAGTGGTAGGCTGAGAGATGGAATATAGTACATAGTGTGAAAACTGAGAAGTTAGTATTGTAAAGGTTAAATGAAGTGTATGTAGGTGTGAGATTCACATTCTGCTTGATCTGTCAATTTTCAGTAAAGAGGAAAATATGTAAATTTTAAGAAATAATTGTCCATTAGGACAATGTATATAAATGTGATGAAGTAAATACATTTGGATCCTTTTGAGTGGGACTATGAAATAATTTCTGTGCTTTTTCAGTGTGGTCTCTGTAGTATTAACATTAACCCCATAACCCTGTAAGCCGTTCATAATAAAGATGAATGTATTGTTTTGATGTATCCACATTTGTCTGGGTGAGAGGTCAAAACAATGATTGCAAATACTGTAATTATGATAACCATCTATTGCACACTTGTGGGAGCCAGTGACTGTTTCATGATATTGAGTTTGATGGCATTGACCTGTGGATGTTTTGTACTTTGGAAAGGTTGTGCACAAACTGGATGGCCAGTGTTATATATTGTATAGGGTTGGGCATCCTTCTTTTTTTTTTTTTAAATGGTGCTAAAACAATACTTATAAAACGGTACCGGTGCCTAAACAGTGTCAGAACCAATACTTTAAAATAAAAAAGATGATTGATGATATACATTTTTTTTATTGCTAAGGAAACTTGGAACTTGAAATGGAATAATTAACGGTTTTAATAATACTTAAATATGTTCATATAAATAAATACAAAACACCCATTAAATGTACATAACAAATTTACATAACATTTGAAACCTAACCCAACTACAACAATTTAACACTAAACAATAGTTGCAGTACTAATAACAGCAAAAAAGATTTTGAGTTTTTATTCTTGGTATTGAACAAATCACTGAAAACAAATTCAGTCGAATCACTTGCTCACCAAACTTTAGACTAGTGCAGCTTATTTCCTCCTTATCTCCATCTCCAACCCTGACTTCAACTATTTAATGACTTTAGAGTTGGAATTAGAGGAAGGTGTATTCTTCTCACCGAAAGCAAAGAAATCAGTCAAGTGATTTTATAAATGTGGATGAAAAATCAGGTTATATTTTTTATGCAGATAATCGAAGACCTTATGTAAAGTGAGTAACAACATAATTGTTTGATTAGTAAGTGCAATATGATTACTGAATTTAGGAACAGTAGTGCATTACATGTTTTATGATGTGATTGTTGTTGATTGTGATGGAATGACCTTGACAAGATTGGTTCAACATTGCAGGTTATACTGTGACTGCTAGTGTTACTGCACTGATGAAGATTACTATCACAGACAGATAAATAATCATATATCATGATAATCTTTTTTTATTAACCTGTCAAATTGTCTGCACACATTACATCCTAATAAAATATAATTCAAAGTATTGACCATATATTGTAAATGGCAATTGTTGATGGAGTAAACTTCTTAGTATTGATTATGTTGCCACACATTACTGATTAGCTAGGAAGTAACAACTGAAAACCCCAAGAAGGATTGTGGGATAGTGAAATTGAGCTCTATCTGACATGATGGCTCTGTAAAGCTTATCACTCTTACCTTCATGGCCAGTCGGCCCAAGACAAAGTCAAAAACAATCGGGGTAATAGATTGCATTCCCATTTAGCAGCGTGGCATCAAGAGTGACAGTCAGCTGTCACTGCTAATGCTGGCAGCCCAGACACCACTCACCGGGGCTGACAAATCCTGTTTGCGTCTGTCAAGTGTCTCCTGTTATGAATCTCAAGCAGTAAAACTTTTGTTTTCATGTTTCTTTCCAGCATTTGGCAGTGAGTAGGAGATATGGGCTTATTTAATCATGATACAGTAGTTTGAAAAAGAGAGTATCCATAAAATGATCACACAAACCAGTTTAATTTGCCACAGGCCTGCATTTAATTACAGCATGACTCAAATCGCAGTTTAAAATGTTCCATGTGTTTTCAGCCATAAATGAGTGGTATTAATTATCACAATCAACTTGCCAGGCAGCTGCAGAATAAGAATGACATAAATTGTTATAGACTAGCTGAAATGATAATAGGTAAGAGTATAATTTATATACGTGACACAATTCAGCAAATCAGCATTTACACTCACTAAGTTTTAATGTCACTCAGATAACATCATCAGAATGGAAAAAAGGAGACTACACTGGTGGCACAGTGTGAACACAGCTAAGACCTTTTGTTTGCTTGTTTAGAGACAGTTAGAACTCAGAACTCAGTTCAGCTGGCAATAAACTGAATTTATATAGTATCATTTTCGCTTTTTCTGACAGAAAAAAACGAAAAAACAATGTCTACAGTGGTTTGTCGCAAATGAGGATTTAGTTAGCTGCACTGTGGCACATATGGCAATCTGTGTACATGTGCTACATTAGCACTACAGATATCACCTTTCCTTGTACCCCCTACCCACACACACACATACACACACATGCTCACACTCTCCAAACTCCAGCAGATGCTCACTGCACATCTATCTCCCACATAACATCACCCTTAAAAGTGTTTGTTCCAACATAGCAGTACTTATTAACATTAAATCATCTTGCTATGGAGTGGGTGGCTAACTGTGAAATGACTCACAGACACAATACCGACAATAATTAGGGAGGCATTGTTGACGTTCTTCCTACTAATGACAAGGAAGTGCAGTAGCATACCCCTTTATATCAAGTGGAGTGGTAAACACTACCTCTAAGTAAATAACCCATCTATCCTCATTTTACTATTTTGTCAGCGGAGCAGGAGTGCAGGGTGAAGTTCTCCATTAACGAGTGCCTCTTTGACATGTGGTTCAGCAAGCGAAAAAAATACTTCACACTCCAAGATGAGATCAGGGATTTTTTTCCCTTACAACTCATCTGGCTTCTATGGATGTTCTACATGACATTCAACCTCCTTTAAGTAAGTAATATTACATGAAAGTAGGAATATTGTAGAAAACCGGCCTGCACTGTATGAAAAGAAAAAATCTTATTGCAATTTTTCTGACAGATACTGTGACTGTAGTATGATTTACAATGTCAATGTATAATATTTTTGCTTTAGAGCTGTATTTCCTAATGTAGTGGTGAAAGCACTGCCAAAACAGTTTATTATGGGAATACGAACTCTGCTCAATAAAGCAGTGATGGATGATATGTGTTTCAAAATTTTAATATTATTTTATTACATTTCGGAATTGGTTTTAGTAAAGTCAAAGTGCAGTCTGTTCTGGAGGAAATCTTAAATATTCCCAAAGCATTTCACTTTCGGAAGCAAATCCCTTTCTTAATGCATGTGGTAAAAACAAACTTTATTTTCAGCAAAATACATTTGCCAATTGTAACATTTGAAATATATGAAACTACAACAGTTATCTTTGTTATGGCCTTTTATCTGTACTTCTTGATGTGATAGTTTCACTAGCAGGTAAATCTATAATATAACTGCATAGGGAGACTCAACCTTACTGTGAGTTTTTGTTAGCTATTAAAACAAATGGTATCATATTTAAGACAATACAAAAAAAAGCCTTTGGAATGGTCATACTGTGTTAAGTCAAGATATCAATCTGAATTTAACATATTGATCTTGTCTAAAACTAGACTCTTGTCTAAGACTAATTTTCCTTTGACAAATGTGCCAGAGTCAACTGAAAGAAGCCATAAAACTGTTTAAAATCCATAGCATCACTGACTGTATACTGTATGTGATTGCTTGCGGAGGGGATGTTCAGTCAAATAGAGCATCAAATTGTTATTCCAAGCATAACATAGAGAAAACCCCATTGGATCAGACTCTGTACAGGAAAGTGTTTTTGTAATGTGGTCAATACAGAGTGCAGACATGTCCAAGGCCTGATTCATAGTGTGTTTTTGACACACAATCAATAAATAATATATGTTTTCTATAGCGCTATGGTCACTATTGATTGTCCATACCCTATAGAAGGCTACGTCAAGAATACAGAAGTAGACAAAAGTGACATTTCTTCCTGACAATTGTGTTCAAATTCTGAGATTTGATAGATTCCTCTGGAAACTGAAGACATGTTGCATGCCAATCCCATCTGATAACAAAACTATTCATTTACAGATTAATTATTTTTAATTGTTATTCTTCCAGAAATAATTCCAAGTGAATAACGGTTGTTACGCTGTTCACTGTTTAATGAGCAATGACCAGATGCCTTGGCACAGAGGCTGATATGCATGGCAGCGCAGATATGCATGGCAAACTGTTCCTTTTCAGCAGAGATGTTGTTTCTAGGGCATATTTTTGCATCTTGTTGTGTGTACTAATGTGCAGAAAAAATAATCTTATAACCAAAAGATTTATGGTAGATGTCATATGATGGTCTTTAACGAAACTCAGATGGATGGGTTGGTGGGGGTTTGAATCTGTCAGGTTAAATATTATACAAGTAGAGCTGCATTAAAACTATACCTGCATTAAATCTACTGTGTTTCCTCGTGTATTCTGAAAAAATCAACCCCACATAAACTGTATGAGGACCAATATTGCACCTGCTATTAAAAACATAATATATATGAACAGATGTGATCAGATCAAAAACCCAGCTTCTCTGATTTAACTTTTTGTGGCTTTTAAGACAGCAAATAAAACAAGACAGTGACTATACAAAGAGAAGATTCCCCTTACCAGGACAAATGTATATTTATTTGATCTGTGTACCAAAATGATTAATGTAAGTAAGGATTATAACTGCACAGTGCCAAGAGAAGGAAAAAGGGAATGAAGCAGAAACAGCAGACTACAGCAATACAAGCCAAGAGGCAAAAGCCTTCATATGAGGCAGTTCGCCACCATCTTAAAGGAACAGTTCACACCAAAATGATACTGACATTGATGTTGGCATCCTTACCTTCACTCTCATGTATGCAATTCCACCTAAGAGTGTATGAACAAAAAACAAATACAAATGAGCTCCCTGAGTGTTAGAGTGAACTGACCCCATTATGTTGCTCAAGCTGTTGCAAGAAATGTTATGGTAATTTTCCACCCCTTTTGGATCCCAAACCATTGTTTACTTCAATTATCTGTAATGGGTCTATAAAGGCTAGGTCCTATTGTCTTTGAAAAGAGAGCTATATGGTGAGGGTTTTCTGTTGTTTTAAATTTGTTTTGTAGAATATGATATTATATCAAACTGTTCATGTTCCAGCTTTATCATTCGTGTCACGGAAAGCTGCTGTCATGGGATTTGGATGCACTTACACCTACCAGAGCTCCCATCTGTTTTAGAGGATTTAGTTCTCACTAAGTACTTGACACCTACAGTATCATGCTCAATATGTAAAAACGACTAAACAAAACTACATTCTCATTCCATTTCTTTCAAAAACACTACCTTGGTTGTTTCCTCTGGAACGAGAGGTTGGCTCTGGGGGTAATCTGAGTCGCTCCCGGTGGGTGAGAGAGGTACCAGCACATTGCGTCAGCCAGAGAAAAGTTCATGCTATTACAGGTGGTTATGTTACTTTAGTCTGCCATAAAGTGTCTAGATAAGCACAAGTTGCAGTATGACAGTACTAAAAGGCAGTATATTGTGTTTGCTGTCACAGAGGTCCCTGTTCAACGGTACTGCATCTTGCTGCATTCTTTACAGAGTTGGTCTGGACTGTGAAATGCCGCACCTTAAAGTCAGCCGAAGGGCCTCTGAAGGTAGTAGAATTGTCCAGGCAGAGATTTGTCTTTATACTAGAGGTGTTGAAATTAATC
>NW_023339718.1:5922704-5927392 GCF_004916995.1 Morone saxatilis
GTGACAATTCACACCTCTACTTTATACTGTACACATGTTCTGTGGAAAGAGGAATCACATCACTGTAGTCAGCATAACTGACATGAACTGTATGAGAGCAGCTGACAGTGCTCAAGGAAAGGAAACGCCCTACATATTTATACTGTTGTTATTCAAATCCAATTTTAAGCAAGATTTTTGCCAGTTGAAAGAGAATAGCTGAAATAAAAGAAGCCATCAATCCACACCAAGTGATCTCTTCTTCCATTGTGTATCCTCTTGTTCACCAAATGACAAAGAATCCAAACTTGAAAGAGTAAACTGGATCTTTGTTTCCTTGCCAAGTGTGCATCTGAAGTGTAATTTGTTCACATCAAAGAAGAGAAGAGAAAACCCTGACTCATTCCACTGTATTCCACATTGTTAGTGTAGAAAGGGAGGAGGGCTGAAACTCTCACTCCTACTAATTGGATGTAATAGCTAGAGGGAATAAGCTTGCTTTGGCCTTGGGGAGGGGAAAGCGAGAAGAGAGAGGAGATGTTTAGAGAGGGCTGAAAATGCTAAACATCCATGGAAGAGTAGAAAGACAGACAATGTGGTCCTAGTAAACTGAACACATACAGGACACAGCCTACTGTTCAGAAAGAGCTCTGTAGAGATGGCGCACAAAGGAGAAAAAAAAGAACACGAGAAGAGAAAACAAAGAGAGAGAGATTGTTCAAAGCAGCAAATAAAACACATGAAATGGGTATTGATAACAGAAAGTCTGCTGGCTGCTAAATCTGTGAAAGCTTTGGGGGAGAACCCAATACACAAGAGATCTGGGTCTTCATTGCAGGAAAATTTTGAAGATGACAGAAACCTTAGGTGCACTTTGTCAAGTCAGTGAGTTGCTGAGGGCAGTCCTTTAAACTTCCCCCCTCATTGAGTTCAACTGATTCGTACAGCTAGTGGAACTGAGGCAGAATGGGCTGGTATTAGTATTTAGAGTGGTCCAACCAGTGATTTTCTCATTTCAAACAGGTCAGAATCTGAGGGCTCAGTCAGACCAGCCTTTATGACTTAATTTCACTGCAACAGAATCAGTCATTTTGCTCATGGCTGCAAAATCAGTCTGTGAGGCGCTTTCGTGGGACTTTGGTGAACATGCAAATGTATACAGATTACACAAACAAGACCTACATGTGAATTAGTGAGCTTAGGTAACGGTAGGCAGATCTTTGTTATCTTTGAACAGAGCAAGGCTAGTTGTTTCTCCTCATTTCCAGTCTTTATGCTAATCTAGGCTAACCAGCTGCTAGCTGCAGCTTCATATTTGTCTTACAGACACGAGAGTGATACCAATCTTCTCATCTAACTCTCAGCAGCAGGTAAAGCAAATTTTCCTAAATTTCTAACTATTTCTTTAACTTATTTCCAGTTAGCAACTGAGACTGCCTAATTCTCTGTAGAGTCACAATGTGATTAAGCTTCCAGCCCCATCTATTTTGCCAGGATACAGAATAGATTTTGCCACTTTCTAGTCCGAGTAGGCACTAACTCAGATGGACATGACCAGTAGGGAATAGATGTGTAATGTTACTAGTTTAAAAAAAAAAAGTGAATCTTATTCATCTGTGGTTGGGCATGAAACAAACGTTTGTTTCAGCTCCATAATGATGTAATCTCTGGGCAAGACTAACCAAAACCTACAGCAGTCATGGCCCAGAATCAGCACCCATAATAAGCATGGTGTGGTTAAGCCTTGGTCACTGTGAGGTTAGAGGCTTCACCCAGCAAAATCATCACCTCAAAGACTTGCACACACAAAGTCTTCTCTTTGGAGTCCTTGTCATAAAAACAACTTCTGTTGCCACAAAAGCCTCCAACCATAGCACTCAAAGCAGTGGGGATCTTTCTTCCCAGCCAGAGGGATACCCTCTTAGGTCTGGGTAAACTCAAACCACTGTCCCTGAGAAATGCTTTTAATCGTTTAAGACCACCTCCACTGCTCCTCTAACTTCATAGAGGGAGTGAACCAAATGTACTTTTCAGACAGTCTGTGCTAAGATATATTCCCACAGGAGTCCTAAATTTCAGATAAGACTATCAGGGCTATAGTGCATGGTGTGGTTAAGACCTAAACTGTGCTCAGAGAAAGAAAGAACAGAATGGCTTGAAGGGAGGGGTTCAATAGAAAAAATAAATAAATAAAACAAACAAAAAAAACCACCTAGCTTCTTTCTTTTCTTTAGTGTAAAGGTCTCCATCCTTGTTAGGAATAAGCTGGTCCCCCATTCTGCCCTCTATTGCTCTCATTACTGTGTATCCTGCCTCAGCCAACTCTAAGCCCTGCAGAGGTGCACAGAGGGCTTTTGTCTGAGGATAAGATCGATACCTGTCCTCATCATGGGCCAGGGGCAGCGATAATGCACTCAGCACAGGGGCTGGAGGGTTCACAGGATTTTGCAGCAACCTGGGACCAGGGACCATGAAGTCACTATGGAACAAAAATGTGCAATGTTTCCAGAACTATGGTGGTATTTTAGATGCAAAGATTTTAAGACTTCATTACAGCATGCTGCCATTATGAATAACAAGATCTGATGCATTAGCACCACCTAATATAAATGTTACAGGGTTACTTATTTACTCCCTCCATCCTGCCCCCTTCATAAATGCCTAATTCTGTTAAAAATTGGATTTGGCAACCTTTGGCAAGCAACTTCCACGGGGCAAAGCTGGTACAACCCTGCATGATATACTTACGCCTTTTTTATTTTATATACAGCTTCCTCCCATGACACTGCAGGCTCAATAAAATATAAATACACCGACCACAAAACCAAGTTGAGTTACAAGTTAGCTAACCTCTGAGCTGGTCTTACATTGTGAAGTGATTTATTTTATGTGATGGGAGAGTAACTGATCAAAACTGCTGATGCAAGTTAACTGCTAGGACAGTATTTCTTTTAGGGATAATTAATGATGATTATGGCACTGCTAACATTGTTATATGGCTGTTTATGCATTATAACTTTTGGCAGGAACTTTTGGCAAATGTGACTCCTCTAATCTCTGACATTGATGAAAAAGAAAGGATAGCCATGAAATAATAATAATGATAAACACAAAGTTACAAAGCACTTTACCAGGAACCAGGATTAAAACATTTCAGGAGAAATTGACAGTAGTTATATATAAAAGGAAGGAAGTTTAAAATGTGCCTTTACATTCTCATTTGTAACAATTCTCTTTAACTACTACTAGGCTCCAGACACTCATCAAAACGAATTGGTGTTGCGTCTGAATCACTGTCTGTTGTAAATTGGCAGAGAAACATAACATCAAGGCCCTATGATGGATTGTGTTAATTAACATAATAGTTTATGTCCATTCTCTTTCAGGTTCTTGGTAATTAAAAGTCAGCTATACGGATTAGTAAACATTACACTGGATTCACAATATTATTTTTAATAATTGCATTACATGGAGAGAGTAATGTCACCTTTGAAATGTGGTGACATTCAATTTAGTTGCAGTTTTGTGCATTACTATTGCTGCTTACTTAACATTTATAAGTATAACACAAATTTTTCATGCCATTGCAAAACTGTGTCAGACACAACATTCGGAAAAATTATACAAAACATCTGCTGAGCATTTGAAAATACTAATCACATGAGAACTTACTGAATTTCTGTACTATACATGTGACTACTTGCCCTGATAAAGGACTGAATGGCTAAAACGCATAGTCATATTTTTACTGTTACTATGAGTAAATACCCATGAGATGGTAAAGGCTTATTAAATCATTAAATCCTGATTGTTGGAGATTAATTCAACAATTCTGTCTCAATATTCTTGCTAAATTGTATACGCCCAGTTAAAAATCAAGCTGCAAACTTCTGCAAAGACACACACTTCAGGTCTGAGGGGAGTGGTAATTATCAAATTCATTCAGTATCTCCTGTTGAGTGGGAGCTTCAGTCTGACTAACTGGACAGCTGACGTTACAGCTTGTGGCTCACATCGGGTTTGCAACATGCTCCTCTCCCTCCTCTCTGCCCCCACCACCTCGTTTCTCTGCACGCTCATTACAGATGCCCTAGTTTGCTTGTGAGCCAGGAGAGCCTTGCTAGCCTCATTACAAACTTGGAAACCTCCCATCTTTTGTACCTTTTTTCCAGACAAGATCTCCCACATTCATGCTTGTATCCCAGAAGCGGCATAAAAAGATTCATCAAACATGTATAAAGAAGCGGAGCTCACATCTCATCTGAATCTTCACAGTAACCGCTGAAGAGGAAGGTGTCTGTGATGGAAAGTGCCAGTGCAGATTAACAGCCGAGGAAAGAAAAAGGGATGAGGGGAAAATGCATTTTAAAACTGTGTCACTAATTCACAGGATTAATGCATATTCAACAGCACATGAAGGCATTTCTGTGACCCTGTTCGTTAAATGTTTACCTCATTAGCTCTCTTGTTGTTATGATGTTTTCCATGTGGCATTTTGGATGAAAGGGAAATTATGCCACACAAATGCACTCTGTGACTGAGCGATGCTCTGATTCAAAATTCACAAAGGATGCAGTAGTACGGCAAATTAGAATGTTTAGTGTTTTTTTCTATGTTTTTTGGTGTGTGTGTGTAAGAGACAGGGAGATACAGATAGCTTCAAAAAAACAGTCAATAAGTTTGATAAATCCAGGAAAGGCATTTAAGTG
>NW_023339718.1:5927422-5933608 GCF_004916995.1 Morone saxatilis
AAGGAAACATTTTGTGAAACACGCTTATTGACAAAAGTTAGATGAGAAAGTTTATGTCTTTCTGATCAACATGTAGCTGGAGCCAGTAGCTAGGTTAGCTTAGCTTAGCATAAAGGCTGGAAACAAGAGCAAAAACACCAAGCCTGACTCTGTCTAAAGGAACCCAGATATACCTGCCAGCGCCTCTAAAGGTCACCTATTGTTACATTATATCTTGTTTGTTTAATTCGTCAAAAAAACAAACCAATGGCAAATAACTTTTTCATTTTGTGGAGAGTTAGGTGCCAGAGTATTTCTTGGCTAGGAGTTGTGACTCTCTGGCATCCCCACTGGTTGCCTGGCACAGAACAAAGTGACAACAGGACTTAATGAAATAATCCTGGCCATAACTCCCTGTAAAACATAAAAACATTTTTAGACTTTGGTTTTTGTATTAAATGTATGAAACCGATAAAAGACAGTCTGATTTCAAATAAACTAAGTTAACAGTTTGCTTGATCAAGCTACATATTGAAAAGACATATATAAGAATGGTATCGATCTTGTCGTAAGTGTAAGCGTGTGTAAACTGTTCCTTTAAAATCTCTAAAACCGTCATCTCATACATAACACACAATCCTTAAATATGGTTCATCACAGCTTTATCACAGTTAATTTAAGACACGTTGTTTTAATGGTGAACGTATGGGTCATATGGTCTCCTATACCGCAAAGAAACTTCTCACTGTCACACTGCATTGCAGGTCTTTCATATTTTTTTGGTTAAGGTCATTTCAACAGTGAAAAATGTTAAGGGGAAGCTGAATGTGATGTTGCTCTAAGTACATGAAGAAGTAGTTACAAAATATCTTCTGATCCTTGTTCCACTCATACTTCACACTCGGCGGGCTAAGCTGTGCATTGTGTGTGCTGAAAAGGGCAGGCCTTGACAAATTGAATTTTTTCATCCTGCTTACTACTTGGTCAGTGAATTTCTTGTAGCAGGCGCTGCTTACTCTAAGAGCCTCTGTGTTGAGCAAGACAAGGCTCGAGTAGTTTTTTGAGTGATAATGTACAGTCACGGGTGATGATTGAACATCAAAATATTATACTGTAGCTACTTATCAGTGATTATTCTTGGTGTCTTTGAAAAAAAGCTCAGCTCATTTCAGTTGTAGGAGCAACATTGAGCAGAACACATTGGAAATGAATGTATAATGACAACATTAAAGAAACAAGCATCAGACACAAACAGGCAAGCATTAATCTGCACAAGAAGCACATTCTCTATAATTCCAATACACGGTGCAAACCTGTCTGATACTTTTATTCATGACATCAAACCAAATCCTCGCCCAGCTGCAGCAGCCACCTAAGAACCGTGGTTTGATGTGTTATAATTATAACTTCGAGAGTTTGTGTGAAAGGGGGGAGACAGAAAAAGAGAGAGAGAGTGAGAAAGAGAAGGTGAGCTATCCCACAAAGACTCCCCTTCAAGGCAGAGAACCTGGTTAAAAATATGTTCTGAGATTTAAACTTTTGAACTTCTTCAGCTGCTAATTTAACTTGTCAGGCTCTCCACAGCTTCGACGCTAGGTACGATGCAAGATTTACAAGTATAGTGTTCTCGATGTACTTCAGTATGATTTTGCTTCCATCTGCAGTGGAGCACACCTACCTAGAACAACTGAGGCAGGTTAGAAAGATCATACTAGTAAATATTTCATATACCCCAAACAGTGGTGAATAATACAAAGACCATACTGTACTGAACTACCTGCTTTAGAAGAAGGACAACAACATTCAGCATGGTGAATGATGCCAGAATTAGCTTGGATGTAACAACACGAAAACAAAACAGAACATGAGCAATATATCTTTAAATAAACTTTGAAAAAAATGGTCAATAAGGTCCATACAGCTGTGCAGTTCATGGTTCCCCTTAGGTGGTAATTTTCAACCTCAAAACACCCACCCTATATTTTAACTCTGATGTAATAATGCTGGAAAAATAAAGATGAATAAAAAGATGAATACTGTCTATTGCTAAAGCACATCATTGCCTGTTGGCATTAAGTTGAATTCAACTTCTTCCTGTCACCAAGTCAGGGAGACCAGCAATCCCGCTGCTCTTTGTCACTCCCTCATCTGAAACTAGTGACTCAGGGTTGCCTTGTTGTTGCTGCCTCAGAGTCAGAGGAGTTTGATTGCGTGTTTCAGTTTATTAGGGATTCGGTTTGCCTCATGCGCCCCTAAATGGAGGAATTTGAAGGAGAAAGTAATCTAATCATCAGTTTCAGACCTGTGCTTAACAATTACCCAATTGGTTCAACTTGTTGCAACCCTTGCCCTTTTTATAGGTGCCAATGGACTGTCATTACAAAGTGGAGAAGATGATCTTTTTTTGCAGTTTTCTAATGGGCTTTACTTTGAAGTTTGAAGGTGAGTGGTTGCTGTTCATTGAAATTCACATTAAAGGGTAATTTCAGCCTGACTCTCAGCTCTCTCTTTCTCTCCCCTGCCTGGTACTACACACCCCAAGGGTAATCTAAAACATCTGGACTGGAGATATTCCACTTTTTTTGCACTGAAATTTGAAATTGCACTTCACTTCTCAATGGATACAGTAGCATATATTTTATTCTATTACCTCAAATAAGCCTACTTAAAACTATTTGGCACAAGTCCAAGGCGGTTTATTCACATTTGAGGCTTTCAGTTAAATTTGGCATATACAGATTGTTAATATCAAAAAACATAGCAAAAACATATTTTACGATTTGCCTTTAATAGACATTCCTTCTTGCTCCTTCAATCACTCACCAAAAAAACCCTTGTTGGCATTCAGCACAATTTAGTATAAAAGCAGACTGGCTGACATGATAAATAAAGGGATGTTGTCTTTGTTATTTGGAAAAACGAGTGAAGCATGGATGCACACCAACTATGCAGATAAGCCAGAATTGCTGCATAGACTTTGTGTGATGACATTTCTGGGTTACCTCTCCCAGCTTTGTGCACACAACTGCACACACACACATACACAGCAAGAAACACAGCATCATCAACAGGTATTGACATTATCAAATATAAGTAAAAATGCTATAAACCACAGAGTTGATGAGTCTGGGAATGAGATGAAATTAACAAACAAATCCTCAAACAAGGCCTGTATCTACCACACCTATCTCATTATCTAGGTGAAAGAGCATAGATATAATCACAACGACAGGTGGGTGGAAAGAGAATAATAAAAGATGGATGGCACCTGGCACACTAAAGTTTGATATTTGAGCATTATAGCAAACCAATGGCTAATGACTTTTTAATTTATTTAGATGAATGTGTATCTCTTTTTCTTAGATTCTGTGGCATCATTTAGACAAACAGAGAGACAATGTGCAAATTGGCCAATAGGTTGTATGAATAGTACAAGAGAGCATAGCTTACAAAATAACACTAAAACAGTCATGTTCAATGCCTGTATGACATAGAGAGTGAAAGACTTCTTGTATATGTTCTGACTGGTCCTTGGGAACCTGAATTGATGAGGCGATAGCAGCTCAAACTCGACAGTGTATTGAGTGAGGTATCTGCAGTTATATGTTTAACCTTCACAGCTTGTGTGCAGCACCGTCAAATATATTGGAAAATGGTTTCTGTGACTTGCCAGTCATCTTCCCTGCAATGATAACAATATTGGAGTTGTTTTTGCTCTTTACACTCAAGTTGTTGTACCAAGCTGTTATGTTAAATGATAACATGCCTTCAACCAGGCTTCTGAATGCCACAGACAAACAGAGAGAAGAACAGGGTTAGCAGCCATCCCGCACCCCCATCAAGACAGAACTGTGCACTGTGTGTTTACTGTACATTCATGCAAGAAGAAAAGGGATGTGTTACTTTTTTAATCCTGATGTGTAGACCGTTACATGGGGCCTTATGATTTAAATATGTCTCTAGAATAGAAATAAGTAAGACCTTAAGCAACCTGCACCCATCTAATCATCTCAAATAAGTAGACTGGACTTACTGAAAATGCAGTGCCATTCTAGAGCCCAATGGAGAGACGTTATCAGACCAAAGCAAAGCTCATCACTTTAACTCCAAAATCTTATTTTGAATAAAGAAGGCTTAACTTCAGCCAGCAGTAACTAAAGTATGCATGGAGTATGCTTGTCCCATAAATACAAGCATAAAAGTTGCAAGCTTTGAGGTTTCTTGAAAAATTACCAACAAAGTCTGCTCCCATTACCGGCTTAGTATGAGACTAGATGGTCTCCACACTTGACAATGCAATAAAACTGAAAGCATCACTCACACATTGGAAAGAGTCTTTCAAAGATGTGAAAGAAAAAGTGTTTAAATTACCAGCGGATGCTCATTCACTTCACATAAAAGACGTTTATATCCTCATACACAGAAGATATTACATTGCAAAAATGTGTCAGGAGCTTGCTTTTTGTGTAAAACATTGAAACATTCCAAGGTCTATGAGTCATTGTGTCTATGTAAAAGCTTCAAACTCAACATGTCAATTTGAATCAACGAGTCTTAAAGCTTTGGTCTCACAGTAAAGCTCAAACAGCCTGAAACTGCTCACACCTCCTCAGGTTTACAGGTTGCTACAGTTCCACATTCAATCCAAAATAATTTATTCTGTTCATTGATCTGCTGTGGAAAGGTGGACTCTTTCACTCATGGCCAGCACTGATAATGAATGGTTGATGCTGTCCAGACACCTCCCTAACAAAAAGGGTGGGTCCAAGGCCCTCAGTATCCACTCACACTACAATACAGAAATTTTGCTTGGCTCGCATAGGGAATGCAATGAAAATCCGCCCTGATGCTTTGCATTCCTGCCCAACAACTCCCTTACTACACACACACACACACAAACATACACTAGCCACCTAACAATATCTTGACACTCTGAATCCCTTTTTGTGCGTTGAGGCTGGTGTTTAAAAAACAAATGAATTAAAAAACCGAATGGGATTCATTTATACAGTAATCGCATGGTGCTATTGTTGGTGCAGACTGTAGGCTTTAACTTGAGGTGTTTTTTTGTTTGCAGTGAACAGCTATTTAGTTCATACGGCTGTCTAAGTTGGACCCTTGCTTGGGAAATACAGTACAGTTGGCACGCACATAGCGAGCTGACATGTAGCCTGTTCGTATTTACAAATAACAGACGGGCGGATGGATGCAATCATACTGTATTATTTAACAAGAACAGAGAATGATGAAATCTGTGCTTTCCCATTCCCATGTAGAAGTAAAAGAAGTGGAGTGAGGATAAGGAATGCAGGTTCAGAAATGAGGCCAATACAACATTCTTTGGACTGCATTTCTCAGATTAGGAGCTCTAATGTTTTTTGAGTTGATTTAAAAATATACACCATGTTCAATAATGTTAGGCTACTGTGTAGATGATAGAGACGTGTAAACTAATGTTTTCTAATGCAATTATCACACAATGCACCCTTACCACCTCAAATATTATTTTTGAGAATTGAACATAAACCTATGTTTGTGTTTGTATGTGAACTTATTGAGTCTAACGAGTCATATTAAGCCATACCACACACTGTGATAAATGTACAGCATTATATAACAAAGCAATATGAAAAAGTTGTAATAATCTGAAAAATAATTCAGCCATATTACCCAGGTGCAGCCAGAAGCAAATTTATTTGAGTAAATAAAAATGTGCTGTTCATCTTCTACACAGTTTACAGTCCTAGTTGAGTAACTGTGTAATGATTCTGGCATCAACATGAATTTCAAAGAATGCTGCTCAATACCAAGAATCAAGAACTTTATTTCAACAGCACATTAAAGTCCAGACACATTTCATCACATCAACCAATGCTGCATCTGCAGGACGTCTGTGTTGCATCTATAACAGTCGGTCTGCTAAACCTATCTTGTTGTGGTGGCCCAGTTAATGAGCTTGTGTGGGTAAACACTTATACTTCAACCCCCAATTCAACTTTTGTAACACCATGTAAACATTTATTAATTAGATAACACACTACAATGTAATTATTAGCACAGTCTATTGCTTAAGTGTTTGTTTATAAATGTTAAATGTATGTTTTAACTGTAACACTGGACACTAGGGCTGTAACGGTTCTGAAACCGAGACCGAAATCGCGACACAAAAGTCCACGGTCTCGTGTCGCGGATCCGAGAGACAGAACC
>NW_023339718.1:5933708-5940234 GCF_004916995.1 Morone saxatilis
CGTATCCGCTTAATGTAATATCAGATAACATCTCTCTCTCTCTGTTTCTCTGCAAAATGGGGAAACGGGGAAAACCGCGGTATGAACCGAACCATGGCTCAAAAATCGAGGTCTGAACCAAACCGTGGATTTGGTGAATCGTTACACCCTTACTGGACACTCATAAGTGGAGCCTGGAAATGAACTAGAAGGGGCACTCAGACAGCGCAGAAGTCCACGAGGACAAATATTCCAGTCTTCTATGATACAGGTTTGCACAGGTCCGAAATCTGGAATTCTGTGATAGTCCGGAAAAATCACATCCCTGATTCTTATTTCTTACATACGTTCTGTATTTGTTTGAGGACTTATTATGAATTGTGTTCATTTTGCCATAGACACCGGCGTTACAGTTGACCTATCTCGTAATGTTAACTAAAGTAGAAGAACAAATCATTATGACACATCGCGTTCTGCCAAATGTCACTGTCCATTGTGCAGTGAAAACCCCCCTAAAATATTGTATATTACAGTACATGTACTTTAAACACGATATCATAAAACTTCATTATCTGTTTTTGTGCTGCACACACACTCAGGGCCTGCACTGTGGGCCTCTCCGTGCCTCCAGAAGTTGAGTCATTAATCGTGACCGAGTGGGATTACTTAAAACCAGTATGTGGTCTTATGAATGCTCAAACTATGAAAGGGGGCTGCTGCATGTTCTTAGCTGGAAAAAGTGAAGTATACTCAATATGAAATGACACTACAAACGAAACATTCATATAATCTTTTTACTGTTTCAGAGCACTCTTTCCGCTTTTTTTTCTCTTCCTGACACAGTCGCGGCCTGAATTTTGACACTGGCATTAATAGAATGCTAAGAAGATCGCTGCTTAAGCCAGCTGTCATAATGTTACATGCTGCTTTTAGTAAACGTTAGACCTTTAACATGTCTGGGAAAAAGTTTTGTGAAGAGAAACATCAGACATCGATTTAAAGATTAGGGGGAAAAAAATTGTGAAAAGTGGCTATTTTTTCCTGCTGATCAGTCTTTGTGTTAGTCTTTTATCCGTGTGAAGTGCTTAAACACAGCTTCTTTTCCCTCTCTGATGTACGAATGTAGAGTTGATAAGCCTCAAGTCAGCTTTAATATCTACGACTGGAGCTAAAGCATAGTACATCACAACAGCAATATTTTGGTTGAGCGAGACACTTATGACCAGTCAGGTGATCACTCAATTACAAGGGAGAAAATTGGATACAAAGACATAAAATAACAGTGACACAATCATTTTGTCTCTATGTGAAAGCTTATTAGTGTGTGTTGGCTCAAACAACTTATTTTATCTCAGGGCCATATTCAAGTTCTTTGGTAAGTACTTGCTCAGTGTGTGTCCTTGCAACCTCCATAACCGTCCCTCTAGTGCCCTCCCAATAAGTCAAGCATGAAATGTAGGCAGGACAACAGAGGCCAGACAACAGCGAAGACAAATAGCACTGTATCCATTAACTTGTCAGCATCATAGACAAATGAACTCTCCTTCAATTATTAATGGGATTAAAGAACATCTGCACTGACAATAAATAGCCCAATCAAGTTCCACAAACATGAGAAAAATAAAAACAGCAGCCAATGTCACTACAGCAGTGGGGGAAGGCTTTTGTAGAAAGATTGATTCCTATGTTCTGATATACCATTTTTCATTTCCTTATGTGTGGGTTGTCGTCCAATGAGTTGCTTTGATTCCTTTGGATATCATGGCTGCTGTTCTGACAGAGGTCTGACCTCTCTCGACTGATTGAAGACTATGCCATTTAAAACCAGAGTGAAGGTTGCAAGTCATTGTTATTAAAAGTCACCTGTACATCAACTATAACCTTCAGTGGCCCTTGAATGTAATGAGCTTTTAAATAGATTGCTATCATCTGCATTCATTTAACATCTCCCATTAATATCCCCAAACTCTTTGCAAAAACAAGCTCTAGCTTTTATCTATTCAGCATAGTTGATACCAGGTGACTTGGAATAACTTCATTACAGTGAACCAGGAACAATTCATCAATTGAATTAGTCATATATAGTGTCTCAATGGGTATAAAGGGATTTTTAAACCTTTGCAGAAAAGGTCAATACAAGGGCTGCAACTAATGATAAGTTCAGTTATTGATTAATCTGACAATTATTTTCTCAATTCATTGTTTTTTCTTTAAAATGAAAACAGAGAAGTGCGGGCTACAACTTCCCAAAGCTTAAGGTGATAAATTCAAATGGCTTGTTTTCTTTGACCAACAGTTATGACAAAGAAAAGCAGCAAATCATCACATATTAGATTCTTTAACCAGCAAATGTTTGGAATTTTTACTTTAAAAACTGACAAACAACGATAAATTGATGATCAAAGTTTAGCTGTGTCATTTTCTGTCATTTGACTTATCAATGAATCACCTAATTGCTACAGCTCTAGCCAATACTGTACTGCTGCAGTCATTTGTTTACAGATGTGTGATCATATATCTGCAGTGATCAATAACTCATGACAATTATAGCCCACTGTGCATATACTGTAGGAACATGTAAGTGAATTAGTCTGCACTGCGTTCCACGGTCCCATGATATCCCAAGCAGTGTTAAGTTACATCCAGCCAACATTTCCATCCCTCTCATTTCCATCCAGGTCGATTGTTTATCCAAATGCACCAGATGCTGCAAGCAAGAAAGTAGCCTTCTGTCAGTCTTTGCCTGAAGTGTTAAACCGACGAATCCACAGTCTGTGAGCATGATGAGCAACTGATCGAACCGATCTAAACCTGAAATCACTCCAGAAATGACAATTCTTCAACTGTGTTGGATGAGTAAAATCTTTGAGTGAAATGAACAGTGATCAACAATATTAACACTCATCATGATTCAATAGCAGAAAATCACGTCGCCTCTCCAGATGGCTTTCCATTTGCCTAAAAGGCTCTAATTGCGCAGCCATTACAACAAGTCTGAGACTAAAATTAAGATGCATAAAATTCATTAGGACTGACTCTCTAAACAAGGACAATAGCATCTTACATTTCCACACAGAGGGGTCCAATGGTGCGGTCATGTGCTTTTGTCCAGGCAGACAGGCAGAATTCCAAACAATGTGTGAGAGTCAGCACCAGTAACCAACCAGAGGAAGTGATGTATCGCACACTGACTTGGAACAATGCAGACTGTTTTACCTGAAGGCGAATGCCTCTACCCCATCAATTTGTTTCAGTGGACAGAGGGACCCTGTGACATCCTCAATAGAGTGTTTGTTAGCTGCTGTCCCTGAAGACACCTGCTACCTTTGAGCAACGGGGAAACATTAAGAATAATGTGCCTTTTGTACAGTTACAAAAAGATTTCTAATCATCACAAGGCAATCCTTCTATCGCTTTCTTTGTGGTCGGGAGTTTGAATGCTGTTGGAGCTATGAGCCCCTTTTTCAGGCTGACTCTGGGACTCTTTGGAAAAAGGAAAAAACATCCCAGAGCAGTTACGTTGCTAAAATAGCTACCAGGGTGACCACTGTAGCTCTAAGGATGCTCACTCACAGATCAGATATTGTTAACACCCTCTATGCACCTCCATCTGTTCCTAAAACCAGGTCCTCACTGAGGATGAGGTTACAGCTGTAACAGATGGACAAAAATCCCTTTACAATACAACAAATTTAACTGGGATATGATTAATTGAGGGACAAGTTCAGGGTGTATTTTTAACTCACTGAGCCTTGAAACAAGTCGACCCACAGGCACCACGGCTCCCTGCTTCTTCTCTGCATTCATTATGCCAGTCTACCAGGGAGTATTACATCTTGTAACGGCTGACTCTGAGTTGACACTGCGAGGCGTAAGTAGCCTTAGAAAGTCTGCTTAAGGCACTCTCCTGGTGTAAAGACAGAGGGCTGTCTGACATGTGTGACTCCTGAGGCAAGCATGTTGCTAAATGAATACAGACAGGGAGGATGACGTGACCCACTTCCATAAGGGCTATATTGCTTTCCTTACACAAATCCCATACTGCTCTGCACTGTTCATGGGGGGAAAAAATACAGCAGGCAAAAGCTTAAATATTCCCATCACCAGAAAACTGGAAGGGCAGAGGAAAAAGAGGAGAAAGAGGAGGGTGTGAAATAATTTGAACGCAGATCCAGTGGGTCAGGTGAATGTATACGCTTTCAACAATCTCCTGGCTACATGAGGCAGTCTTTTTTGGTAAGACTACATTAGAGTTGCAATGCACAATTGACCTTCTCCCTGTAACATCCTAGTCAATAATGGTACCGCGATGCAACCAATACAGGCGGCTCTCTAACATATCTCCTCTAAGTGATAGCATCTAGGTCTGTCTGAAGCCCACATGCCTGAAATCTTTCCATTTATCTTTTATTCCTAATCCAGTTTGTTAAAGAAGGGAAAGTGACGTCCTTTCTGTCTTAATCGATCTGGACGCACGGCTTCTTTGTATCCTGTGTAAGCATCACAGAGGAGAAGATTATCACTGTGAGGGCGCACAAAACACTGGAGAAGTGCACATTTCTACCTTAAATGTGCGCGCCCGATGCACAGACTGATTTGGCCCCTTATCACAGAGAAATTACGCACGGATAAAAAAAAATAAAAAACAGGAATGATCTGTTTCTTTCACTCAAACAAGTGGCCTTTAAACACAAGTGAACCAGCCGTGCACTGATTAAGCCGTAGTTTTTCTATTGCCAAACCGTGCTGACAGGCTTTTTCCGCAAACAACACAGGCTCTCATAGACGCACATTAAATTTTGCTCTGCTATTCATGTGGGCTCCCCCGTTTAAAAAAAAAAATCAATTGACTTGGTCACTTTAAACGTGTAGGCGAAAGATGCTGGATTGATCAGTTTGTGGCACTCCCACGCTAAAGGGCTGGTCGTGTTAGAAATGTTTTGACAGCGATAATGACAGCCAGTCACTTTTCCACTCACCTTTCACACGCTGCGGGACAGCGGCGCTCAAACACAGGGCGATGGAAAGGAGTAGCGGTCCCATCCTCTCTCACGATGAACAGGTCTGACTCCCAAGGTTACGGAGACGGCGGTTAAAAATCGCGGAGCAATAGCCAAAAGTTCTCCCTCCTGCGCTCTCTCTGGGCTGTAGGATTTGCCCTAAGAGGCGTTGTTATATGTCCTGACAGGTAAAGTCCTCCTCTGTGATAAAGTCGGCAAAGAGATACACTCGCCACCTGGATGTTTGTTTGCTTTTTCCTTCGTGCAGGAGCAAGTGAAGTGCGCCTGCAGGGTCCCCGTCCGCTGCTGCCTTCCGCGCTCCTACCGCAGTGGTGCGATGTAGTGGAGAGAGCGACGTGTGCGCTCAACGCTCCCGGACAACTGCTGTCAAACGTCCGTGAGTGAGGTGAATCACCACTTCCGGCTACGACTTCCAAAATAAAACATATAATGAATTATTATTTTATTAAATTGAAATAGGCTGCATTTGATTCCAAAAAAAAAAGGGTTAATGCATTGTATTTTACGGGTTGTATTTTATTTTAAATTATTTGTCAGTGCATCAAATGAGCTGCGAGGGCTTCTGCAAATTTCACTAATAACCTATAATGCACTTTTTAAAATGTAATGACATATATAAATCTATGCGTTTTATGCGTGCACTCCGTATTTCTTTTTTTTTCTTTTTTTTCAAAGTAGAGAAAGAAGGGCGGGGGGGGGGGGGTTTGTACGGAAGCGGGGGATCTGACATCCCGGCCAGGCGGTGCACACTGACGCAGCTTCAAGGACAATCCGTTTGGCTCGCTGGAGGATGTGCGCTTCACGGTCGGTCACAGTAAACCGACTGGGGCGCTGTCTCGCTGGTGGAGACTGCTCTTCCTCCTCCTCCTCTTCCCCCTCATCCCCCTCCTCCTGAAGAGCACTTCCAAAAACCCCTGCCGGCTCGGGACTTTAAATTGTGTATAATCAGCCTCTTCAGCCTTTCCTTAACCTCTTTTTTTTTTTTTTTTTACTCCCCATGGCTTCCGTTTCAAGCCCGGGGAAGTTGGATAGCAGTTCAAGTACCCTTTCTCTGGAAAGCCTTGTTGAGTTTTAATGCGCAGATCTTGAACCAGAATTCCAACCCAAATGATTAAAGTAGGAGATTCTGTAATGTCAATAGGGTATGGTAATACAGTGCGTCGCTTAAGAAAAGTCACTTATGAACAACATAGGAACAAAATATTATCTGTTGTTCCTGAAATATACAGGCGTGCTGCTATGGTCACTAAAACATGATGTGATAACAACTTTGATTTCAAAGATATAAAATGTGTGCCCACGCTGCGACATGCTTATGATGACTCCATGAATGACAGGAGAAACAATGGAGACAATTCCATGGCCTGCACCACCATATACTCCTGTTTAAAAGTCACTTCAGCTCCTTAGAGAAATGAAACATGATCTTACGATCTTACTGAAAGGTTCATCCTGATGACCAGCTTGGGATTTCATCCATCCATCCATTCAGTCACCACTGACAAGGCACTGATGAAGCCAGAATG
>NW_023339718.1:5940258-5970718 GCF_004916995.1 Morone saxatilis
AAACTGCTGTAGGTTTCTCCCTGAGCACTGGCATTTTCAAAATTAGATTATTTCCACAAGGGTGGCATCACACTGATTGTTCATGTGCCATGTGTGATATTTCAGCCACCACTGATTGGATTTTGATGAAACTTGGGGTTAGCAGATCAGATCCCTGACAATGTGGCACTTTTGGAGATTTTCAAAGTTACAGTGATTCAACGCCATGTGGGGGGACTGACAATGGGACCAGAATAAAGCAAAGGAACATATTTTTGTTTTGAAAATTGTGTAAAGCGATGTTGGTTAGAACAATGGTCTTGCAATTCTAGATTTGATGTCCTCCTCCGGTGTCATCCGGTCAGTACTTGGTCGACAGGGAGAATGCATCATTTTTAATACTTGTGATCTTGGTTTCTATTTTAGTGAGAATGTTCCAAAATTGTAAGAGTAAGTAAGCAAGAGCAGGGCAAGGCTCAGACTTTAAGCTGATGTCATCATCCAACATCCCATAGCTATCAGTCTGACCTTGAGGTGTTTTCAGGCTCCTCATAATGAATCATGAAAGATATCAAGTGTCTTATGGTTTAATGGGGATAGAGACCTATAACTGTATGCACTTGGTCAAGACCTATAAATCATCCGCAGTGCCCACGGTAAAGTCTCCTATCATCTTAATGAGACACCACCCTCTATTCCTATGATCATAGCATCTCCCATTGTTTCAGGTTTCCAGACTCTGTCTCCATAGCAGATCATCCTTAGTGGAAATGTGATCTCTTTAAAACGTATTATCACTAAGGAGGATTATTAATGAGAATAAAACAACAACCAGTTACAAGCTTTGAGTACAAGTTCCACAGAGAATATCTTATGCTAATCCTGCATATCAAGACATCAATAAAATTGTGTTATTTTACTGGTATTTAACTTTTGTTTGCAGTTGGATTAAAAATTAACTTCTTAAATCAGATAAAGATAATACCTTTTTTCATTTACAATCATAAAACAGACACAAAACGCCTCTTTAGGCTTCCGTTTCATCTGTGCCAGAGAGTGAGAAAAAAAATCAAACAGATCAGAGAGGATTGGTCACCAACACAGAGGCTTGCTGGTAAATCTGTACACAAGTACAGGCCCCTTGACCTCCTCCTAGTCTTCGCTGCCAGCCCACACACTGAACTGCTCCTACAACTGTATTCTGTAAATCTACCACCACTGGTGCTTCTAAACCTCACCACAGCCAGTCCAGTCTACAAACTTGACTCTTCTCATCCCCTTTGCCCTTGTTTTTCCCTTGGCTTGTCCAGAGGCTGCAGCTCAGACCAGTGAATCCTCTTCGGCTCACATCCATCCTCATTTAGGCCACGGGGACCCATTTAGGATGAGCAACGGGCTGGAAAACACAGTGACCTTCTCATATTTGACTCATTTACTGCTGTTTTTATTTCAGCCACTAAAAACTGGCGCCATGTTTTTATTTCTAGCTAAAGTTACAGAGTTGGAGAGGAGTGGCCACTTTTTCTCCTCCAGCAATAATCCACACCTTGAAGGGCACAGAGATGTTATCCTTTCATCCAAATGGATGGTGGGGAGGGGGGCTAAAGCACCTTAAGGATGCAGAGATAATCTCAAATTGAGATTTTATGAGTGAAGAATCTATGAATTCAGACTGAGAATGTACTATTGGCATGAGGCTTTATTATCTACCGTGCCCTCAGCATTTTCATAACCACAATTTTAATGAGGTTAACCTCTTTAAAAACACTGGATAAGGGGATAACCACTTTTTTCTTCCTTGCCTGTCTGTGTTTCTACCAGTATGCTCCCTTTCCTTTCCCATTTCCTCTGTTTCTCACAGGGGGAGAAGAGGTTTTTCATATCCACTCGCTCCCTCTCTCATCTCCCATGTCTCCAGGTTCTCGGGCTCTCCCTCCCAATCAGACTGCTTGAGTCGTGTTCAAGGCTTCCCTCTTTCTCTCTGCACTCGCCACAAAGACAGTCTAACAAAGGCCTAAGGCAGACAAAGAGAGAACGAGAGACAGTAAAGGAAGAAGGGTGGTGGTGGTGGTTAGAAGGGTGGTGATGGCGGTGGTGGGGCAGGCGGTGCAGAGCAGGATAGAAACAGTGAGATAGTAAAGGAGATGGATGAAGAAAGTGGGAGAGACAGAGAGAGCGAGGGGCAGATTGAGACAGTAAGAAAGGCAAGCAACACTAAATTAGATGCTCTTGGAGAAGAGACAGTGAATTAATTCCAAAGAGAATATTGCATTGTATCTTCTTTTCCCTTCTTCTCTTAGCAATGGGACATAGAGCTGAGTTATGTGTTCCCCCAGCAGGCTCCTCCATTTCTCTCCTCTCGCTTCTGTTAGTCCCAGGCCGTTGATACCACTGGCATCAGCCCATGCTTTCCCTCTCTTTGTCATTCTGCTGCATTATTATACTTTTTCTGCAGCAAACAGGCTGAGTGCTAACATTACAAATGCACCGAAAATTAGGTTTTGATTGAGCTATGATTGTGATGTTCAAAATAAAACTACTTTGAGCATTTGGGAATGTTGTCATTGCAAATTAGACAAATTGCACAACTGCTATAATAGCACAGGGTATTTCATCTCTAAATAATAAAAAAGAACAGAAACAGCTGTCAAGATATTGCATTCACATCCAAAGTATATCAATTTGTTGTACTTTCACAATGTCATCCACTGATTTTCTTTTTTAGTTTTCTAGGGTGAATGAACCATGATGCATTGCATCACAAGGAACATTTTCCATAGCTCGCCCCCACTGTGTGACCATAATAACGATGATCTGCTACTGTGCACCCCATCCCATCTGTTTCCACTACGTTTAGGTCCAAAGCAGCAATCTGGTGGTTGTCTGAAACACTGGCCTGAGCCTCCACATTCAGAACCCCGCATTTCTTATTTAAACTACGATTGGAGAATTATAATATCGGGCAGCTGTGTTTGCTGAGTAGTCAGCTATGCTCCGCTGACGTTCCACTCTACGGCGTTTTTGTCAGTTTGTGCTGAATGCATAATAGAGTGATATATCAGGTTCTACTGAATGAATGACATGAGCTTTTAAACTAGTCTTAACTTTCCTTCTTATAGATTATTCTCATTGTTTAATTATTAGGAATTTAGCCTTTAAGTACTGTTCAGATCTATATGTTGTGATATAACATCTACTGATCTGACTTAATGAGTAGTGTGCAAGTTATCATATACATACATCTGCATCAATGGCAGTCATTCATTCTTTCTTTAGTCTTTAATTCTGTACAGTATCAGTCTGTCACTGAAAATAACTTAATTTCAGACAGGCATCACTGCAACAGCTGAAGAAAGCAATAATCATCAAATTTAGGATGCAAAAACAAACGTTTCAAACAATCAGATATTCTTTGTCTAGCTCAGCAAGGCTCCTTTTAACTTAACTCCACAGATTCCTAGAATCAAGAAGACTTAGCAGGGTGTTATTTTAACCGACTACATTTTTTCTGTTGGGCTTAATGCAGCTTTCAATTACAGACGGCTTCATTTATCCAGATTTTCAGGATTCCATTTTGATTATAGTTTGCTTAAAGGTATCCAGCCTTGAGTCTTGACACATTCAGATTTTGTTTGTGTTATATAACTGCTGAGCTCAAGGATAGACTTTTACCTGCAAGTTTAAGACTTAACAGTTTTTATTCTTACATTGAGCAAATATTTTCTTCACTGGCTGAGGCTTGGGACTGAAGAACAATTTGTAGAGAAGGCACTCAACCCTTTACTGAGGACTTAACTTCAATACCTGCGTAAGCACGCACTGCAATCATGACACACACAACTATTATACTTTGATACAAACATAAAAAACAGGCCATAGTGAAAATGGAAAAGCACGGTTATGCTGAGAAGTGGTTCTTTATGTCTGTGAGTCCCTGCAACTCATTTTCCACACTACAATGCCACATATCAACAAAGGCAAATGGCTTGGAAGGACTATATTTCTTCTGCAAAGATCAATACACAGATTACCTGCGTGAAACAGAAGGATTTATAATGTAACAATGTCAGTTAAGAGGAAGTCCTCCCATCCTCCACCTCCTCCACCCTGATCATCAAAAATATGAGCAAACATATGCACCAACCCGAAATTCCATCCCATTCTTCCCTCCCGTCGCTTATCTGTAGTTGTTTGAGTTACTAGAACCGGCAATCAGCAAAATGTCCACTTAAAGGAAGGAGTCTTTGCTGATTAAAAGTGCAACCTTGTTTTGTAGGGAACTTGGGTGACTTAAGTTAATTACAGCTTATTTGTTTTTATTTGATCAGCATTTTAATCAATCAACTGTTCCATTGCTGGCAGGATGATCAAATCAACTGCCACAGTAATCTGAGGTAGTTGGCTCTGCTCTGCTTTGCATCTTTCGAGCTGTAACCATAAATACATGCAGGCAATCTGAGATGGGGGGAGTGAAAGACATTTAATATAGTAGTAATGTATTTATTTGATACCTGTGGTCTTTTTTAGTGAGTTAGAAAAGGATATTACTATGTGCTTTGTTATGAAACAGGAACACAAATGTAGGTATTCCTCATGAATACCCTCTCTGACAAGAGTGTTTAAAGGTATTACTTTTTCAGTGTCAGCATCTTGTAATAATAAATCTTTTTGAAGTTTGCTTTTCAGCAATAAGCAATAAGAGCAGGTCCCTTGTTTGCCCTCTGCACTAACCTCAGTCTAGACAAACCTCTTAAAGTCTATTCAGCCAAAACCAAAAATATCTGGAGAAAACTTGAGTCACAAAGAACTTGGGCTTTTCCAAGTTCCTAGAGGTTTGCTGTGAAGTCCATGTCTTGGACATAGACACATGGGAGACTCACTCTCTTTGAAGAGTGAAAGCACATTTTTAGCCAAAGCAATAGAATCAATCAAGGGGATCATTGGCCTGTGCCACAATTGCCTGAAAATAAATTGTATCAGTGGTAATATGTGAGGGATAATGGTAAGGGGTTTCAGGTAAGGAGACATCATGCTTCAGTGAACTGCTTATAAAACCATTTACTGAGGCTACTCAAGGCGTGTGTTGCAGTGGAACCATAGAAAGTATTTACTGACACCCATAGGGTCTCACATATTATTAAGCTGCACACAAAAGGAATTTTGTGAATCGCATTAATGTGTATTTGTATGTTTATGGCTTGTTGCGTAAACGTGTATGTGGATTATTTGCTGTACTATTTAAAGTGTCATAAAAAGGCCACATAGACAACAAAACATCCTGTTTTATGGTATGCCTAAAATAATGCTAAATAATGTTAAATACTGCAATGGCTGCCTAAACTGTCCATTTCACAAATATGGTGAACTGTCTATGTAAAGTGCATTACACTGTAAATGCCATCTTAGAATCTCATATAGACACCTTGTCTGAAATATGGTTGAGCACAATGTGAGAGACGAGAAATTCAAGGAAAAGTTTCACATTTTGGGCAATGTGGTTGTTCATTTTCTTTAGATTAAAAGATTGATACCACTCCCATGTCTATGTGCTAAACATGAATCAGCTGACAAACTAAGCTAAAGATTGCAAACAAGGGGCCTGGCTTTGTCCTACAAAATCTGCCTTCCAGCACCATTCACCATTATATGGGAGGTTGTGTGCTGGACTATTGCTTGGCCAGGACCAGTAACTTCCTAGAGTCTCCACTGATTGTCTGGCAACTGATTCAGACTAACCCCGAAATTCCACCGGGCATGGCTCTATAACGTCATGTCTGCATCGGGGTTTGGCTCCATGATCTGCATGTCTTCAAATCCCACTGAGAGCGTTTCAGAGGCGGCTTCAGCGTGTGTTGTCTGCCATATGTTGTTTACTTGTGTATTTTGTATTTAAAAATGATACAAAACAGTGTGATTATTTGCTTAAAATATCATCTAACCTGCCTCTGATGCACTGACTTCTGGTCTGGTGCCACAATGTTGATGTAGTGTGAAACTGTTTCCAGAGTCTCCACATGGTATTTTATTTTGGAAATGAACTTTCTTTATGCCGTTTCTGTGTCTGACTTCCTGCCAGTGCAATCTGCTCTGTGTTCCGTCAAAAATGTTTGAGGGTAAGAAATAACCACCTAACCTCACATAAAACAACAAACGCTAGTAGGGAGATTTTATTCCTTTTCTACAGAACCAGGCTAGCTGTTAGTGTACGGGCAGTGAGAGCGCTATCGATCTTCTCATCTAACACTCTGTAAGAAAGCAAATATGCATATTTCCCAAATTGTCTATTTTTATATTCCTTAATCATTAAATAAATATAAAACCAACTAAAAGTATATTTTGTAGTGTACACATTGTTTCAGACATTAACCCAAAAATCGAATCTAATCTAATCTTTTCTCAAAGGTTTCTCAGGGATTCCAAAGCCACAACACTGAGAACACACTGTAGTCGGAGGTAATGAGCTGGCTGTCTGGTGGCTCTTTTCTCTTGAAAATAATTAATTTAAAATATTTTAAACTTTTGGCTCAAAGTATGAGTAAATGTTTCTGTGCCTCTGAGCACTCATAAAGCTGTTTTTCTCACAGCCTGGGCACGATGATGATGATACATCTTACGCCAAAGCAGATGCAGTCACTATGTGGGTGGAAAAGGAGGAGATGAAAGAGAGAAACAAGCGGTGACACTTTACATCAAGCTTCCATTTATAGAGAGTAAACAACAAACAGCATCACAGTGTTTACTCAGTCACGTGTATGAAAACTTTTTTTTTCCTAAGTTGAATTATTGATTAACTTGAGGAAGGTGGTGACAAACTATAATGGCAAATGTCGCAGAATGCTAAATGTCAGTTCTGCTATTATTTTAATTGTATTGTTCCATTATTTGTGGGAGGATGTTCAGATCAGATGAACTTTTACATGCAAACATTCGAGAAACTCAACAACTAATGTACATTATATTATTGAATGAGTAAGCAAAGAGTATATTTAACGGGTCAATAACTGACAAAGAAAGTTATGTTGACAAGTGTTTTGAAAAATGCAAAAGACAGGAAAAAGAAAGGAGCTGAGAACAATCCAAGGTTATTTTCTCTTTTGACGTGCATTTCAAACTAAGGACCTCATTTATAATGAAAACAAACATATGGGTATGTTCGACAATCCAATGCCCTTGTATTAGTATGCAACAGAGAATTGCTTTAACTGGTATTGATAGAGAACAGTGCCCTGGAGACCAGAATCCTTAAAAAGCTGTCTTTTCATGGTAGGTAATCATCCAGAGCAGAACTGATTTTGGTTTTCAATCTTAATGAGATAAAAAAATAAAACACTTTAAGTTGAAACCAATCAAAAATTCTATGGCCTGACATTTTGCACTCTGTAGGCGTATTTGTAGAGACAGTGGGAAGGTAGAAGGATTAATTCCTGCATCAGAATTGAGTGCCTTGGCAAAAACTATTAAGTGATCAATAAGTTAAGCGGACCTAGGATGGCCACTGACAGGACAGTACCATTGGTCCCTGGGTGACGATCAATATATTGACCCTGCTTGCGGATACTGTCCCCATTTTCTCTATGGATTCTTCCACCATCACATGAGGCTGAACACTGTAAGATGATAGCTGTCAAGGAATGTTTGTGTCCATTCTCACCCAGCCAGGCATATAAAAGTAATGTTTATGCACCCCACCGGAATATGTAAATAATTCAGAGGTTACACAAGGGATTTTCTTGGCTGTGCCTCTGTCAGACAGGGAGAAACTCTTTGCTAGGCGAAGGAGGATTTTCAATTTTCTCATCCTCCCCCCCTTTTTACAAAGCAGTACACTTGACATTTTTCCATTTCAATTCAAGAGCCATCTTTGAGCAGCGTAAGCCTTCCAAAATTTGTTTCTTTTTCCCTTAGAGATCTGGAAAACAGCTGTGGGAGCCGAGCACACTATGGGGTAATTAGCACACTGCTGGTGGAAGCGAAGCTGAATATATGAAATCCACTTTTCCCCATCAATAAGGAGATTTTAGCCTTTCACAAGATGTGAAAATGCCAAGTGACAATACAAGGACTATTATTTCTAATGAATTTGGATACAGTTCAATTAGCATCAGCCTAGCACTGCAGTAAAGTGGGTAAAAAAAATGGAGACAAACAGTCCTTACAAATGTACAGTATAAGGTTTAATGCACCAGAAAATAATGGTTTTATTTTTGTCATGGCTGTTTTAGAATTGTAATTGTACAATCTCATCATAAATATAAACTCTCAATTACACCATGTTGTAATTATCAGCAAACATGTTCCAGAAAACACTAAAAAATCTAATTATGTAATTTACAGATACTATATATGACACTATTTTGACTTGAATAAATTAATTTGAAAAGTCTGGCCACATGTAAATTAGAAAATAACTTGCCAACACTCACATAGAAACACATTACAAGTAAGTTCTTCAATCTTTGACAGAGTTAAGACTCAACAAACAAAACCTGCACTCAGGCACGTCCCACCAGCAGCTGCTGGATTTAAAACAAGGGCTTCGAATGATCATTTTGCAGGGCAACCCACATTAACTACTCTGAATCAAAGCAGCCCCATAAGTATAGCAGAACCTGAACAGGTAAAAGGTCTCTCCTGAGTCCCCACTACCACCACCCACATAGGTCTACATAGAAAACAAGTATCTCAGGGGGCATGTATGAGATAAACAGACAAATGCATATTGTTCTGCATCTTTACCACAGTAAATTACACTCGTGGGTTACATTACAGTGGGTTGATATTTACACTAATTTACATATTTCAGTTAGAAAGGTGTGAACAAAGACACACAGAGACACAAAGTACTGTATACAGGGACTGAATCTTTTCGAATGTCAGTTCTAGGTCAACATATGATCAGGAGCACAAATAAGGTGCTTTGATCTGAATCTGACGCCAGTACTTTGGCAAGAGAGTGTCTGTTCTACCACAGCCTAGACAATAAACACAGTTATAAACCGTGAATGGTTCAACACTCAATGTTTAATTAAATGGAAACCCTACAAAGAAACAAAGCACAATTTTACGCATTATTGTCAAGTGCTTTCTCTTTTTCTCTTCTTGGATTATTTTTCATTGCAACATACATTTTGTACAGTATAACATACCCAAATCAGAAACCACAAGAACACAGAAGAGGTGATTTTCGTCTTGTCCATTAGTGGAAAGAGTCGACTGTGAATAACCTCAATGAAGTAGATCCACGTTAAAGGCCAGGAAGGGCTCACATGAGCTTTTTTTCTCTTTGTTTCTTTGGTTTTGTTGTTGTTGATTGATTGTTTATATTTCACATTGGTTTTATATTAAAAATAAATCTGCTATGGACATGAAATGTTTTAGAGCCACAATATGGAATTTTACCATTTGTTCTGCTTTTAATGATGCCAGAAAATGAAAAACAAATATAAAAAGCATTTCATTCCACCTAGTGCCCTTGCTGGTTGTTCTCCTTTGGGGGTGAGCTAGAAAAAAGTTAACCTCATTAATCACATGTTCAGCTGAACTAGAACAAAAACAAACTGAATGGACAGAATAGAAAAATTGAGGTGCACTCATGTACTGTGTGTGGAAGCACTGTATAGTGACCCACACAATAGGAACCACTGACCTGAGACAAACCGAAGTTTGCATGCAACAAAACCATGCAGGCGCCACGTGTTTGACTATCTCTCTTGGTTTCTCATGAAAAGTTGGCAGCGCTAGTGAGCATAAGACTTTGGGGAGTTACACTTTGTGTTTTTGTTCTATCTGAGAGTATGCAACTTCTTTCCATTTGAGTGTAAATTGACTTGCTTTTGGGAAATGTACACGTTTTTTGTTTTCAGACGTGGTGTTGACATGTGAGTGTGTGAATGTGTGTGTGTTTAAGTGCATATTAATACACTTTTAAGATAAGGAAAAGAAGATAAATAGTTGTGGCATAGCAACATAAAACTCATAGGAGGAATATCGATTTCTTTTTTTGCAAATATGGTACACACACAATGTGTCGATGCAAAGGAAGGGACACTGACGATATCTCCCAAAAATTTGAGAACAAAACTATTAATGGGATAAAAGGCAGTTTTGATGACAACAATTTGGACAGCAAAACACTACTTTGAGAACATCAGAGACCCAGAGATATAGCAGTCTAAATCCCCAAAGCTTTTCTTTTTTAGAGAAAATAATTTCCCTGTTGACACACAACATCTCACTGTCAACACAGGAGATGAGTAACTGTTCTGTTTACCTGTCGCCTCTGAACCTCTCCTCTGAACACTCAGTGTTTTGTCTAAAATAAAGCACATTTTTCAAGACTAGCCTATAAGTCTGATTCTTGTTTATGGGATCCTACCTTCTCATTAGATTTCTGTTTGGCTGCTGTTCTGTCTCTCATGCTTCCCTCACAAACACAGTACGCACATATAAACATGTCTGACACTGAAGGCGATGGAGCCCTCTCTCTCGTTTCCTGTCAGTGCGTCTGTCATGGTCTCTCTTTTAAGTCTTTTTTCCTAAGAATTGTCACCCAGGAGAGACATCCCTGCATCTGTCGTAGGTCAGACTACATGGGAACATGTAGCACTTAAAAAAAGAGTTGTGTCAGATATCATCCACTCGCCAGACCACAGGGTCACGCTATAATTCTGTATAATCTATAAAACTACTAGGGGAAAAGATAAAGTTCATCTGAGGTGAAAATGAATAGATGCCTTGAAAGAGACTGTCTACAGTTCACTTGCTTTCTTTAGTTTGACTGATGTTTTACCTACGGCATTGAAAAGAAAGTATGAATAATGAATGGCTCTAGCTGCAGTTTGGGTTATTCCCACCTGGAGTATCAACTCGGCTTTCAAGAATTGTGTCAAAATGATAAGAATAATGAAAAATGAACTCAAATGTTATTATATGATTCTACTTAGCATATATTTTTTAGAAGTAATTGTTGAAATCATCGCGGTAATGACAATTTGTTATAGCTATGCTTTACTTTTGTGATAGTTAGTGTGATTATTTTAGATCTGTATTTGTATTTTGTTTTCTCTGGAAGTATTTGCAGGCTGTCATCAAAAGTCTGCAGTGCACAGGTAATCTTGCAAGTGATTTCTTACCTAAGGTTAGAAAACAGAGTACATGTTACTGCATTACATATTATTAGTATCATATTAAATAAATTACATTAAGCAAATAACTGTGGTGTATGTGTATTACATCCACACTCATATTTTTGCCTCCTGCTGGTAAACGTCAAGGGTGCCTGCAGGATAAACTTCAAGGTGGGTGGAATGAACTTGACCAGAGTTATTTCTGTGGTTGGAAATTAAGATGAAATGGGGGGAAAAGGAAATCTGATAAATAACGTTGGTTGGCGCAGACTACAAGTTTGAAAGTGAAAAGTAAAAACAAATCTGGAGGTGTGGGGTTAGTGTGTGACCTATGTAGTCTAGCAGATTGAGACTACATTAGCCATTACTGGCACAACACAACCAAATCTCCGACCAAACTGTCGCTGGCTGAGCTGCATTGTGGGAAATGTAGATACTAGGTGTTGACAAGGAAGGACAATGTGTGGAATGAAGAATATGTATATCTGGTTTTGCTGCATCAATTTCAATCTTGTATAAATTTTTGTCGGTAGTGTTGTCTTTTAAGTTTCCTTGAATGATGCCTTATTGTTCCATTAAGACATATATTAATTTGGCTATAATTGCGCTTTTGCCAATAAGTCAACAAATAGGACTTTTTAAAACTTAAAATAACACTGTGTGGTGTTGTGTGCTTTGAACATTATATGCCTAGCTATTGCTTTTTATGCAGTTTGCTTGCTCATCCTCAGCCCAGAAATAATCCATCCACAACCAATACACAGGAAGCAGCAATTCAAATATTACAAAAAATAACAGAGATGTTCAAAGCTATTTCAACCATTAGGTACAACATATTTAAGATCCATCTAAAGTTGTATCCAGACATCATTTTTCTCAGCTTGGCTCAGGCAGACAAAGACACTGGTTCACATGGAAACAGGAGAAACTTTTTTCTCCCTGTGAGCAGTTTTCATTGGAAAGAATGAGCAGCCATGTTTAAGTACCTCAGTCATATAATACATTCATGCATCTACTTCAATCCAAACCCACTGTCGAATCTGGCAGCACAGTCTGCATACCGCTTCAAGAAGGCTCGTCAAGGGAATGAAGTGGCACTCGTGACTGAGTGCCACTTCAAACCCTGGAAACGGGTGTTTTCCTGCCCACTTCATCTTCAGTATAGGTGGCTCATTTCCAGGGGGGTCTGCATGCATAATGTCACATCACCACTGAGCTTGTTGGAATATTGAGCCCCCATTTTCTGTCTCTGACACAGATTGATAAGTCACCAGCTCTGGTCACATTCGCATAGGGGCCTCCTGGCACAAGCTGTTAAAAGGGGTGTAACACCAGACCCTTGAATCGACAGACACATTTGAAAAGTGGCCAGACAATTCAGGGTCTGGAACCAGGCTGGTTTAGTACCTCCTACGCTTATCAATATTTAGTTCTTTCAAAGTTAATGCACTGTGCAAAAAGTTTTTTTAATTGCATTTTTATCTCACCAGGTGCCAGTCATGCCTTTTGGGGCTTTGTGGCTACAGCAGTGCATGCATTAAAGGGACGTTCTTAGCCTACATTAAAACTCTCAGACTGCACTTAGTCTCATGCTGTGAGCTTGTTGGGGGAACTAGACAGTCTTGAGAGGAAGTCTTGCCTTAGAGGCTTAACTCAGGGCACAACACTCCCTGGAGCAGTAGACGCCAGATTAACAAAACCACTTGCTGTGAACCTAACTAGGGTGTAAACAATTCCATGGCATAAGGATGAGGAAGAAAGGAGAACTTTTTGATGGCTGTCAGTTGTTGGAACAGGAAAAGACTAAATATGTATATTTGTTTTAAGATAGAGAAAAAATACATCATTTATTTTTTGCTTGGTTGAACAGCTTTTATATCTCTGGATTTCAGTAATTCAGTTATTCAAGGTCATCTCATGATTTAGACCTACATCAACTTTTCTGCAGAACATAAAAAAAAATGCAGAATGTGGATATTTTTTTTTTAGTTCTGCTCTCAGAATGATGTGATGAAGATGGTGTAATATAGAAAAATGTTAGGCTTAAACAAATTGAAATATGCTACCATCTAAGGTGATCCACATTGTGTTCAGAGATTTGCAGTAATTTCAGAAGTCACTGATCATGATACCCAGGAAGCAGTGGGTTCTCTGGCCACACTGGTTTATCTCTACAGGCAGAATATTTTGTATGCTCCAGGATACTGTTTTGCATACATCTGTGGGGGTTGGTGAAGAAAACAAGCGGGAATGCTGTGTGTCTCTTTAGGAAACCTGATTCCTCCTCTGCAGGAACGCTAAATGGTTACAAGCAGTACAATTCACTTTGGAAGGATGGGTAATCCTGATTGTGCTGCAACCAGGAAGGCTGAACACATACTAACTGGACATATGGTTTGGCTCTGTGTTGGGCTTTGGGGGATTATTTGCAATGCTCTGTGCCTATACATGATTACAGTAGAATCACTTTGCATTTTGAGCTATTGTTATCCCATGGAGAGAGATGTGAGACTTCACCACCACAATTGTGGGTGATGAAGACCAGCACAAATTTTACACCTCACCACTTTTCTGAAAATTAAATTATTGAAACTTGAACCCTATTTTCTGCTGACTTTACAACATTTACATGCCCAATCATGTCCCAGTCAGATTACAAATGAAGCTTAAACACAGTAAAGCAATGGAGTTTCCAGAGATATACAGTAGTATAAATTGATTTTTATAATTTCAAGTATTGACTTTTCTTTAGGATAGATTTGAATGAATTGGGAAATATAATTGCTTTTGTGCCAAGATTTTGATGAGAAGGTTGAGACCACGCTCAGCAGCTGGTTAGCTTAGCGCAAAGACTGGAAACCAGGTGAAACAGTCACTGTCCAAAGGTAAACAATCTGCCAACCTGCACCTCTGAAGAAACAAGTGTCTTTTCCAAAATATAAAATTATTCCTTTCAATTTTCTGATTGTAAACACCACCTATACCAGTAAGTATTGTCATCTTAATTTGTTATATTAAGAGGCTGTTCCTAACAGAAATAACAACAAGATTTAACTGTGGAATATTTTCATCTATTTTTCTACAAAGGTCTGTGACAATAGTGTCTTATACCTTACAGTGTTTATGTTTATGTTACTAATATATATCAGAATCAGAATCAGAAATACTTTAATAATCCCAGGGGGAAATTATTTAATGTTACTATTACTATGTTAATATATCTGTAAACTGCATTGTCTGTTGTTTACATTACTACACTGTTTACATTTAACTTTTCTGCTTCAAGTCTGGGTTGCAAATTGTTTCAACCTCATTTAAAATATTAAACTTATCTGTACCCCTGCAGTCTCTGTGTTACTTGCGTGTAATTACAGCATGTAGGAGGAAAATAACTGAAGCTTCCAGAAGCATGGAGACCATGTCACATGCTAAGAACATATACTGTAATTAATATGTGGTGGTAAATAAAAGGTAAAGCACTATATTGGATAATACACAGTGTTATGGCCAATATTTTGTGTCTCAGAAGCAAGAAATACTGCAGCAAAGATACTTCATGTGTAAATCTTGCAAATGGTGTTTTCCCATTACTGACCATGGCATAGTATGAAAGATAAATGGCACCGTGTTGTATGGATATGAAAAGCAATTATATTTTTGTTATTTTCATAAGTTACATATAAGTGAGTCTATTTACACATTGAAGACACAAACATGCTGCTGTTACTGGACACCTCTTTACTGCGTAATGCAATTCTCCTATCTCTGAATGCTGTGTTTTGTCTTTGTTCTCTATTCTCACTCCCCGCTCATAGCTTCTCACTCCAGGGACATCATGTGAACAACACAACAAACTGGGAGTGGGTGTCAGGAGAGCTGTCGCTGGTGATGTGTGCTGTGTCCCTGTGTGCGTGTGTTCGTGTGTGTCTTTGCTGTTTATATCAGTGATATGTAGAGTGAGACAAAGCGTGAAGAAATTGTATGTGTGTGTTACTGTGTTGGTGCATCTGCTGTGCAGGAGTGAGTCTTTCTGTCTGTTAATTACAACGTGTGTGTATGGCTAACCATGACTGTGTGTGCAGATGTTACCATAGATGCTTCTTTTCTGTGTCTGTATGCGCTTTTGTGAAAGCGCCTGAGTCAAATATGTACTTTTAATTCTGGCCTGATTTTCTTTTTGCCATTTTAATATATTCCTTTTTATTATTACTTATAATTTTATTTTAGGACACATTTGAATTCAGCTGGAATTCTTAGCTGATTAGCTGATTAGCTGCCTGGAAGAAATTTGATTGATATAATTGTACATAATTATATAAGAAGAAACTTGAAAAGGAGAATGACATATCTTTGAAAAAAAATCTCTCATCCGTCTTATAACATGGTCACTTACCACAGATAAAAGCAGCAGCTGTGTTGAGTTAGTGTGATTTGTGATTGGGTAGATTTTACCAGTGACTTTCAAGTGGTATTGTGGTACAAAGTGGAAGTCCACCCAACTGTGTTATTGGGTGTATCAAAGGTAAACCTTTTAACCTGTAGAGGTCAGGGGAGCAATGCTTTTTCTCCACAGCAGATTTAGTGTGGAGATGCTCTTTAACCGCCTTGCAAACTTGCCACCATGAACCTTAAGACCTGAGGAATGCTGGATCTCTACAGTGAGAGGCCCCTGCTGCTGGGTATTTTATCACAGTCCATTTAATGTTTCCATTGAGACTGGGTTGTGTTAGTATTTCAGCTCATATCACCACTGCTGCACCTACTGTAAACCCCTTTAATATTAGTTTTTTTTTCCTTTTTCTCCATGATATACATCATGGGGCTTTAGGCTTAGCAGCAATGACGGATCAAAGCTGCCTTTATGGAGCATGTCTATACTGCTCCTCGTCTAGCACGCTATGTATTTTTTTTTTTTTTTTTTTTGTAGTGTTGATGTTATCAGTGCCCTGTAACATAAAATGAAAACTAACATTGCCTCTTGCAAACATATCACTGTGTCCCTCAAAAACACCAGTGTACTTTATAATCCAGCACATCAGGCGAAGCCAAAATGCTGAGCACAAGAAACCTGCCTTCTGCAAACTTCGCTGCCTCCCTTTGCCTTTTCTGCTTACTCCTACACTTTATCTGCATGCAATATTTACCCAAGATATGGGCCTTCACCACACAGACAAGAAGATGCTGGCCTCTGGCATCTGATTTCTCTGCTTCCTGTTGGATCTGTGCTTGATTAATATTTCTCGCCCATTGAAAGACCTATCCATAAAGTTGTCTTTGATGATAAATGGGAGCTGTGTAAACAGGAGATGTGGGATATGTAAATGACTTTGTCTTTGGTGCGTTGCTTGGTCCCCAGTCAGATATCACATGGGAGGACTCTCCATGTCTTGGATACAGAAGAGAGGGAGGTTGATATGAAAGGGGTTCCTGGGGGTTTGGTTTGCGAGTGCATGTTAGAGTGAGAATTAGCTTTCCAACTGATGTAGGCAGTTGTTCTATCAAAGGGAACTGCAATATGAACCCAATATACGATACTCTGATATGGCTGAATCATTAATGTCTTACATTTAAAACAGTTCTTCTCTCAGAGTTCTTTTATTTGTATGGAAGGACAGACTCTTTTTATGGCTTTGGCATTTACGCAGATTGGGTAGTTCTTGAAGCAGTGCTGAATGAATGATCATAATAAGTACACTTAGCATTCCTTCAGATTAGTAGCAAACGGTGCCTGAAGAAATCAAAGGCTGAGCAATGGAGTTAAAAATAACAAATACATTTTTTCATATAGACATATGCATTAAAACACCAATACAATTTAGCAGCAAACAGACCAGACCACTTTAACAGCTATTTGAATGCAACCACTCATCAGTTTACTTTTATGTCCACCCTCAAGGTTGTGTGGGTTTTTTTCTCAGCTGTTCAGTTACTTCCAGTATCACTCTCAAGCACATGCATTTTATTAATAACATAACTTGGCTGACCCTGATCGAACCCAAAGAGAGACAGCGTCAGACAGTGTTCAGGGCAACAACCAACATCACTCCTGGGAGCCAGTATCCATCCAGAATCACACAGCTCTCTCTCCACTGAGGTAGTTGACTGAGGTGACTGTCAACTATAAAAAAAACATGGACAGTTCCTAAGGGGACTTTTACAGGAACTCACAACCCAACGTGGACTGTGGAAATTCCTCAGGATATGAGAGTAAATTTATCTGGCGTGGGCAGTGTTGAAACTGAGTAAAGACTTTAATTAACTGTAATATGTTGTACAGTCAGGATTAATTAAAAAACATACATGTACCATTGCAATATAGTCAAATTGTATTTTGCAATGTAGTCAAATTAATTCTGGTATTCTGAATGCTGGTGTTTTTATTTAAAAAATTCTGTCTTATTTGGTTGAAATTCAAACCAAAGCAATGTCAGATATTCTTACAACACATATGTTTTTTATATTTAAGATGTAGCACTGGCCAAATGGTGTGATACAAATAAAGAAACAAAGGAATGAGACATTGAAATAGAGAAAGTGAGAGCTTTTTTATGGTTTTGAGTGATGAGAGCATCTTAGCAGTCTACGGTACTAAAATAATTTGGCGTGGAAAGTAAGTGAGTGAGTTCACTGCCTTGGAATAAGCTCTCTATATAGTAGCTGGCAGGAAAACAGTCACACATCATTTCCAGGAGGCCATCTTGTCAAAGGGCCTGTATTTTTTTCTCAATGTGATTGCTGTGTAATAGTAAGAGGAGTACAGGGAAAAATAAAGCACTAAACCTTTGAAACTTCCTCTCTCCTTCACTGATGAAGCGATATGCAAGTCTCCATCTCTTATTAAGATCTGAGCAGATTTATCATGACCACCTCACACAGGGTCACTTCCAGACTGCTACCGGTAAATCAAGTTAAACTTTATCTCGGTGTTCAACAACCTTTGTGCATCAATAGCAAGAGAGAGAAAAAATGGATATGTACGTAGCTATAGCAGAGATTGACTGTAGAAACATCTGACACATCAATTTTATGGAAAATTGAAGATGTCTATGATGTGTGGATGTTTTGTTATTTATGATTTATTCATTTTCTCTCTCTGGCTTAACATGCCAAAGGCATTTGGCTTTGACTATCTCCAGGCACAAGAGGATGTCTGTCAGTCAGCAGGTAAAATTGAAGAACCAAACAGACTGTTCATTTATTATCTACCTCTGTGAGGAAGATAACACAAATGTTGATGCACACATTCACACACATTCACTGCACTACATATAACACACACAGGCACAGATTGCTGTTCTGTTGACTGCAGAATATTCTATGTTAAATATAGGATACAGTAGCACTGGGATGTGCATAATACATGAACATTCTCATTCATTACGGCCTCAATGCCAAATACGCTTTTCTTTAAAATAGATGGAAAAGAATTAATAGGGGCATGATTTACCTTTACTGACCCACGTTGCTTTCTGTATTTCAATTATGTGTATTAAAGCTGAACATTATCCACGCAAATCTCAGGTATTAGAAATTTAAAAATTTAGATTGATGATTAAAAATAATCTGCATGGCAAATCTATCCTGTCTGTGGCACTACATAATGAAAATAATTAAAAAGACCCACATGGATGCTATGTTAAGAGATGTATTTATGCAAGAATGTAATTACAGTACTCGCAGGTATGGGGCAATTACTCAATTTAATTTGCACATTTTCATTTAAAATGGAGGAAGAAACAATGGCAGATGAAGATTATAGCATGTATAACAATGTTAACAGACATACAACAGGTTTTAAACATGCAACTAATCTTCCTGACAAATTAAATTTCGTTTTGGCATTGCAAAACTCTCACCGCACACTACACAACTCCTGCCATGCAGATTTGTACTGCTGTGTTTGTGGCTCAGTGAACTACCATCTGTTAGTCTTGAAAGTATTTTTTTGTAACAAATTTTAAGTGGAAATGGAGTCACCAATGGTTTGGTATGCTGCCAAACACTGTATGATTGAATGATGATTGGCTCAAGCAGCAGCAGTGTGAGGGAAAACATGCTTATCATGTATAAACAGACAAAACTGTTTAGACATGATAATGGTCATAAATCTGTGCCTAAACACACATTTCATTGTTTCACCAGTGCAACTTTCAGTATTTTACAGTAATTCAACACTATAGACTACACTACCCCAGCCAGACTGACTCAACCTTAATTAAGTGAATAAATGTGCACACATTGATAATAAAAAACCTACTTAATATATCCAAATACTAGTAGATATATGGTGTAGATATTTATCTAGGAGAGAAGATAAAGTATATTTGAGAAAGAAATCATCCAACCACAATGTATGAGCAAAAATCTAAATAAATCTTATTAAATGCTAGAGTAAATTGAGCTCATTTGAGAATATTTGTGACTATCATCGGATAGTTTTTTTTTGCGAGAGCACAGCCAAAGTCATGAAGTGTATGCAAACAAAACACAAAACAAATACAAAAATATTACGCTATGTTATTTGACTTGCACATGCTTGCCTAAAAGTACAAGCCTGATCATATCACCATGAATCATTATCCCAAGCTGAAGGCTTCTTTCCACTCAGAACTGCCATTAATATTGCATGCTGCACTTTTACAGCAGCCTATTTGTCATGTGTCATGGAGCTGCAGACAATCTCACATTTATAATATTTGTAATACTAGAAAGGCAGGCATGTATTATACCAGACATAGCTAGCCTAAAAACTGTAAAATACACAATTAATTTTACAAAATACTGTAAAATTAAAAACTAGTTACATGCCAAAATAATGACCTGAACTCATGTGGCTGAGCTTTTTGTGTTTAGCGTACAATAAGATACGTTTTTATTTATTATTTTATGTTGTATATGATTCTTTCATTATGAATAACTGCACCATATACTTAAAGGATTTCATACTGTAAATGTGAGATCTTTAAGCTTAATAAATATTTCTCACAGATGAAGATTACATAAACGATGCATTCCACATTATATTACAATACACTCACACAAGTGATAACATGGCAGCATAACATTAGGATTGTTATAAAATAAAATACAAATATTCCACCATAAAATCATCAGAGCCACATCAACCTAGTTTACACTTTTAACTATATCAGTTCCTGGTTGCAATGTACCCATGGAAGTATGGACAACTATCACTAGATTACTTACGATGGACATAATGATATTCCTGTAAAATCTAAGTCATGCTAAATCTGAAAATATGTGTAGCATATACCATGTGTGTTCAGATTTAACTGAGAAAGAGTACAGGTTTTGATGCAAATTGCAGCTAACAGGCGTTAAAATAATCTAAGGTAGCTTAATTGCCTCTCTGAGCTGTGTGTCTCAGCCACTGCTACTGCGGCAACTGTTGACAGTGTTGGTGAGCGAGCCAAATCATTGGGCCAGTAATTTCCAGATGTTGAACACCTGCATGCAACTGTCACTTTCATCTCACGCAGTATTTTTGCCTCACGTCCCTCCATCCACCCCTCTGCTTCAACCCTCGTCCTAGGGGAGACAATGAAAAAGTTTTTTGTACATACAATTTAGCATCATAAGGAACTTCTTTTTTAAAGTTTATGTTTCATCATGCCCTTTGTCCCACCTTTGCCACAGGGGTTCAAATGAGTATCATTAGAGTTTATGGGGTGATCATAAACTAAACAGACAATCAACATAAATGCACCACATGTAGAGATGGACCTAACATTACATTGGCTCCTGGCCCTGTTTATTGCAAAACACCTGAAATACTTTAAAATGGAAATTGAGTTTACTCCCCCGGAGATTTTTGATGAAAGGATCTTAGCTGGAAATCGAAGTGCTTATCAAATAGACGGTGTGGCTGGCAGCTGCTACAGAAGTTAGATTTGGGATGACCTCATAGATTCCCATGGCTCAACACTTGGCTGGAAATAAGAGATGATGATAGAATGGCAGATGGGCATGGAGACAGGGAGCTGCAGTGACACAGGGGTAGAAAGCAAAGCTAATATCAGGAGAAAAAAAACTCATAAGCACAAAAGAAATGCACTTTGCTAGATGGAACCAAAACAGTGAAATAAAGACAAAAAGAAAGACAAAGACCATCCACCACAAGAGCCTAAATATGTAGGTTAATCATTAACGCTCAGTACTTTATATTTAACATTGTTTTCTAAGACTTGTCTGGAGGTTAAATTTACTGGCATTAAAGAAGAAATGTGTGGAATGAGCAATGTGCTGTGAGGTTCTGCCATACATCGTGTTCAAATTACATTCAGATAATGGGATAATAAATGGCTAATGGATACACCTATAGTGGTAGTGCAGATAAAACCAAAATAAAATCCAATTGTTTGAGATGCCAGACCTCTTCAGCATAGATAGCCACAACATATTATAAGTATATAAACATACCTCAGCCCTAGATTAAAATTAAATTAAATTACACCCAAGCAGTCCTTAGTGAGATTGTTGATTGGACAAGGACTGCTGATAATGCAACACTATTGACTTAAGGACTTTTTTTAAGTGTATGATTTTTAGTCATTTGAAGGCAAGAAGTGAACAGAACTTATAAGAAAGCCAATACAATCACGAAAAAATGCAAGGTCACAATTACACAATTTTCTCTGCTGGGAGAGAGGTCTGTGCTCAAACTCTTAAATTCACACCAGAGACATTTAGACCGCATTGATTTTCTGAGTAAGAACTTAGAGAATTAAACACATTTTTAATTATATTAATCAGGAAGCAATGGTCTTAAGGCAATGCTCCGTAAGCTCCATCAGAGAAGTGTAGATTGACAGTGCTGTCCAAAAAGAAATCTATAGCTAGTTCTAGTGTCTTATTCACTGAGCCCATTTATTTCTTCAAGGGCAACACCAAAGGAAGGAACAACACACAAAATGATACCGAGCGATCATAGTGGCACTCCATCATCTCTAATGCTTTTTCAGATCGCCCACAATTCCTCTGACATTATTTCTGCTTGTTGATGAGACATCTCTGTCATGCTTTTCAAATCACCGGGTGAAAAGGGACATTGTCATCCTGGAAAACAGCATTCCCATCAAGACAGAAATTCATCATGGAGCGAAAGCATTGCATTATATAACAGTGCGGAACCACCAGAGGCTTTTACTTACGGGATAAAAAGATGTGTTTCCATTATAATGGCTTTCCTTGCACGTACCATAGCAATATAATAAAATGCTATTGTAAGGAAGGGGCAGCAATCTCCTTGTAAATACCAACCATAGAAGTTTTACTGTTGTTCATAACTAAATGAAGGCTTGTCAGCTTATAAGGTAATTAAATGCAAAGCAGCAGCTAAAGCAAGAAACTAAAAGACAAAACCACAAAAGTAAGTATTAGCAGACACACGTATTCAGATACATTTAGTTGATGTGATAATCTCAAAGGCAATCATAACTGAATTGGACATATTTTACTGTTTATATGCTTAATTGGATATATATATATATATATATATACTTTTTTTGTTTTACTGATTCTCTTTATTCTTTAAGGAAGTATAAACATATTCTAATGAGTCTCCAAAACACACACTCTGAACACAGAAACACACGCACCCACATTCACAACAACATCGAAGGCCTAGAGAAATAAAAGGCTCTAGACTTTTTCCGTAAACAATATTATCCTGTCCTTGAGCAGAAGCATTATTCCATTGAAAGCATACACTTTATATGTAAATGCCAAAAGTGATGATTATGTTATTCTAATCAAAATAGCCCTTTAATATTTTATAAGTTGTGGGTGGAAGGCATAAAACAAACTGCAGCTTTACCACTCAACCTCATGCCGTAATGCCTGCTGTGACTGCTAACTCCTGCCTCTGTTAGCTGCAGAGGTGTAGAGAATGCTATGAGCCATTTTTGATGTGACTTTTTTGGCTCCAGATAAATGTCTGTTACACTCCCCTAAATTAGCATGTTTATTGCTTGATGTTGCCCTGCCATGCCTGTCTGCATATCAAGCTCTTAGTCCATACACCCTCCTTCTGTTTGGTTTGAAGTTGTTGGATTGTTAGGCACACGTTAAGTGGAACTATCCCTGCTCTCAGAGCGACAATTGTTCTGCTGAAACCCTGAGCTTCTCATTATGCACTATTGATCTTCTCACATACTGCCTGCACATTCTTGCTCTAATTACAACACTTTTAGAACCTTAAAAGGGGTCTGACTTTGAAATAAAAGGTGTTTCAGTTTAGAACTGCATTAATTGTTTTTTTTGGCCGACTGGGGACTGAACAGCTAGCTGTAAACACAACATTTAAGTTGTCATGGTAAATGTGTTAGCAAAAGTTATATATATTTATTCACAACATTAGGATTAATTTGGAGTCGTGTTTCTGGTGAATGTGAGTTTAATATGGACTTCCTTTTTAGCTCTGTTTTGGTGTCAACAAATCCTATGTATGTCACAAGTTAAATGCTCCATTATGTTAATCAACTACCTGCCAACTTTGTCTGCCATTTGATGCTGGGTATGTAGCATACAGTAGGTTTATTAGAGACTTTCTTTTGCTGAAAACAGCTGCCTGCTGCATATACGAATGGGGCTTATGGAAGCTGTGAGACTGAACCAAAACAATGAAATTGCAGTCCGAAAGACTAAAACAATTTACTGAAATATGCTAAAACAATCAATCGAGCTGGTGGGAACTGCAGAATAATAATAAGAAGAACATTCTTTCTCAGTGTGTCATTATGAGCAACACCTTTGACATTATTCATGGTAATGTGATCCATTGTTCATATAAAAAATATCATAAGTGCAGCTTTAAAGTAGCATTTTACCGCCCATGACAAACCTTGGCCAGCAAAAGCCTTTGTGGAAATTGCAAATTAAACCCTTAAGTGCAGTAAAAAATGCTGTTGTGTAATCACAGTATAATAATGTGCTATTACAATGTACAGTATAGTGTAGTGTAGTGTGTATGGCAAACTAGGGCTCCAGTTCAGGTTTATATGGAAGATTTTAAAGTTTTAAGAACAGTGTGCTCTACAAATTTCTTTGGTCACTAGATATCTCAATGACATATCTTCCATTCAAACAAACACATACGAGCCACATTATTTGCACAGGTAATCACTAAGATATGGCCATCACTGACGAATGAAACCACATCTTTACCACATGGATTAGCAGATAGTTTGACCTGCGTTGACCTGTTTTACCTCAGGTTGTCAAATTCCACGTTCTCCATGTTCTGTGCTCTGCTGCAGTGCTTTCCCTCTGCATGAATGTTAGAATATGAGAGGGAGGGGGAGTTAAAGATGCTGCCGGGTCCCCCAGGTGTAAGAAATTAGGTCACGTTACACAGAGAAATGAGAGATTTCTGTGTACAATATGCTGTTGTAATTTATGCAGGTTTTCAGGGTCTCTCTCCCCACAGACTTGGGTGTTCTATCTGAAGATCTTTTTTTTCCCATCTCCTCATGCCTAAAACAAATCAGTCCTTGAGTTTATTTTTGGCATAGCTGTGATAGCGTTAATTAGAACAGAGGAACAATGCTTTCTCACAGTCACTGTATGAAACATGCTTTTGTCTTGAGGTCTAAGTTCCTGAGACAATACATTCTTTATTATTATTATTGTTACATGAGCCTGACATCAGATGACAACCTGACGCTAACAGTGCTCTTTTTTATTATTTTAACTGTAAATTTTCAGTAGGTGCCCCCAATGGCGCAGAAGACAAAATCACTCCATGGCTCTAACAAACAAGGTTGGCACTGTTCCCTCCTGGGAAGCTGGTCATGGCTGGTCGGGGCTTGGGCAAATAGCCATCCCAAATTGGTAGGAAAAAAGTTAGAAAATGTAACAATAACAATTCATAGTTTTTTTCAATAACCGAGAAAAAAAGAACCCTGTTCACACAAAGATAAAAGTGTTATAAAGCTAACAGATCCAGTAAGATGAATACATTATCTATTTAGCCATCCAATGCAGCCATAAGTGTAATGATTTACTAACACAGCTATCTCTGAATAGGCAAACAGAACACAGTGAAACATATATCATGCTACTGACAGAGGAACTAATATGCCCTGAACTTCCAATAAAAGAGAAAGTTTTGTATTTGTCCTAGTTTTCAGAGCATGCATAATATGTGCACTGCAAATGAAATGAATTGATAACATCCCGTGTGCTTACTGTATAAAGAGAATCAGGATTCCCATTTTCTGGGGGCTGCTCTACTTTAATCCATATCAAAAAAAGAAAAACTTCATTTCCACCCTGATTTTTGACTAAGAAGTGATGTCACCTGAAACTGTGGATAACTGTGTCTCCAAACATCTTGATGGTTTACTGGACAATTTATTCTACAAAACAAATAGACTATTCAGACATATTTACTGCTCACCAGATCACTTATAAATCATAGAATCTCTGAGCTTTTCTTTTAACTGACTGAGCAGGTAAATGCTTCAGTCGTGAAGAATGAATTCTAGGTGGGTGCAACGGGTAAAAAGTGAAACAGATATGGGAAGATGGTTGTAATGAAGGTGGATTGTTTGTTATCAGATTACCACAATATAATCCCTCTGTCAAGACACCTGAATGATTTTCACAAAATATTCTTCTTCTTACAAGATGATCCAGTTAAACATTGATCAAGTATTGATTTTTTCAAACTTAAGTCATGAAGGGGAGAAGAAGATGAAAGGGAGAAGACACAAAACTTTAGCAACCAGCTATGAAAAATCCAAAAAACAAATGAATACTCCGTTATTGATCCATGGCCTCATCCGTGGATATTGTACTAACTAACAAACAGGACAAAATACATAACCTCCATGGCAGAGATTGTGTTAATTTCTATGGAGTTCATTGCTAATGAAATCCAAAGTTCTCACAGTAACAAGAAGATTGTAGAGGCATACATAGTAACCACATTAAAAAAATAAAGCAAAGCCTCCCTGTCTGCACTGTCTGGGACATTCTGAAAATGGAAAAGAAAGTCAAACGGTCAAGCAGCCAGACAGAACCAATTTCAAGTTTCATAATGGACTTCCTCAATAGTTTTGGTCGCTTTGGTGCCTCACTATCACACAACAAAGAACTGCCATAGTGACGCTATTGTTTTATGTCTCCTGTGGTCAAAGCAACTTTGTACTCCAATACTGTCAGGAGGTTTTTGACCCATAATGACAGCTACAGCGGCTCATAACTCAGAGCACTTCAGTGAAAAATGCTGTCTGCCCTCGAGTGAACCCTGATGTAGATTCCCTCAGTGGTCTAACTGGGATGGTGTTGATCATAGTGCTGCAGAACCATGCATTTCAAACACCCCTAAGTCAGCTATAGAATACAAACTAAATGTGTAGTTGAGGGAACTGAGTAGGAAAAATAATGCATCAACATATTGCTGAGTGTGCTAAAAAGAATCCCATCAACTGTGAAGCTGTCTGGGGTGGCTTATATTCAAAAACACACGCACAAACACACACACACAAATATGTACCATCATTAAGGCAAGCTATTGTTCATGCTTTTTCAGGCTAGTGTGGTCATGTTTACTTGATATAGTTATGTAACAAGGCAGTCTAAATGCATAACAGGAAGCAAGATGCAAGACACTCACTGCCACATAAGGAGATGTGGAAAATCTATAACAACTGGTGTCAGTGGTGTCTTGTCTTGAGTGGCCCAATATGAACTCAGTGTATAATCGACATTACCAGATAGATTTATTGCACAAATGTTCCCGACACTTTTTAAAAGGATATACAGTTTTTGGTACACTTCTTACAATGTTGCTTTGGATTCTAAAGAAAGTCTTTCCCTATAGTCCTCTCCCCATTGTAGCTGAGTGCGGCCTAATCTCTTTCTTTGGTAAAAATTCTTAACAGCGGTTATCATCCCAGAGTGCCTCCTTCTCTCTCACTCTCTCTCCCTCCCTGCTGAGGTGAGCAAAGTGGCTTAGATGTGGTGACAGGGAATGATTCCCCAGTGCTGCTGTACAGATGCAGGGACAGCTCAAAGAAGCTTATGCACATTTAAGGTTAGCAAAAATACTTTTACAATGGGACAGAATGCTTGTAATCTGAACACTGGTTGATATCAGCATTAAGTTGCTCAGTGGTAACCCAACACCAAAACATTTGTTCTGCATCTTCTTTTAAAGATATTTTATAACTCTCATGGATCTATTACAATGTCAGATCACGAGAAAATGCAATAAGCACAGCATGGCGTAAACTACAGTGCACGCCCAGTCCTGCAATGACTATTAAACTTGAAACATATTCCAGCTGAAGATCGCATGATAAAACTGAGATTAATGACACTACATTAGTTATGTATGAGTTAGTGTTTGTCATATCAGTGGTGTTCGATCCCCCCACCAACAACTCCCACTCTCTCTCTTGTACACACCCTTTTGAAGCACTTACTTACCATAGATGTACTACTACTACTACACCATTACTCAATCCCCTCAGGCAAAACGTGTGTTCCAGGCCACCCGGCCCCGAAATTGCTCATGATCTTTTACCACAGGAAAAAGAGAAGAAGAAAAAAAGAATCCCCAAATGGATGACTTATTTCTAGAGCTTCAGTACATGATGAATTGTTACATTCATGCACTTTTATGTTGGTGGATGTCTGTATTATGCTGTCCTTACATTCTACGCCATAAGCTATTTAATATACAAGGCTGCCATCCATATGTCTATTTTTTTTTCTTTTTAATAAAGTTAGCATGATCTATTTTCTTTTTTTTAACTGAAGTCTTGAAAGTGAAATAATACACGACCTTATGGAATAAAGGCCTTTAGTGTGGAATCCTTGTGGGATAAAGAAAGGATCTTTTCCCAGTTAATTTATCATTGGTAGAATTCCTGGAGGTCTTATGGAGCCCTTGTTTATAATCTTTTCGATTCTGGTGATGGATGGGCATTGTGGCCCCTAGAGTTAAACTACGGTGCTTTGGGAGTCGTTGTATGTTAGGAAATGTGATTTTAACCAATTCCTGTGAGAAATGGACCACTGCTCATAATCCTTCCTTTCTCACCAGAGCATGTCAAAAATCACTTTTTTTCTGCAAAGGGATGTAAACAGAAGAGAGAAGAAGACAGTCTCAGACAGGATGACTCTATATATGGAATGCACCCAAATACCTTGTTTTTCCTGGTTATTTGGAGGGTTGTGTACTTCATTTCTATTATCTATGCTCATTAGTGTGACAGAACTCTGTTGGAAAATTCCTCATCTTTAAGCTCTTAGGTGAATGATCCTTTTTAATTATAAAACTTAATTAACTCCACAAAAATGTGTAATTTGCAAACTTCTCTCTCAGTGCAATTAAAAGTGTGAGGTTTGCAGTGGTGTCAGAAGTCTTCCACAATGCTCTCTGTCTATACCAAACCTGGGTCGACTTCAATCATTCGTAAAAGAAAGGGTTTGTTTAGATTTTCAGTGAATTGAAAGTTAACATCCTAATAATAACAATAATAACAATCCTTATAATGTTTTATGAAATCTTACTTTGGAATGCTCAGTTTTTGCAGTATATTGTCTTGTCTTGTCTTATTAATGATTAATTGTGCATCTAAGCCATTGTTCTTAAGAAACACATCATAAACATTATACAAGATATCTTACATATGTGATTGGTGATTTGTGTGTTGCACTGTCTGTAGGTATCATTAGCCACCATTAGTATTCATTATGAAATTGTAATTGTTGTTTTAGACACAATATAAAATTTGACGTACATAAAATCAAGATTTGTGTGACATTTTAATGATTATAATCCATCATGGTGTAGCAGCTTAAACAAAATCTCCCTGACGTATTTCTCAGCAAAAATGATACTAAGTATGTATACATCATGTTTGTGTGCATGTATATATATAAGTTTAGAATCGCCAAAAGCTTGATTCAGTACAGTCAGATGGCTGACAAGACTGTTACTATTTTTGAATGGTCTTTCATGCTTTTAGGCTGTAGAAAGACCTCTTTGCAAATAGAACTTTTTATGAAGGGTTTGCAAAAAAGTTTAAAAACAAACACATGGAGAACAAAATATTGTACAATGACTCAACCAGGCTGGAAGAGCAGCAAGAGACACAGATACCTCTGAGCAACAGTTCAATAAGAATATAAAAAATCACCAGTCATTGGTAAAACAAATTGGAAGCTTGGAATCACAATCTAACCACTGAGTAGACAAAGGAGACAAAACCGAGTTTCCCAGAGTAAAATTGAGTTGTGCTTCAATAATAATCAGGTCAGTGCACATTCACCGCATTATTATTTCATCTAATTTTATTTTACTCAAAATCATGCATGCAATTTCCTCATGTTCATGCTATAACAATTATACTGCATGTCACTACTTGACATTTTAGGTTGAATGTCTTTCAAAGAATTACAATTTAACAAATACATTGAGTCCAAATGCTTGTCAACTGCTGATCCAAGGTGTCTGAAAAAAGCAAGCTGGTTTCAGCCTGCTTTAACATTCACACAGTAATGTTTAATGAAACCTGGAAGCAGCCCAGTATAACTGCAGGTCTTATGCAGTTGGCCACTGAGCAGCTCTACTTCAGAAGCTGGAGGTTAAGTGTGCTGCTCAAGGGCATCTCTGGGGTAGCTGGTGAGCCAGGAGAGAGCGTGACTTCTTTAGTTTCCAAGATCAAATTTTGAAAGCTGATTTATTCAACAAAGACTATCATTTAAATGGTTGTTGAGTGTTGAAAAGTAATTCTCTTGACAATGTTAAGTGTTTTTAATGTATATGGTCATACATCTGTTTGGTCATACATCTGTTTATTGTTTTCTGTGATGTTAACTGAGACTGTATATTTAAATATCATTCACTCATCCACCATCCATTTTGAGTTGATATTTATGTGATAGATGTGTACACCGATCAGACATAACATTATGCTCATCTGCTTAATATTATGTAGGTCCCCCTTTTTGCTCCCAAAACAGCCCTAACCCATCAAGGCATGGACTCCACTAGACCTCTGAAGGTGTGCTGTGGTATCTGGCCCCAACACCTTAACAGCTGTTATGGCTGTGTTGTGCAGCTGTGTCATGTTAAGCAGGATGTGCGATCCCTTGCCGAGGATTTGGCTGGCGCGAGACCTGCCTACTTTTTGGTTCCGGCCAATGATCTGATTGGTGCGGCGTCTGGCCATGTCCTCCAATCATCTACCGCCTTCCGGACCATCCCTTTGTTTAAAGGGGAACTTGGCAACTTTTTCAGCTTAATAAACCCGTTTAGAAATCATTTGGATGGTTAAATGGCCTGTTCCGGTGAAAATGGTGACCCCCCCACCCCCCTC
>NW_023339718.1:5970818-6011508 GCF_004916995.1 Morone saxatilis
CGAGCCGGGTTGTAACAACAGCAGATCCTTCAAGTCCTGTAAATTGTGAGGTGGGGCCTCCATGGATCAGACTGATGCTCGATCAGATTGATATCTGGGGAACACCTTGATTTCGTTGTTGTGTTCCTCAAACCATTCCTGAACCTTTGTTGCTTTGTGGCACGGTGCATTATCCTGCTGAAGAGGCCACTGCCATCAGGGAATACCGTTTCCATGAAAGACTGTACATGGTCTCCAATAATGCTTAGGTAGGTGGTGGTACGTGTCAAAGTAACATCCACATGAATAGCACAACCAAAGGTTTCCCAGCACAACATTGCCCAAAGCATCACACTGCCTTTTTCCTGGTGCACACTGGTGGCATATGTTCCCCAGGTAAGCAACACACACGCAACTGGCACAAGATATAAAAGAAGCCGTGGTTCATCATACCAGGCCAACTTCTTCCATTGCTCCATGGTCCAGTTCTGATGTTCACATGACCAGGAGCTTTTAGCAGTGGACAGGGGTCAGCATGGGCACCCTGACTGGTCTGCGCAGCTCCATACGCAACAAACTGTGATGCACTTTGTGTTCTGACACCTTACACAAAGGATAAACTTAAACTTTTTCATCAATTACTACTATATAATAATTACTACTATAGCTACAGTAGCTCATCTGTTGGATCAGACTACCTTCGCTCCCCACGTGCGTCAATGAGCTTTGGCCACCCATGACCCTGTTACCAATTAATACCTTTTCCTTCCTTGGACCACTTTTGATAGGTACTGACCACTGCAGACCAGGAACAACCCACAAGAGCTGCAGTTTTGAAGAGGCTCTGACCCAGTCGTCGAGCCATCACAATTTGGCCCTTGTCAAAGTCGCTCAAATCCTTAAGCTCCCTATTTTTCCTGCTTCTAAGAACAAAATGTTCACTTGCTGCCGGTATATATATATCCCACCAGCTGACAGGTTCCTTAAAAACCAGATAATCACTGTTCATTTCTCTGTCAGTGCTCATAATGTTATGGCTGATCGGTGTATATATATGCACATGTATATAAACCATTACATGGTTGGACAATATGTAAAAGGTAAGAGGCAAGCCTGTTTTCTTGAACGCCTTTTTACGGCTGTTTTTTTTCACTTTAAATATCACAGACTATAAGAATTATAGTCATTCTAAAGTGTCATTGAGAATGAAAAATACTACAAGTGATATATTTTATTTAAATGGTAACTAAAAAAGATAAGTGCTATATTTAGTAAATGGTGCAATTTAGAAACTGATATGCTCTTCCATGGTGGTTTGCAAAGTCTGCAACTTGAATCACTGAGATAATTGATATGGAATGGAAACTATATGAAATGAACTTCTGAATATATGGAATGAAACTTTCAATATATGAAATGAAGGTATGAATACATGGAATGAAATCTCAAGAAGTCAAGGCACAGCACCAGTGTTTCGAGGTATATGCCTAATATTATTTCTGTACGGATGTTACTAAGAATGCACAGAATCTATTAGCAGCAATCCTAAGTAATGAAGAAATCATTCTGAAATATTGAATATTGGCCAAACACAATGCATTAGAAGCAGCTAAAGGTTTAATGTGGTTAAAGCAGGAAAGTCAGTAAATCAGGCATTGGTCTGTGAATAAATCAGGATGATTCCTACACTCTGCTGTCCACAACTGCTTTATATTGTATGAAAAGGGACAAGGTACGTTTTCCAACTTTCTTTTTGATAAAAGTAACATCTCATGTCAAACACATTGCAGTGCAAACGTTGTTGTATAACATCATTTACCAAACTATGTGACCATACAAGGTTTGATATACATTAAAATAATTACTAAAAGAGCATCAGTCCAATAGGTTATAATCATTAAAGTGGTTTCAAATCAAATGTCTGTATTTTGGTATAGAGTATTTAATAGTCATCACACCTATTAACCTATGATCTATATTCACCTTTACCCAGACCTTTGACAGGTTGAGTTGCTGAACATACATGGACCAAAATAAAAGGTGTGAAGAAGAAGAAGACCTATCACCTTGCGCTTGGCATTTATCCTTCAAAAGGTGCAAAATATTAAACTGAGGGTTGAATGGATGCTTTTGAACCCTTGGAGAACCAGGCCTAAATATAAAATAATACATTTACTGCAATAATCCTAGTACTTTACTGCAATAATCCTAGTAGTATGTGTGGCATATTTTCTTTTGAGCATACAGTACTGTACTTATTGGGAGTGAAAAAGTTTCCAGTTAAGGTTAAAAAACAGAAATAAAAATCAATAAGAACCTCATTCTATCATATAATCCACTAAAGTACTAACTATTTCTATGCAATCCGGCAATTCTTTTTTCCATTACAGACAGATAGTGAATAATAACTCCACAAAATAGAGGGGAAAATGAAATTCCTATTAGCTCTAATTACTTCTCCCATTTATCCTTGAAGAATGACATGAAGATTAATGAAGCTCTCCACTATTTTAAGCAAGGTTATTTAAATGAGTGATTTTACTCTCCTTATATCATTGCATTAATCTTAACACAAGACAAGTATGTTTCGCCTTTTTTAATAATTTTTGCTTTTTTTATTATTCAACCTCCTTCTTAGTATTCTTTACTATGCCCTTTTAATAGCATCCACTGGAAAGTGACTTGAACTGAAATGGCAGTAAACTGTCAGTTGGTGTTGGGTAAAATCCAAACGTCTCTTCCAAAATTTTAATTAACATAGTAGCTCTGGCCCTTGCTCTTGTGATCAGAAGTATTTTGAATCAGGAGCTGTCCAAGCTCATGTCATGGAAAGTGGACAACAAGAGCAAGCAAACTGCAAAGAATGTGCAGAATTTAAACAATCCACAAGTAATTAATTAACAGGCACAGGACAAGCAGGATTTATTCACTCTAAAAATTCAAAAATATGCATTATAATTACTGGTATGTAAAAATTACTGATAAAGTTGCAGTTTACATTGTGTGCAATAACTGAAGTCAGCAGAATACAATAAAGAAAATAAACAGTAACTCAAGAGAGTGGCTCGTAGGTTAGGGCGCTGGATGAAAATAAGATTAACTGCATGCCGTGCTAAACTAACTTAAGAGGGAACAAATGCATTAGTGAAAGTCCATTAGACCAAGTTTTCTTCCTGTTAATTCTCACTCTCTGTTGCTCTTTCTCCATTATGTTTCTCAGTCTGTTTCTCTGTCTCTCTTCACTGCCCCTGACTTTCATGTGCTTCTCTCCATCCATGCCTTCTTGATAGGAACATTCACAAAGAGAACAGTCTTGTGTTGTGTGCGCTAATGGAGCAGAGTTGAGTGGAGCAGAGATGGCAGGGGAAAGTGCCAACTGTGCCCTCCTACGCGATAATATTGTCATGTTAGATTACCCATCAGCCTGTTGGCACTGCCCTGCATCTCCTTGAACCCACAACCCTGCTGAAGAGCAGCCAACTGCTAATGGTGTTTTTCTACAGAGAGCTGTTGTTGTGCAGTAAGGTATCACTCTCACTCCTGCCTATTAAAGCACTCGTGTTTTGCAGTACGCTTTACTGTGATCTGTGCAGTGTGTCATTATGTTCACCAGCTTTTTCTTGTCCATCTTTATTTTAAACAGTGTTAAAATCTCTTCCTATACATGTAAATGTAATCAGTGTAGGAGTAGCCACTTTGCAATGCCCTGTGAGCATTTCTATTGTTTCAGTGCCTTGCTCAAGAGTGCTTAACACCAGGGTTCAAAATACAGGGAAGCTAACTCGGCTCCCCTGAAAGAGACATGAGCTCCCCAGAAAGCCTCGGTTGAGAAATTCTAAAATATCTGAATTTTTTGGGCCATTTTTTTGTTTTTTCCCTTATGTTTTCCTGAAATAAAAAATAGTAAATCACTTGTCACTTGTGGTTTATTTGCACATAACATTTTCCAACAATTTGCATCTAATAAACACAATTATGTCTATTCCTGTTCCATTCATGCGTGTGGCATATGCTATGCTCTGTACGTTGTCTATAAAGTGAATGTATTCTGGCTGTGGGCATGTTCATAATTTCACAGGATGCAACCTAGGTCTGGTATGTTTAACAAGTAAAGCAACCCACTGCCTGTCCACTGTGCGGTGACATTTTTATTTTTCATTAATGGGTATCACCAAGCAGACGGAAAGCATATTTATGCTGTGACTAATTAACTCACTCAGCTCTTCTGCAAGTCTTGTCTTTGTAAATGGAGGCAATGTACTTTTTTTGTGTAATAGCAGTCATGTTCAGGCATTACACAGCACTGGTGTGTAAGAAGTGTGAATATCTTGCACATCACAACACTGAGTCATACATTTCTCTTTGTTTGATTAATAGGTGGCAGATTGGGTGTCAATGCCTCAGAGCAAAGCTCAGCCTCTTATCTCACACAAAAGTGTGGTGATTTCTGCACAACCACAAGCTTCTCTAACATTAATAGGTGATCACATTTGGAATGGCCAATGTATTAAAAAACACTTAAATGGTTACAATACAAAAATGGCTGGCTGGAAAGCTGGAGTTGCTGTATGACTGGTAGCTGTTGCCTGTGTTATATATTAGCTGAAGGGCATTCATTGTAACATATTTTCAAAATATAGTACTTCAACCCTGACAGCTCCACATAAAAGAATATATTTATATATTTCAGATTATATCTATCAGCAAATTATAGCAATTATGACATGGAGAGTAGCACATGCTTACGCTATAAAAGATTATGGGAAACATTTAAACCAATGGTCATATTTAGGACATTTATCACCTTCCACCTCTCAATTATTAATGAGCTTAATAAAAAGAGTGAGGTGATAAGATCTAACATGTCAGGGAGAGGCTACACCAGCCTGGAGGTGGAAACATGTTATGTCATATGATATGACTGAGTTACTTTCTTTCTAAGTTTACGGGAATATCTGCCTCTAGGATCCATGCACTCAGCTAATGTTGCTAATTACCGCCAAAATATGAACAACCCCCTTAAGAGTTGTGAGGGGCAGTGTTTCCATAATTATCATTCTTGTTTTTTTTCCAGACTACCATAGTGCTGTTACAGTGGCTACTGCTTGCCTAAATTTTGTTCCCTCCACACCTTTCGTGGTATTTGCTCTACATATTTGTCCAGATTCCCCTTACGCTGAATACATTTTTGATCTACTTTCTAGAAAAGGACAGATTCAGCTTCATGCAGGTATATAAAGTCTTCTGTCAAAAAAGTCAAAAACTTCTGTATTCTCTTGTCAACCTGCATTCCAATTGGGTGGCTACATACTGGCAATTCACTTTGCTCACAGCAATCTTTAGTGAGCGAAGGAAGAAAACTGAGGGGGCTGATGTGTGAGAGAATGAGAACAGATAGCTAATATGGCTGAGGGAACATTTTTGTTAATTAAAGCGAGCATAGAGGTTGCAGTTTGCTAAATCGGCATCATGGCATTGGCTCATTTACATTCAGATTTGTGAATAAATGAATTGGTAAAGATAGGAGGGAATGTCTGTTGAGAATTCAGAAATATTCAGTAGTTAATTCATACATTATTTTTTATGAGATTTCTACACTGAAGAGCTTTCTCGTGTTTTTTTGTAACTTTTTTTCTCTTGGTCTTTTCAAATTCAAATATATTCCTACATTCCTCTTTATTCAGACAACAGCTTGAAACCATACACCCTTTTTTCCCCACATGTTCCTTGTAAAATCTCAGAAAATAATTTTATATTCAAAACCAGTTATTGACGAGGTCACTTAAACATCAGTTCAACACAAAAATATGTTCCTTAAAGGGGAACTTGGCAACTATTTTTTTCTTTTTCCTTCAAGGACTTGGGCACTTTCAGTCTTCAATAAATATTTGTTTTTATGTATTTTGTGCCTGTTTCTGTTGTGAATGGTGGACCCCACTCTTGTCTTCAGGCGACCCCCAGGTGGAATAACCTATCTTGTAAACTTGGTTGTTTACCGTCCTCTGGTAATTGTGAAATAGGAGTGTATCGCGGAGAATGCGGATATTTGATTTTTTTGATTGTTTAACTTACGAAGTTTTTCGCAATTGTCCACATAAATTGCACCACGCCGCCCTCAATAACGGTTATGTTTATTTTATATATGTTATTCCCAGCCTAGGTAGATATTGTCCCACATGAAAAAGTTGCCCGCAAAAAAAAAGGCACATCAGCAGTGTAGAAAGGGGGTTATGGTATGTGTGCTGCCAAGTGAGTTTTTTTTACGACGTGTTGTGAAATACACATTCCCAGGACCTCGGTAGTGTTGTATTGCTGCGTTGGATTGTATAACATTGCGATGACAGAAATGAAAACCAGCGAAGAAATGGCTAGAGTTGCCAAGTTCCCCTTTAATGTTTGTGAGCAGAGATGTATGAGTGCAACATGCAGTATTTCCCAATTTTCTATGCACAGGTCATGACTTATAGCACCGCATGTAAATGCTGTATTTCCTAATTCGTGTGATTTAGGAAGATAGGACAACATGTGATATTGATGAATGGTTAAACCAACAGCACAAATACAGGTATTTTTTTTACTTATTTTATTTTTTTTTTCAGCTGCAGGTCTGTGTGTTTTGAACAGTAGACCGGCAGTTAGTAAGTTCTAACCCACATGCTAAAGGGCTTTGAGCCTTCTTGTGCTCCAGGCTACCTGTGGATGACCACAGCATATGGGTTTTACACTGTTTAGTATAGTGAGCTGGTGCAATGCAAATACATAATGTTAAATTTGCAGAAAGACTAACAGATGGAGATGGCATCACTGAAACAATGTCCCAGAGGGGCAGATGGATTGTGGCTTCCAATGAACAAAGCCCATTTAGGACAAACAGATTATGGGGTTTACTGTAATCTGCACATAATGCATTTTACTCCCTTCTTTATTTCCTGCATAATCCGCTACAATCCCATTTAATTTCATTGGCCTACAGATTATTCTGTTTTATGAAATGTAATTGTCTGGCTCTAATGCAGTGGAATACATTTCATGTATGTTTCTATGAAGAAACTAAAAAATAATTATAATTTTATTACTGCATCTTCCCTTGTATTAATGTTGCTATATTTATCTTTATTGCTATTTTGACAGAAATGTCAAGGAGGAAAAGAAACACTGCAAACTTCACAGTTGTTCATATCTTTTTATGGAGAAACAGAGAACTTTTTATATCTATGGTCAGACAGAAGTGCAGAACGTGGACTGATTAAACTGTATAAATTAATTTCATCAGGCACTCAGTCAGACAAGATCCTTCACCATGGCAGATCTTTGATTTACTCTCAATGCCGTACAATAAAGACTTTTACCCTTTATCGCTTCATCTTCTTTTGATGAAGTCCAGCCCACTATGCTGGAAAAGTGACATTGTTATTGTTTTATTTCCCCCACTCCATAAGTCTAATATCCGCTCCCCAACTCTTTTCTTCTTTCCCTGATGAATTTTATAGCCTATTGCTGCGGCGAAAGGTCCTATCAGATCAGTATGGTGAGCGTGATGATTTGTGAGTATTGTTGAAATTACTTTATAAGTATTCAAAATTTGTAATTATCATAACATAACATATTTCCGGCATTTTACGTTAATGTTTTGGTGTGTCAAACACACTGTGAACAGAAGAGGTCAAACTGTAAGAGAGTTCATCAGCATCATGACACTCTAGTGCTTTATATTATTTATGGGCAGGGAGTAATCCTCTTTTATCTTGGAGCTGTGACTGACTCATTCTGAGGGGGAAAATATAGTTGAACCCATAACTTGTTTTTATTTGAGATAGCAGTGTTTCATTTTTCTTGAAAGGAGAGTGAGCTGCAACTTGTCAAATGCACTAAATCGAAGTAATAAAAATGAAAAGTGGGAGATGCAGGTTAATGGGCTGCACGTCTTTGTTCTAATTAATATTATTAATTGTAGAAATTAAAGAAAGGGAAGTTATTATTGATCTGCATTTAGATTGTGGCCTAATTATATCATATATTAACTGTTTTTTGTTTTCTTTATCATCTATTTTTTTCATAGAAATCCATGGACATCAAGATGGAGGCATGTTAAATGTCTCTCTGCGTACTTAAGATAGCATGGCATTGAAAAGATTACCTAACATTGCACTAACATTTTAATATCCTTATCTTAATGCACCATTATTTTGTATAATACACGATTAATTAGTGACTTGATATTATGCAAGACTGTGTGCTTTTCCAAACTAAGCAAAAAACTGAGTGACACTTAATCATTAATCATTTAGAAAACCATATGTGACAATTAAACAGTGAAAATAGTTAATGATGCTCAAGTTGTTTTTGAGCTTATTTCTACTCCATTAAAAGTGCAGGCCATTTATCAATCCCAAATTATGCTATTACCACAAAAACAGATCTTGGAAATGTCACCACTGCATCTATTCATTTCTCAGGTGTGAAGTGATTCATATTCCATTAAACAAATACGTAAAGAGTTTCTATGCCTCTAAAAATAAATTATCCTGACCTTCATAGAAATGAGATTTTAAATGCAAATCACCTCTGCAGTAGAGGGAAAACTTCATCAATATCTTAGGCATGAATACCAATGATAAATGTGTCTGCCTGGAATCAATAAGTCTCAGTAGAAAGCCTGTATATACGGCATATCATTTGCTATTTTAATACTATTGCTTTAAGAAAATGCTTATTTGAAATAAATTAATATCATATGGATACTGAACTGTGAACAAATTTCATGAGAAAAAAGTCTAGCATCCATAAACTATAATTAATAGATTTATTGACCATTTAACCTCACAAAGCATCCGGTACCACACACTAAATGGCATACTCCCTCAGTCAATAACCTCCTGTCTAGATGGGGGCAATTCACATTGAAGACTATTGACTTATGACATTTGTGCTTCTTCTCTATGCTTGGCCGCACAATATCATCAAGCTTCAAACAGATCCCCGAAATCCATCACTTCTCAGAGTGACATTTTCAAGTCTAGCAACAACAACTGATGCAGCTTATCGCAGACATGGGGATAACCAGCGGAGATTGGCTAGTCCATCATTACAGGTCACAGAGGCACTGAATGTACCAGAGTCCTGCAGGGTAATCAGTCCCCATGTATAATTTCACACACATCATCTTTTGAGAGAGATTGCCTAAGAGGCCCACTGGTCTAAAAAGACAAGGGAAACAGAGAGAGAGAGAGAAAGAGAGAGCAGCCATCACTCACAGGACACATACTGAGTACCCTTTCACAAAGCAATATAAAACAGAGCAGCTACTTGACCAAATCATTTAGACACGGAGACACAGTGGACAGGAGGACGGCTTGACATTGACATTGACAGTGCTTTCATTTTTCTTCTATGCAAGCGCTTGCAGCATCATCCCTGCTGACAGCTGTTTTTGTTATGGAGTTGTCAAGGTATATATAAACCTTAGCAAAAGTGTCTTACCTCGTTGGCTTTCTGGGTGTGTTGACAGATAAATTATATAGTTCAACTGATGTGGTTCTAATGGCAATGTCTCAGTTAATGCAGTGCTCTAGTAATTCAACTTCTGTTCCATTTCTGCTAACCTTAAACTTGTAATGGAAAAAGTTTTCAGTCTGTTGACAAGCACTGAGACACACACACAAACACACACACACACAGCTTAAGTTTGCTTCCAATAACTTGACTTTCTTTGTAAGAATCAGAAGAAAGATAATATAAAATTTTCTTTGCCCAGAGATTAGCCTTTCACACAGCCAATCTTTAAGTGCTGCAAACAAATCATTCACCCTCATTCATTTCAGTGAGGACACTGCATTGACACAGCAGTGGGAGGAAAAACAGCTTGAAGTAAAAAGATTGAACCTGGCTCAAATTTCTGCTCAAAGCAATGCCACATCATCCAGAAAGGCATTTTGTTGGCGAAACAAACAAACATATTCCTAGTGAATTACTTTGTAAGGGTTGGCTGTATTTCTACTGCAGATGTTGCAATCCTTGTGACAGAGGATAAAATGATTGTCACCAAGATAACTTCCAAGCATCATAAACCACTGTGCAGCATCTATAAGCCTCCAAACCCATGGATTTGTCACTCAATCCATCCTTCCTGGATCACATGTGAAGCCCCTTCCAATGCGGCTCATGCTTTTTCTTAAGGTTTGGCTGTTTTTCGAGCACTGCCACATCTCCAACCCTACCCTTAAACCCCAATCCACAAAATCTTAGTTAAATGTCCTAATTTATAACTTTTGATTAACCATCTATGACCAAAACCTCAGCCTTAACCGGCACAGCTTCATGGTAATGGTAGAAGACAGTAGTAAGAAGTTGCACCTCTGAGGCACAATTTCTGCTTCACAGTTTCTGTTTTTCAGCCTTGTTTGCATAAATCCTATTCAATCAGGCTCCAAGCAGATAAAACTCAATACCAAACCATGGGGCATGACCTAGATTCAAATCCAACCCAGACCTTTTGTTTCCTGATATCTTGTTCTATCTCCTTTTTTTCCTTTTCTAGGAATGAGTATTAACCTTTATTTAATCAGGTAACCTTATTGAGATTAAGATCTTTTTATTTATCAGTGTAATTCAGTGGACCGTTTTGAGAAACGTAGCACACATAGTAGCACTATTACCATATTGACCTGAACATTTTCAGCCTGAACACATTCGTTCCTTTCAAACATGAAGAGTTTAGTTGGCAGGTTTTTGACAGAAGCTGTTCAACACTTACTTAAGCTTCGATTTCCTCTTGACAGTAAACTTCGGTGTCTTATACTGTCTGCACACGCTGAGTAGGTGTTACGCGGTTGGATTCCCTCCAACCAATTACACCAGTCACTCGAATGAACGGGGTGAATAGTGACAACCTGTAATTATCATTCTAAGTATTTTCTGAAGAGATTAATTCTTTCTGCACCAATGTGTCTAATCAAGATGGACTCTGCCTGGGCTGACAAATCAGTTGGGAAAAGATAGAGAAGAGAGGCATTTGAACACAGGCCAGCAAACCCTTTTAGCCCCCCACCAGGGACTCATTGTTCTCAAGTTTTTACACAACTTGCTCTTTCATTTCTATGCCTTTACATTTCCTGAGTTAAATACAGTAGCCATCCATCAACTAGCTGAAAGTGAAACCCCAATTCAGTCTAAATAATGAAACAAATTGCATTATCATTTTATTCAGAAGTGTTTATCGTAAAAACTCCTATTGTGCACAGTTAATTAATGACAATATAGTAACACACAGTTAGAATATAACTATATTACATTGCATTTATAATGCTTTATGACTGCACTCATAAACACACAATGCTTTCAGATGCACTACTAGTCATAAAAGTTAATAGTTACAACAGAATTGTGGAATTGTTGACAAATACTGTACATTAACAAACAAAATACACTTAAAATGTCCTTATATTTGCTTACAACTACTGCTACAATTTGTTAAACCCTTATATAACCTTTATATAATTTAAACTTTATAAAATTCTATTAAATAGAGGAGGTTAATGTAAAGTGTTACTGAAAAACATTTTACAGGGAGAAAGAAAAAGTTGTTTATAAACTGATGAATTATGGAATGGATGAACAAAAAAAAGTAAATTCAACCTCCATTTGAGTAGCAAAAATCAATATTTGAATGAGCTTAGAATAATAATTGGAAAAAAGTTTCTAAGGACAGCGTTTTCATTACCATTGTGCCTAATTTCATTTAGACTGTTATTGTGTTTCACTTAGAAGTAAAATCATTTGATTTATCTCCTCAATTAAGGGTTAATTTCATAATTTTCGAATGGAATTGGCCCCCGGGACTGGTGGCGATTTGTTTCCATTTGCCATTTTCTTCATGAGTACACAAGAAAATGTGTTTCCCTGTGTGTGTGTGTGTGTGTGTGTGTGTTTGTGTGCAACCATGGAAACAACTTTGAACTGTAGCTGATGTGCACAATGCCAGTGGTTGAGTGAGGCTCGGAATCATTTGAGGTTAATTTAGGTTAGCCATAGATTGCTGGCCTATAGCTGAGACAGACTATTTCATCTACTTCCTTATTATTCTTAAACTATTCGCTGCACCTTCAATTCAGTTTTTTTGTTTAATTATTCATGAATAGTGCATAATTTATTATACACTTGTTTATGCATGACTTCTTGCCCAAGGGTGTAGTTGTTTTGTTTTTATTTCCTTTGGTGGGTGTTTGAGACATCCTGTAGTTTGGATGCTTTGGTTGTAAAATGTTCAATGGAGCTGCTTTAAGTTTAGAGTCTGCCCTTGTTAGCCAGAGGAGTCTTCTTCTCTTACCCTGCTCTGCTCTGAATACTAAAAATAGGAAAACATATTGTAGATTTTTTTTTGGTTATATATTTAACTATTCACATTCACTAAATCTGAATCTTGACTAAAAACATTTATTTTATGTGGCAGTGAACTGCTGCGGACCAAGATTTGTTTAACTCAAACGAAGAGACACTTTGTTTAGAGCTTTAACGTTTAACATATTTGTGTTTAAGCATACAGTGTTTTGATACAAAAGCATTTTAATTTAAATCTCTAAGAAGTGAATCAAAGAGGCTCATAATTACTCATCTCTACAGGTCTGGCTCAGCTAAATTAAGTGTGACAGGATGATCTCAACCCCCACTGGGAGATCAGATATTGATCTGACAGCACTACTCTTCTGACCTTTAACCTTGAAAGCTGCAGGTGTGGACTGCACTGCTGTGTGGGCTATGATCTAACTTACAATATAACATGCAGGTCTGTCGATAAATCAGAAGCAGAATGAATTTTGCACAGCAGGGAGTTGCCTTCAGCTGTGAAAACTAGCATCAAGGGTCAATGTTGTTATGGTGCAGTACATTATAGCACGCATCACTGCTGGGACCATTAAGAATCACTTGGCCTTTGTTTAGATAGCTGGATGTAATAGCAAGCTATACAAATGTGTTTAACTGTTTATTTTTATTTGAGTTAATTTGGGCAATCAGCTTTTTCTGTAAAAACCACACATCAGTGGAACCCTGCTTGACAATGTGAAGAGCTGCAGCCACATGAGCACTTTCAAATCAACTTTAAAAAGTATGTTAAAAGCTGCTTAGCTCTGTACTCGCTGACCTTGGATTCTATCTTATGGTCTTCATGAATTGCAGGACTGCTGGTCCCGAAAAACGTTATTCAGCATGGCTGGGTTGCATCTGGCTGGCTAACCTTAGCTTGCTGAAAGACAAGGGGAATGGTTCCTTAGTTGGCTGATGGGGCACAGAGTTTTCTGTATTTATGTTTTAATCTCAAACTTTAAGAGAAGGCCCTAAATGTATCTTCACAAGATGTAATTTCATGGCAGACTAAATATTGGGATTCTGTCAAAGTGAATGTGTATTGTACAACATCTAATCTCAACTTTGTCTATCTATTTCTTTATACCAGGATGACAGTGAGGCAAAATGCACTTCAGCTTACTAAAGAACAATTTGTTTTCCATCAGGGGCATAGTGGCTTGATGAATCAGTATTCTGATGTCCAATATATAAGGAAATGCAACAACTTAATCCTTGGAGAAAACACAGTACCACCACTAAAATAATGTAGTGCTGAAGCTCTGAATAAATGCAGTAATAACACTCATCTATGCCCTTATCAATATAGAATTGTGTAAAAACAACCTGCACAGACAGCAACTATGAAAAGAGATTAGTGCCAGCAGGGACTGTCTTTAAACAGCAGTAATATTAACTTGTCAAACTCATACTAAATTACTGAACTTAAAATGAGAGATATGCTGAATAAACAGATTTCAAGTTTGAATCAGTGAGGCGCAAATTAAAATTAATGCAAATGTTTTAACTATTTATTTGCTTCTGGCTGCACTGTATATTCAATTTTCACATTACAACTTTGGTTTTTATATTTTCAATTTTTCTTCAAAATAAGGAGGGGCTTATTCCCTGGGTGTTGACTGAAGGGCACCCATTGTTTCCATTAATGCTCACAGTGGGCAATACTAAGTCATGGGACCCTGTGCCTTATTCATTTCTCCAAATAATAAGCATTGTAAAGCACTTTAAACATAAAAAAGTAGTATAGCATGCAAAAAATGCTATATAAATTTGCTTTAGAAATGTCCCAAATAAAACATGGATCTAAACTCCCTTAAAAAAAATCAGGTTGAAGAATAAGAGTTTCAGACTACTACTGTAGTGTGTGAAAAGACTGTGTGTTACGATGCTGGCTTGATATGCAGATTATACACCCTACACCTACTCAAGCCTTCCAATGAAAATAAATACATTCCTCCGAAACAGCTGGAAGAAGTGCCACTTTAGGTTCAAGTCAAGATCAATTTGTTAGCAGTTTTAGCAGAAACAAGTGCTTATTGCAGTAATTTTTTAAGCAAATGACAATATTTATCCATCCACCCATCTTTGCATCCATTCATCCATTCATGTTCTGCTTGGATGACCTCCTTATTCCTGTTGACGTCACAGCGGAGCTTGAGTATGCACAGGTTTCCAGTGTATCACAGAGCTTACCCAGACTCTCCTCATCACCTAATCTTCACATGTTTAAACTGTGGGAACCTGTCTTGACCCAAAGGTAACTATTGCAAACAGAGAGAGAAAATGCTCAGGGTTGAGATCCAAACTAACCCATAACCTTGTGAGGAGACAATGCTTACCACTGTGCCGCTGTGCAGAAAAACATTTTTTGTTAAACCACAGCACAATAGAAACAGTACTAGTCGTGTATGCTACATAGGATTCAATGAAGAAGAAAGTTGCCTCAGTCGCGTTGAGTCCTTTGTGGTTTGCAAACATCAATCTGTTCTACAGTAGATTATTTTATGGCTCATTTCAATCATTGTTGGAGCAGAAAATCCTTCCGAGGTTTATATATACTGTTTATGTGTCTCATTCTTGCATACTGCTGAACCTGTGGCTGGGGAAGATTTCACAAATCTTTTGAGGCGTTTATCTGAATTGCTACGATAAAATACTGGTTAGACAGATTCCCTGTTCATCGTCTTTCTCAACGCACTCACACAGGTGTTCAGCTGCACTGAATATTTTTTTAAAATGCCAAAATAAAGAATGTGGAGAAAAATGCTGCCAGGAAACGATTCATCATGGAAATAGTGAGCATAGGGGAAGTATCCATCTCTCTTCACTGGTATTTGTAAAAGTGCCATGCCAGTGCTGTAGCTAAAGCTGATCGATCTGCTTGGGGCTGCCTGGGCACGCTGCAGCAGGCAGCTCTGGGGTGTCAGTCATTGCTCAAGTCTAAAGCTCAGGGTCCTGCACTCTGCTGGAAGGCCTGCCCTCTGTCCAACAACGTGAAATTGCGGCATTTGAAATATTAAGCAGGAGCAGGGGAAAAGAGCAGAGTCAGGGTTTCACCTTTGTACACGTCAAATACACTGGATGTTATGGACCTGTGCCATGTATCTGACATCCACTGCGATGCTGAGTGGAGAAACCCTCCTGTGGCTTTTAGCCCAATAGAGCTTAATGTTTGGCTAAAGTGCTTTACCTGTAACCTGTGTGCATGTGTAAAAAGTGTCTAAATTTGAGATCAGTACTTTATTTTACTTTTGATTTCTTTGTTTTCAACTATATAAAACCATGAATATGAGTCTTTGTCAAAGTCACATCAGTTTTTACTTCCATGTATGTCTGTGCTCGTGCACATGTGTGTGATTGTGTGTGTCTGTGGGTGTGCATGTATGTGCGTGCTCCACCTGACAGATCCATTTGGTGCGAGCCCTGAGCTATGATGCATTTCTCTACCCACACACGCCCAGCTGCATTATAATTCTGACGCTTCAGGTGCTCCAATCTACTGATAAGGCAAAGCTCATAATCCATAAAGAAGCTCGCAGGGCCGATAGTTCTGTTTACCATTCAGGGATCAGCCTTTGGCAAATTACGCTTTTTTTCACTTCCATTAAACATATACAGTAGATATAAGAAGAGTGATATGATGTGTGCCCTGATTTATATATCTGTCCTTTTTATAGCTGCTTTTAACTACTGGTTATTTAAATGCACATGTATCATAAACCCATGGTGCAGGTTATGATATTATATACTATGGAACAGCTTATTCTGTCAATGGATAGATATATTCATATTCAGGATGCGACTTTACTGGTTTTCTCTACCAGCACAACTATATTGTATCAAATACAAAGGGAGAAAAGTCCTGATGGAGAAGTCTGCAGCGGTTGGAGAAGCACAATGCTGAAATACAGAAACACCTCAGGGGACACACAGCTTCGGCTGAAGCTTGTTGTTGTCTTCCAAATGCACAGCGGAGAGATGAGATGTCTGCAGCACAGTAATCTGCAAAGAAAAGTTACTTGAGTCGGGATGAGCAAACTGTTCTGAACTGAATGCAACTTGAAAAATCTAATAAAGGACACAATTATCTTTATGATTCACTTTCAATTTAAATCAGAAGTCTAAAGCAGGGCTGTTGATTATTGCAACTTCTCTCTGTGCTTCAAATCTTTACTTTTAAAATTCCATCCACTCATCTACAAATAAAAAAAATATTTTCTAACCAAATTTACCAAATACAATGCAGTACATTTTGATTCACAGAGAGAAAAGAATGACATGAATAATGTAGAAAGCATTGTAATATGAAGAGGAGGTAAGAAATAGTCCTGACGATTACTTTGCATCATTACTGTGGATTCTTCTTCATTTATCATTTAAACTTGATAATGGAAAATAAAATTTTCCATTAGACTTTATTTTTAAAATTTTCCATTGTTATGATTGTCTTCAAATACTTGTCACTTATTTTTCTCTAAGGTGTTATTAGTTATTTTTTATATTAAAAACCTTTTTATTTACATTTGTAAACCTGTAAAATGAGGTCTTGATTCAGAATATGACATGATTCTTATGTTATCTATCTTATGAATTTTATGTGCATGTTAACTGTAAAAAGAATTATAAAACAAATGGCAACCTCGACGGCTGGCAAATGAAGTTAAGTTCTGGTTACAGAAGTGTGTCGATCTCCATAAGCCTCCATTTAAAATGCCCAAATTTACAGCAGAAACAAACATGTTCACAGTCTGTACTTAAAAAACGGTTTTGGTCTCTATAGCCTAATTCTACATTCATAACAACTTCAGGGTGAAGTTTTATAGAAGACATCCATTTAAATTATATCAAGGCTTAAACTTATGCATCCATCACAGGCAGCTGATTTCAGTAACCAGGCCTCAGCTCCACTCATGCTCCTCACTATGGGTGGCATCACGGAGACTACGTCCATTTTTAATCATACAGTCTATGATTAAGAATTAAGAAGTGCTCATTCTGAAGAATTATCCCTTTCCGTCTTTTTAAATTATTTACTTGTTAACATGTGAGCAGTATGTTAATCTTTTAGGTGGCCCAGAAGGCACTGCACATGTACTACTTTATGTTCTGTTTAGTATAGATTAGGCATCAGATTTTATGACATTATTCTAAGCTTTGATTGAAGGTGATTGAAGTATTACATACCTACATTTTGGGAGCTGACTTTGCTGGCTCTAAAAAAAGGGGCATTACATGTGCATTTTAGGTACAGTAAGCTACACTCCTAACTGAAGAAGGTGGCTAAAATTAAAAAGGAAGAAAAATAAGGGCCATGTAAAACAATTGTTGAAATGCTCCCTTAAGTATTTCTAGTAATAAATTAAATATAACAAGTAAAGTGAAAAAACTTTGTTACTGATACAAGATCAGATGTGGGGCCAAGAAAATCTTGTTTTAATGGCTTTTTAAGGTTTAAACAGTCTTAGGTTACCCCATGACAACAAGCTCAGAAGTATTTAGTAAGCTTCCTGAACATATCATCTGTGAGCTGTTGTCACAGCTGTTCTTACACTGAATGAGCCCCGCCGGTCTGTTGCTGGAGCTTTGGGTGGAATTTACCGGCCAATTTCTCCAGGCCCAATACCCACTGTACTGCATGAACAAGCATTTCAGTTCTGGCCTGGCCCAACAGCAAATCTCAACACGTGGATATACTTGCCCGTCAGTGTGCTGCTCCACTGTCAGGGCAAATTATAGCTCTTGGAGGCTATGACGTGGAAAAATAGCTTGACAAATTGTTCCTGGGTCACCCCAAGGGAGTGAGAGGGATGAGACAAAGTATGAGGAGATCTCTGACAATATGGGGCTGCTTGCAGGGGAGACAGATAGATGTTTCTATTTTTGTCCCTCCTTTTGTCTTGTTGTTTGTGCGTTTGACAATAATTTCCAGTTGCTGTGTTACTTCCAACAGATTTTTCAGGTGAGAGAACAGAGCAGGAGCAGTAAATTAGCCTTTGAAGGGTTGCTGTTAGGAAAATTTGCCTGGAGGATGATTGGAGTTTGCATAACAATTTTTACTATCAAAAGCCTAAAGATATTCATCGTATTATATGTTGTCCGTTTGTATAGAGGTATTATACATAAATCCCCGTCGGATTTATGGATGTAAATGAAACTGTGACACTGCATCTGACACTGAACAAAAGAATGACTCTGCCGACCATGCTGAGGAACTTTAAATCCAGACAATGTTGTTCTTCTTGCGTTCATTTAAATTCTGCTCCCCTGCGGCTTTTGTGTACAATCTGTTCAGTACAAGCATAACCTTTACAGAAAATGCACTTGGCAAAGGTTGTGAATTATTCAATCGTATCTCAGAAAACCTGCAGACTAACACATAAGGCTTTCACTTTGCACTCACTCTTTCAAAACAGTTTTCTTCCTTTTTTGATAATTTGCCCAAATAAGATAATAATAATTGTAATTAATTTAATCAATTTTGCATGCAATCTGTGAAAAATCTCATTAAATAATGATAATATTATTCAATTAAATGAGCCAATGTTCACCTTGAAGAATAAACTACATGAATTACCCAGCATCAATATTGTTGGAAAAATGTTCCCAATAGTTAAGGTAATGAAGATGAATTCTGTGCACATACACAGGACTACATAAATATAATGTGACCAAACTTTCTGCAAATAATTACCTTGCATACAACTGAATATATTATATTTATGTATATTCTGGTGCTCCTATTCTTCTGTTCTTGTTTTTATCAACTTATTTGTTGCTGCAGTGCAAAATTTCACATCCCAATGAATAGGTGAAATTAAAGTGGATATTAAAACAGAGAAGCGAGAGAAAAACTTCAAAGGGAACTTGCTTTCTTGTAGTTCCACATCCTATACCCTGTTAAGTGTTTGTATGCCGGTAATGGTAATTGCACAACTCATACTGTTAAAAAGAATGAAAAAACAATAAAGATAAAGAAAGACATAAACAGACAGCAGAGTAGAATGCTTCCTTTTATTTTTGTTTCCTGCTGGGACAACAAACACTGCTTCCAACATGCTGAAAACAATTATACATGATATATTTTCACCTTCTAAAACCAAGGCTTCGAACTGTCCATTTCTCTTGTCTCTTTGGGTGCTTTTGTACCCTAGCTGTGGGTTTCAGGTGAAACACACTCTGATGCGTTTGCACATTTAGTGTGGCCCGTTTTGGCTGGTGTGAATGCTGTCAATCAAACTCTGGAGTGTATTAGACAACCGGGGCTGAGACTGCCACTATGAGCTACTATTAAATCCATGTGCTGATTATAACCTTTTCAGGAGGTGATCTTATAATAAGCGATCTGTAGAGAGGTGCATATTCAAATTATGAATACCTATCCCTAATCAATCAGACAAAGGCAGCTAAACTGCAGTGTGTTGTGTTGTATGTTTGCAGTCGATTAAAAAGTGCACAATATACTGTACATTATCCTCGTAATACCCTCTTTTTCATTTGTCATTCATTACATATGGTTGATCTGCAGCCTAATAGGCCTAATAATTATTATAATCTGATATTTTTTGTTAGCTCTTTGTAACACAGAGACCATACACACAGTGCCTCAGACCATGCATATGCACAAATAATGAAGGCCAGGCTGTAAATGTAAATGTAAACACACACCTTTTAACTAACTGCATATAGCATATTAAAACCACATTCATTAAATAAGGCTTCAATAGATAACAATATTTAAAACTGTTTATTTGCTTATTGGCTGAATGTATTAAATAACCATGAAACTTATGGCCTTTCATTCTTATCAATGTTTTTCATCATTTAAAATATTCAACTGAGTCCTAGCTTACTTTGGGGTAAATGAGAATATGCATATTGGAAGAGTTTTTCATCATCTTAATTGATTATTAAGGAGTACAGTCTAGACCTGCTCTATATGAAGAGCGCTAAATTCTAGTGCCATGACATTGTGCACGTGGTGGCATAGCCTTGCTGGAAGATACTACAGCCAAAGAGCTGATAAATGGTCTTGTGTGTCTGGTGTGGTTGCTACACAGAGTACGTGTTACCATGGTTACTAAATGATCTTGCAGCAAAATATAGGCTATACATTACCAGTAGATCGTTACATTGCTTTCTTAACAGCTCATGATCAGCAGATAGATTCATCAGTAGTTTAGCTTTTTAATTTATGTTAAATCCCATATCAACTATCAGAAAATCCTGTGGTTCCACACCAGACCAATAACCTCCTTTTGAGTCAATGACGAACCAAACTAAACAGGCAAACACACCAGAGTTTGACTGAACTGAACCAAGCAGGTTAGGTGAAGCACCTTAAGTCACTAGTGCTCAACCTGCTTGTTAGGGTGCAACAGGGGCATCACACACATAACCCAGTGGTTTTTCATTTATCCTATATATCCGATTGGTGGTGCTGGGTGCTTCAACAAAATACTGTTTGTTTGCTTTGACCCGTGGTTGTGTGATTCATTACATCTCGGTTTTTCTTTTCCTTCTCCTCTTGTCTCATTTCTTGCTTGCTGTGTTTTCTCTGTGAAGTCATGTGTGACTTCCCTGTAGTAGAAGGCTATACAAATAAATGATTTCCCAACTCCTCTGTTGGTGGTTTTTACTCAAAGATTCCAGGCCCTTCCCTGACTCACCCTGCAAGCCCACTTCACCCATCAGCTCAACCCAGATGGCTTGAAAGAGGCCTGTCTTGCTCTAGGGACCCCCACAGCAGCTGGAGTTACATGGAGCCAGCGGGGAAGCTTTACCACTCACTGTCTTTGTTGGTGAAGCGGCAGTCTGGCTGTCCCCCCCTGAGGTGTTCCTGCAGCGTTAGCTATAGCTCCTATGGAGAAGACACTGTAAGGTAAATAAACTCGGCCTCAACCGACTGATGTATGACTTCAAGCTGGTGAAAAACTGCACCGCAATGTGTAAGTCTATGCCTGTGTGTCTGCAGTGGTGTTTCTCAACTCTCTCCCTCTATCTCTTTGATATAATCCATTTTTAAGGAACTGTTTAGAGCAAAGTAGGCTTTGAATATAATTTAGGACTGAGGGATTTGGAGGTCTTTGAGAGGTTTTAAATTACAAACATGCTCCATGTAAACTGACGGATAGGACATTTTTCAGTTGCTTTGCTGTAGATTATTTAATATTTATATTAGAGTGTCTCCTTTGTGGGTGGTGGTACAAAGATGTCAAGAGGGACAAAATGAAAATGCTAACAACCTTTTTAATTGCACAATGAAAGCATGGTAAAAAAAAATGTCTCTCTAGAAATTGGGAGTGACAGCAGTGAGTGCGAGAATGAACTCTCAGTGAGCAGGAGGCAGACACTTAATCCTCGATAAGATCTTAATGACATTGTACTGCAGAGATACTTTGTCTCCCATGACCCCAGCATACAGTACACAAGTGCTAAATATCCAACTAATGATCTTTGTTCTGCGGAAATAACAACTCTTTACTTTTGTTGTAACACAAACATAAAATAAGCATAATGATTAAATATAGTGCCACAAGTGCAGTTCTGTTCTGTTCAGAGAGCAGCTTACAATAGCTGTTTAGATTCCAGGGCTAAACTCAGATCCAGAGAATATTCATGGGTTTCCACTGGCACACATCCACCCACTGTGTCTATCTCCTGAATCAAAGAACGGATGGTATGCCACACTGAAGAAATTTACTCATTCTCTTTCACATCAGCGAAGCAGAAAAGCTAATTTATTTATTAATTTATTTATTTATTGAAGAAAAATTACTCAAATCACCCATGCAATTCTCCCTGTGAATTTCCTATTAAACCTCTGGAAGGATTCAATAGGGTAAAAAAATGCTGGCACTTGATGCAATCAGAAGGTAATACAGGGGCTAATTTTTCCTTCAGAGACCAGTTTTTTGCAAATATAAAAGTCATGTGTTTTAGAGTGCTGCAGCTTATTATTTTTTTTTTCCTCTCAACAATTTGTTTCTTCTTTTCTCACATAACACTCAAAGAAAGTGCAACGATCTACCTAATATGACCTTAGTAATGTCATTAAAACCTCCCTGAACCCTCAGCATCATCAGCATTACTAAAGTGCCTGTATTTTGAAAAATCTAGTGGAAATCTATTAAAAGTAGGTACAAGTCGAAGCAGGGGATGCTGTTTCATTCTGCAATCATACTCATAATTTTCAAGAACTAATTTTTCCTGATTGCCATTAAACATACTGAGAAGTGAGAGGAGTGAGGCAGAGGGTGGGTGATGGAGCTGATCCCTGGGGCAGGTGAAGTAGGAGACTGATTGGTTTCTGAACCCCTAGGAAGATGTGTGAGAGAAGTAATTAAAATGTTCTCTATGCTTTGTAGAAACAAAGTAATAGTCTTGGCTGTTGTTATATTTCAATAACAACTTGACTGTACAAATATACCTCTAATTTACATGAAGAAAAGCAAAGCTTAAAATCTAAAAACTTTATTTCATAAGGGCCTCTCCCCACTCTATTTTCTTCTTTAAGTGTCAGAATAATGATGAATTATATGTGCATTGTTTCCCTTTAAAAGATGTAAACTCTGCTATCTTATGTGTTCATAAGCTATTTGAAACGTGTAGGTTGTGTATGCATTCAAATAAATCATTTCTTATCGAGGTGTATAACACAATGAGCCCTTGTGAGTTTAAAGGGTACTCTCAGAACAATCTTTCTGCTCAATGCAAAAGAAAGGAAACAGATTAGAGATGCAGACTCACAGTCTCCTTGAAAACTGGATGGCATAGTGCTAAATACTGTTTCAATGTCATTCACTACAACAAACTTCTTTTAAAGGTCACACAAATACACATGGACTTTTTGTCAGAACCTTTAAAATCCTTGTTCTTTTTCAGTGTGTAGCTTATGTAATAATGCAGCTTGGTTTATGGCTGTTTGATGAGCAGGCTAGCTGATTAGTTTTAAGAAAGAGTCAGTCACAAGCTTAGCAGCCACTTATTTACAGCAGTTATCACATGATTGTTTCTGTGGCTTTCGCTGGCTTTCAATAAGCTTTTAACGAGGAAGTAATGTGCTGTAACCTAACCTAACTTTAAGTATTTAAAGTGTTTTTGTACACAGCCTAAAAACAAACACAGTGAGGATACAGGGCGTGCACCTCTCCAGTCTCCAACTTCTGTGTGGTACAAAAAAATATATTCAAACTTCCGTTCAATGCAGCAGTTCCTTAATATGTTTCCTACTAAATATAAGGAAAGATATTCCGTTGTATATAAATGCAGTTTCCGGGAAGCAGGGTTGCCCATTGTTCCAATTTTTTTTAGTTTTGTCTGCTTGCCTTTCTGGCTGAAATTAACCACTAAATCAGGAATGAGCTAATCCTTGCCAGAGTGGAGAAACCATGCTTGTCAAAGGACCAGAATTGTTATACTGCCAAGGGGGAAGATGTGATGTGAAGTGCTCAGAGTTACCCATTCCACCTTTAATAAATTCAGCAGCAAATGTAAATATGTGAATGATATTCACATATGGCTAGCTGCCCCGCAGGTCCCATTGGCTCGGTGCTACTCTTCAAAGCCATTAGCCTGTAAATAAAAACAACAATTGACAGAAGAAAATACTTCACCGTCACTCATTGCACATGGCTGCTGTTCTCTTACCATGTTAACTGTTTTGGTAAAGACGAAATCAGAGGAAATACCTGGTCTTGAACTTTTTTAGGCGATTTTATCGATGGCCCAATAGGTTCTCTGAACAACACTCTGGGTACTACCTGTCTGCACTTCAAGGTAATACATGTCACTACTTTAGAGCTTTACTGCCAACAAGTTCAAAGTTGAAAGCTTGATGTGTCTGTCTCATTAGGTGATGTGTATTTACTTATTTCATTTTACTTTAAGGCCAAGCTCCTTGTCCTTGAGGGAATATTGTTGAATTACCACCTGCATCCATCATCTGGTGTTAAGTCCCTTGTTCTCCTGCTCCCCTCCTCTGCAGACTCCCTTGCATTGACCTTCCTCTTGGCATCATGGGTAAAATGCTGCTAGAGCTTAAATCAAGCCCATCCTGAGCAGATTCCAGTACCCCCCAAGGTAGACCCTGTTAGAGATATAATTAATCAGCTTGCAGATCCTCCACGCAGCACCTCCACATCAGAGTGTACCAGGCTCCAAACAGCTCTAAGTAGATGAGGAAGGAATTGAAAAGAAAGTCTGGGAATGGAAGTAGATGTTTGTTAAAACCCACATAGCTCCTTCTCTAATAAAAGAGAACTTTTAACCAGGGTCCCTTCAAAACCCCTTATTCAGCATTTGCTAAAAAGGAAGGCTTGATGTATGTTCCCTGAAAAGGGCTAAATCAAGGAACGAACACTATCAAACACGGAAGCTGCAAGATCACAATCAAAAGCAATTCTGTCACTGTCACAGGATGATTTATGACAGAATTAACAAGGCAGACAAAGAGAGACAAAGGACAGAGAAAGAAGTATATTGTGTATTTGAGTGAGACAAAGCAAGACGGAAAGACTGAGACGTAGAGACAAAAAGAGAGAAAGGGGGAATTTGCTGTAAAACATCTGATTTAATACTTCTGATACTGCAGCACTGACAGAATCCATGGCTGTCTCACCTGCTTTCATTTTGTCATGTCATTGTAATTTCATTTCTCGCAGTCTCAAAAGACCCAGGGACATTTCAACTTTCTTTAATATGACAGATGTCCAATAATTTCGCATTTAATCTCTGCCCTGCGGGTGCAAAGTGTGTGAGGCAGAAAACTGATGCCACTGTAATCAGTGAGATGGTGGATTGCTGGTGATTCTGAAATTGGATACTTACTCATCCAAATTCACTGTCCTCATTAGAATGTCAGAATGGAGTTGAGCTAGGGCTCCATTTTTTCCTTCTAAAGTCATATCTCTTCTGAAAGGTGAATAAGGCACAGGAAACTTTGCACCCTGACAGCAGAATTTGACAGGGAGAGAAATGTTCTTGCAAGGTGTTCTTTAGTTGTTAATTGTAAGAGATGTTGCAATACTGACATTGTCTAACAAAATATAGCATTTGTTTGTTTCAATTATACTTATTTTACTTCTTTTTTTTAATTGTGTGTGTGTGTGTGTGAAAGAGAGAGAGAGCAGGGGTGAGGAGGCTGCTGGAAAGGCTGATTGAGCGAATCAGAAATTTTATTGGCCTAGTAGAATCTTCCCCTACACTCTCTTGTTCAATAACATTCACATCCACTTTGTGTCTTTCTCCCTCAGTTGTAAATTAGTATTCTCACAGGATCTGCAATACAGGGGTGAAATTATAATCATGTTCCTTCAATTAAAACCATGTTGCTTTGGGACCCACCTTTGAACATTAATATCTCATTCCAGTAATTTCTTCACCTTAAGACGCACAGTAACAGCTTCTGTATTACAACGTTCTAAATGACTAAAACATTAACCTCCTATTGTTTGTTTCTTTGTTTTATATTTATACAGCAGCAGATTAAAAAAATATTGTTCTCAAGAACAGCATCTTGGTTTATCACTTTTATTCATTCTAAAGTTTACATTTTTAACAACATTATCAGAGATAAAATCTTGAAATGTTCATGTACATGAATTTGTGTACTCCAAATCCAGAGAGAAGCTGTGGTCCATTGATTAAAGTATTTGGATATCTGGTGAAGTTTGGAGGGATAATTGGGAAATGAAAACTATTTGACCTTTAAAGAGGATCACCAATTTCACACATCAAAGCTTACAGGTCTTGGGGAGAACTACTGTATATATGAAAAAGGTTTTATAAAGCCTTTGCTGGCTCCAGAGAAAGCAATGCACAATCTAAAAATTGGCAGTGGGAGCTGAAGATTACAAGTTTGAAAATGAAAAAAAAGACATAAATTAATACAACTAGAAATGTGGATATTGAAAGTGAGTTTACTCTGTAACCCACTTCTCTTCTGCTACAATATTACAATATTCACATTGTAACAGGTACCACTTATACCAGGTACCACTAGCCTAAGTGACAGTGGGTGGTGCCTGCTTTGACTAATGGGAGCAGACCAATCAGAGCAGAATGGGCTTCTCAGGAGGGGGCCCTTAAAGAAAACAAGTGCTTGAACAATGAAGCATGTAAACCTGTTATAGTAGACCCCCAAATACAAATATAAACCTGAAATTGCTCATATGACCTCTTTAACTCCATTATACAGCAGCTGTTTTGGGCTTAGTTCTTTTCGTTCTAGTAGTTTTATACTACTAATATAGTCAGTAATCATAGAACCTTAAACTGAAAAGGAAACACTCTCCATGAAAAGATAAGATTTCAAATTTACTTAAAAAAATATCCTTGAATATTTTTGTTTTGCAATGAACCCACAAAAATGAATTATAAAACTATTTAAATCATATATTTCCTGGCTCCCACACTTACATAAATGTACCAAATTTCAGATGGATGTGCAATAGTATTACAGTTTAATGAGGCAATGAGTAAGCAGTTTACCTAAGCATCTCTTTGTGACCCAAACCTATGCAAAGCTTCTCCAAAATGACAAAAATGTCAAACAACACCCACACAATTTACAGTGCACAGAATCTAAACTCTTAAGTTTGAAAGACATTTGCATTATATACATATATGTATATATATATATATATATATATATCCAGCATAGATACAATTTACATTGCCACTAGTTTCTAGTCAAAAAAATACTACAAAACATAAGAAAAAAACACTTGAAATCACTAATAACTCAGCTATGGCTGTACATAACTTCTCTGTCTCTGCACTTGCTACAGACACTGATTATAATTGAAATACAAGTTCTGATCTGATTGATTACTTTTACACAGCTGTTATTTTGGGACCCTGTAATGCATGCAGAAAAAAAGAAAAACAGTTTAGAACTGAAAAATGGATAACTGCAGGAGAAATCCTTTTCTGGACACCTTTGCATTTCAAGCAAATGTAGGACTGCACATTTATTCCGTATTCAGAAAAGGGTAAAAATTATGAGATCTGCATCCGATATAGTTTTGGTTAATGAGCAGCATGTTTCACATGTCAACACATTTTAGATGCTGGCATCCACACATCAGAGAGCACTGCAGGTTCAATTGCATCAAAATGTCAGAAAACACTAATAAATTACATATTTTTAAGTTGTTGTTTTTTTGGTTTTGATTGATGTTTACCATCATTATTCTGGGCAATGATAACTTTGTACCAGACATATTGCGCAGTACAAATGGGAGAACACAGGAGGCAGAAGCCCAAGACAGAGGCGTGATTTATTGGGTACAAGTAGAATGCACTGTAAACCAGGGGAGAGGGAACTTTTTAATGGATTCTCTGTGAAAGACAAACAACTTGAAGTGTTCCTGTTCATCTTATTGAATGGATTTGGGGCCTCTGGCACCCGCCAGGTGAGCTGTCAGAACTTTAACAAGCTTAGTGGTTTACAATGCTTTACTCGGATCTTCTACTTTAATTTTCTCTATTTTCTGACCCCTCTTCTTTGGGCAATAAAATGACTAATATCCTGTCCCATAGTTGCCTGCCTGGCCACATAAAGCCTCTGTCAATCTCAATGTGCTGGCACAGACAGAGCAACAGCAGTCAGTATAAAGCGGCCTCAGCACAGCCGAGAAAAATCAATAACACTTTATTTGTGGTAGATGTGAAATATGAGATTAATGAAAAATTTCCTATTTCTGAGAAGGTTACATTTTCTTCTAATGTGAGCTTGACCAGTGGCTGATTGTATTCTCATTTATTCCAATTTGGTTGGGTGAAAAGAAAAACAAGAAATGGTGCTACGTCGTTGCCTTGCTGACCTGCATTATTGCAAAACATGCACTTTTTTTCTTTTACTGAATCTATTGGTTGATCTCTTATATTCAATAAATCCTGACAAATGCATCCATAAAATCTCATTTTGGGGTTTGTGCTCTTCTGCCGTTCTAAATGCTTACTGGGGAACTCCTTGGCTCTGTGTCATTCAGAGAGATAATGAGGAAAATATACACAACAGTCACTACAACACTTTTCATCGCTTATCCCCAGGGTAACAAAACGATCAACAGTGGTGTGGAAAAAAAAAAAAACAAGAAGCCACACAAGGATTTCTATCAGATATAAAATAAAGCTTTGCTGCAACAGTGCAGGGCGATTAAATAAATCATGTGGATGCACTGGCAGATGTTTTGAAAGTGGGAAGATAATTAGAGACTGGCAGATTTGTAAGAAAATGTTTATATCAGTCCTGTAAACAAATAGTGGACACATAAATAGAGAAATAAAATCCTAACTTTCACTCCCAGCAGCGTGTTCTAAAACAGGACGTGTTAATGACGGGTTTCTGATGGCATGAAGCCAGTAAGCTGTTGTCTCTGGCCTGCTGAACTGAGCCAGTGTTTGACATAAAAAGGTCCTGGTCCAGGCATTTATCACCTGATGAGCCTGATATATCCCCACTCTGTTCAGCTGCTGCTCCAGCCTCCTCTCTGTTGTGCTCTTTGCACCAAGCAGATTGGAAAACATATTCAGGGATCTGTCAATTTCGAGCTGTGTCGTTTGGACAAGGCAGATATTTCGAGTTGCAAAATAAAACGCAAAAGGCCAGTCATGCCACCAACAGGTTTCAGTAACATCTGAAAATAATGAATCCAGCGTACTGTCTGTAGTATATGTTGGTGACTTCCAGTTTTTAAAAAAAAGCTGCTTTATTTTTCAAAGCACTGGCAATTTGCGAAAATACATGATGTGTTGATACCACTGACGAGACCTGGCAGTATCGACCAAGTATGCTGGAGAAGTGGCTAGCCAGCAAAACCACATTTCAGCGATGTATTGGCGTGTATTTCCACTCAGATCTGTTCCTGAATACCACCGTTAACACGTACAACAAACGAGTAAGATCAGATTTCTGTGTTGGTATTTATATTTTAAATTTCTTCAATCATTAATCTTGCTTATATATCAGACCCATTTGTAAATGATTCTTATGAAGATCTGTTAAAATAACCGCTTCCTCCATGCTTTTATTTTGATAGTGTCTTTTGTTGTCATGGGTCTTTTATTTTGACGCAGGAAGTGTGAATTGGTCAGTAGGTAACTTGACATGACGGAGATCGCACGGAAGGGTCAGAGAGTTCATGTGATGAAGGAAGGAAACCAGGTTACACACGGTTGCTCTGCAAGATAAATGATTTGAAGTAATTAATAAGCGCCTAGCTGGAATGGGAACAAGCTATTGTGTGTTTTAATTTGTTATAAAAATATGCATAAGAGCTAATTTATGTTATTTATCTGTCCTGTAGCTCTTACGGTGTTTATGAAGAAAGGTGTGAAGGAAAGAATATTTATGCTCAAAATAAGGCTGACGGCTGAACATAAATAAAGGCTTCTGAAACATCTGTAAGCTTCACCATTGTCTGGCTGGGGTTCGCTACACCATTCACCCTTCCACATCGTACAACCTTCAGTGTTTTGTGTACTTTGTTATTGGACACCAGCTGGCGGTTCAGCACTCAAGGTCTGAGCCTTTGCTGATACAGCTTCTGAACAGTGCAATAGCCTTTTTTATTGGATGTCCACCCATTCAAGTTATTGGTCAAAACACACTCTGTCTTTAAAATATAATGTATTTTTTTCTGGTGAATGGTCATTTTCTCCCTTGTAGTTTTATTTTTTTGTGTCATATTTGACTTTTGACTGTAAAGCTCCACTTAAGCTATAATAATCAAATGACAATAGGCACTAGTTTATTATTTGGTATTTTCAACCTATTTATTATTATATATGTATTATTATATGTATATGTATAGAACCCATTTTGAAACATGGATCCTGGTTCCATAATGTACATTATGAATTTACAAGGAAGCTATGGGTTAATCATTATCCACCATCTGTGACTGCATGTGTTGCTAATGTAGCAGGCTGAATCACAAATGCTGCTTGGTTGCTACAATTCAGTAAGAAAATAACTCGTGCTCCTGGATGTGATGCTCTGGCTCATCCCTCCCTTACCAAGCTTTCTGCTTGCAGATGCAATGCCCTTTGCAAGGAGCCTTTAGAGGCAAGGAGTTAACTTCACAGAAACAATAGCGTTTACTGTAACATCATTACTATACCCATTTGTGCTCTTTCCTCTGTACATCTTCACATTGCTAAATCTCCTCCTTAATTTAAAACAGGCTTCATATGAAGGCCCTAACAGGTTGTTTACAATGCTATCCGGCTGTTATTCTACTCTCCGCCCATGTGAAAGCAGGAATAGATCAGGAGCCTCATCCCACACACTGAACAATAACACACATCATGTTGTCCACAAGCCAAGGCTGTGAGGGTCCACGATGACCAAGAAATACAGTGTGTCTACTTTTATGTCCTTTCTGTACAAATGATGCCTTTACAAAGACTTATGTCAGTCTTGTGTTGAAATTACTGCAAAGTGGAACTGCCATTTTGCAACAGGGCTACCTTTTTTCACATTTGGATTTGGAATTGTACATTTAGTTATTTTCATTGGCAAATAAGACCACTAAAAATATTTTTTTTAAAATAACATAATTTAAAAGAAATTTAGTATTTTAGAAACTTTACCACCATAACTTCACCACTTCTTCTCCTCAGTTTATTGAAGTTTTAGGCTTTGACATTACTTTCTTTACTTAAGGAAAAGCTGCACTGAAATTGTGCTGGTGATTGACACTATAGACCCTGCTCTAAAAAGAGTGCTTAGAAAATCCATATATGAAGTGGGACTGTACAGAAGCGCAACTCTATGATCATTCAATTACTGGTTAGTTCAGTTCAGCTGAGTTTCACCATCCCTAAGAAGTCCTGTAGGATTTTAGGTGGTTTTCTGTGAGAAAAATGCAAAAGGAATCATAAGTAGTGCTTCATTCATAGAGAGACTTTTTAACAACCTAAACAGCCAAAGGGAAGGTCTAAAGAAAAACACAAGTTCATCATTGCCAGGCTGATTCTAATTGTTGTAATTTCCCCTTTCCTATTACCTCTGAATAGTGTTTTTTCTTTGCAAAGGGTAATAGGAAAAAAAACCTGTGGCTCTTTTCTTGTGTAAGGATACCTGTTTAAGATACTGGTGCTATATTGCTTAAAGATATTATGAGCACATTTGGTGATAGAGTGATTGCTCTATTAAAAGAGCCTCTGGGTAAGCAAGGTAACACAAAAATGCAATAGGGTTGAGCAAATTTACATTTCATGGCTTTGGCCACACTGCTGCATTGTACATGACTGTGTACGTGGGGAGTTTTCCAGTGAGTGTGTCTGGGGTTATTTCTTTTTTCTGTGTGTTATGTCCTATGACATATAGTTAGGATCGTATCCTGGGGTAAATATAATTTTTCTCAGTGACTGTTTACTGCAAATTGCATTAAGGACTAGGCTATATGCACTAAATCTTGTCTAATCTTATGTTCTTCATGCTACCACTGTATAAATTCAGCCATGCTCAGAAAACTTATTTGTTACATCCTTTACATTTTTCATTGTGTTTACATCTTCGTCAAGGTTACAATTTATGGCCAGTGGATAATAGTCTGATGGCTCAGTTTAATAATCTTTGCCATCAGGGTTTAAATAAGAACTTTAAGATGGTATTGGCACAAAATGTCAAACCAGTTTGCATTAAAAATGCTTGTACTGATGTATACCGTACTTATATTGGCCAGCATGCAGTGTGGTGGATGGTATACAAATATCAAGTCTTTTCAGTCAGAATTAATTCTAGAAAGCCTTTGTGGACAGTTACAGAGACACTATTTCTATGAGTGTGGCTGTTCAATAAGTGTTTGCCGATAGACACCTTGTCTCAAAAGCTGTTATAAGATTAAAAGTCTGTAGTCAAGCTAGTGGTCCATGAGGCTGTAATGCTCATTACACACCAGAAAAAAAGTTGTCAGAGGGATGACTGAAACAGGGGTGATGTGTTGGCTCAGTGCTTAGTTCTGTTGCCTCACAGTAACCTCACAGTAACAATGTCATGGGTATGAACTGGCCTCTCTGCAGGGAGTTTGCATCTTCTCCAGGAGCTTTAGTGCCTTCCACAGTCTAAAGACATGAGGTTTTGTCTGTCTATATGTGTTAGCTCTGTGATAGACTGGTGATCTGTCCATATACCCTACCTATCACCCAGTGTGTGCTTGGATACGCTCCAGCCCCCCGCAACCATGAACAGGCGATATGGATTAAAAAAATGTATGGATGGAAGTGTTGAACAACTGAAAAAGTTGTCCTATTAGTAGAGCTAGATAAAAAGTCCAGGGTCAAAAGTCCTTAAAATTCATTCATTTGGGTCCATGAAAATCTGTTTATATTTCATGGCAGTCAATGTGAACCAAACTGCTAGACCAGCCTACCAACAGATGGAAGGACCAATACTGCCATCTCTTGAGCCACATTCCTAGCATAGCTAAAAATAGAGCAATTGCATTGTATTGATTGTTACGTGACACTGTAAACAAGATAACCTGAGCTATCTGAACACCATGGGTGCCTCGTCTCAAAGATGGAGCCAATTTGGTATCACATTCGGGTCACACCATATGAAAGTCTGAGATAAATTTAAATTGGACTAGCTCGGTGGACTGGGACTACGGGTAGCATTGTATGTTAATGACATGGCATCCTCAGTGCCTGCACAGTGCCTATAGAGGAAAGAGGTTACCTCAGACATATTAAGCATGCAGTCATATTCCACCTTGGTCTGATAAATAAAAAGTTATTTTGGCTTGAATGGAAAATGCAAAGCATTATCCATTATGAAAAATGGAAACTAATGACAGATACATGAGCTTTTACTTCAGTTTTTTAACCGGATATACAACATGACACATTTAACTTCATGAGCTTATTTGAGTTGATTTTGAAATGTGAAAGATATAGATATAGAGTCTCAGATTCTGAAAAACAACATAAGAAATGAAATCAGATGACTTTGTCACAACTCTGAGTGCTCTGTGAGGCATGACTGCACTGAAACAAAATTGTGATTAAGTTTAATCACAAGCTTTGGTTGAATGGAGTTAGACAAGAAAATTTGCTTTACGTGTAGGTGTAGTTATGTAGTGTAGGTATGGAAGGGAAAAAATGGTAAATGGCATAAAGAAGGCAGGATATATTGCTATACTGTATACTGTACGTTAGCTCTCTGACTCATAGCTGAGCCAAAGGGTTTTATGAGCTGAGTAGACTAGAAACAGAAACTGCCAAGTCGGATCTGATTTACTTGAGTAGTGAACAATGTTTCAATTGCATAAGAACCCTATAGGATGGTAAATATTCTTCTTCACAGGTGTTACTAGACAAACTGAGGTATGGGTTATAAAAAAATTCAGCATTCACATAAATTCAGACAAAGAGTAGACAGCAAACCCGATAACCGGTAAAATTAGGTGAGGCTGACAGAGAATACCGGCACCTTTTTGCAGTCCTCTGTGATAAAACTGGATGTTACATAGCTCCCTCACACAAGGAGAACATGACGCTAATAATTAATAAATCACATAAAATAATATATGCAAATGTTTTTTTCCCGTGCTGTGAGGAAGGTTCTGTCCATCTGGCGTTTGCCGTAATCCATGTGAATGTAGCATAATGCAGGTGCCTGGTTTTGATAAGGACGGAGAATGCATGAAAAAAAAAAACTGTCTATAATGTGTCTGACAATGTTATAGGAATGCAATGCTAAATTGGTCACGTACTGTTCCAAGCATAGCATAAGCACAAAAGTGCTTCCACAGTTTATATGCAATTGATATGCAATTGAAGTTACATTTTAAGGACTTACAGTTTTCTGATACAGTAATTTGATACAGTTGGTATATATCTTCAGCTGTTTGTGAAGTGAGGGAGGATTTGTGCATGTGAGTTTTGGGGGCATATATCACTGGAAACCATTTGAAAATAAAATTCAAACATGTCAAAGACAAGAAATAACCTTATTTGTTGTGTTAAATGTATAATCTACAGCCTTCTTTCCTTTCATCTTTGTAGCCAGAACACACCCTGAATATGCTGCTGACAGATTGCACCTTTTCCCGTTGCGATTTTAAAAAGCCTGGAGGCCAAAGCAGACTTAACCAGTGTTTAACATTCTATTGCCGGGAGTTAGCTGTGTAAATAATGCATAGGTGCAGTAGCAGCAAAACTTGTGTTTACAAGAGCAATTATCAGCTCAGAACCTCTGAATGTCCCTGGAGCTTGAACCACTTTTCAGACAAACTTAAAAGGAAGAAAAAGCATGAGAGTTGGAAGGACATAAATTGCATGAGATACAAGGTAGAGTTAAATTTTTGACATAGTGGTGCAGGATAGTTCAAATTTTATTTGTTTTACTTCCCTGTGCAAAGTTGTCAAATAAAAAATGAAATATTTGTTCAAATCCCATGAGTCTATGGTACAGTGCAGCCGCACAGGTGTTTTCACTTACTGACAGATTAGACATTTAGACATGGGCATGACCGTAGTCGGATTTTTTCTGCACCTGTTATGTCTGGACAACTCACACATTGGGGGCTGTGGCTCAGGAGGTAGAGAGGGTTGTCCTATCAGAAGGTTGGTGGTTCGATCCCCAGCTTTTCCCACTGCATATCAAAGAGTCCTTGTGCAAGATACTGAACCCCAGATAGCTGCTGATGGTGTGCCATTGGCGTATGAGTGTCTGTAAATGGGTGAATGTGACATGTTAAGCGCTTTGAGTGGTCGGACGACTAAACAGGTGCTATATAAGTGCAGTTCATTACTATTCAAGTAAACAGACATTAGTGAACTTAGGCCCTGCATAGTTCTAGTAAACTTCAACGTTAAAAGAGGTCTCATCAGTTAGAGTAACTGAACACTGAGAGTGCAGGGTCTTTAACTAAAAGCAAACACTGTCTATTCCTGTAAAGGAGAATTCTCAAGGTTAAGGGGGGACTTATTAAAAGTAATGGACTCATAAATGTTCTCAGTATTTAATCACAGACACTAAAAATATGGTCTTAATGTACTGCATATCACCTACATAATAATGCCTCACTCTACTGTTGTCCCTGCAGATCATTGCACTAATGATATCACTCTTTGATATATGCCGTGCACATTTTATGGCGTTTATCTTTAAAAGTGAATAAACTACTAAATACCTATTGATCTCTGCTTAATTGTGCTAGGCGAGTGAACAAACAGCAACTTGTTCGACTTCAGTGCCGTTACAGTTTGACTTTCTCTTGTTCCATTTACATAACTGTGCAATGACATTAAAATAGCGTAGATCTGAATGTATATCATGTCAGGAATACAATGTGTGATGTGTGTGTAGTGACAGGATGGATTTGTTTGAGCCTTTTACATACAGTGTGCAGTAAACCTAGAACAATATTCATCAGTGATCACTAATGACACCCTTCTGTCTGTACACAACCTGTAGTGAGGGACACAAGAGCTATTGTTTAATGTTTACCGTCGGGTGATCTGCACCACACTGATTAGATGGCAGCACATTGTGTGTGTCCCTTGCGCTGGCGTCAGTGGCAGGCAATAACAGAGATTGATAGCCAAGTTAGGACGGCCATTTGGGGCCTTGATCTACGGCATCGGATCTCAAGGGATGAAGCCATCCCAGCTATACTCAGCTGCCCAGGGCCGGTGGTCACAGTAATCGAGAGGAGATGTATTTATAAAGTGCCCTGCTCAGCAACCCCGCTCATTCCAGTAAATCTGAGGTGGAGCTGAAAGGGAAAATGTCACAACCCAAGGACACTACAAGGAGCTAACCCTGCCGTTGCCAGCAGGTAATTGGGGTGTCATTGTGTCCCAGAATGCATTTCCTGCTATCACACCTTTTTGCTGTTTGTTTGTGTAGCACCCTCTGCCAGTACAATGAAAAAGAAGCATGGATAGAAGAATAGAGATGGACAAAAGAGGACAAAGGAATTGACACTTTAATCATGAGATGCACAATGTTGTCTTTGATATATTGTTAGGGTATGAGATATTACCTTACATACACACTCATGTTGTACATTACTTATTAATTTTGATAGAAAACAATATCAAGAATATGTAATTATGGCTGATTCAAATAACAGCATCTGCCTCAGGGTTAGTTTTTTGGCCGAACATTTCTGAAAGATTTAACATGCTAAATGTTAGTCATTCGTCACAGCGGACCTGCAGGCCTTGCTCTTTTTACTTGCTTAGCCTATTGCTTGGCTTTAGCAGCAAACACAAATCTCACATGGAGGTATTGATTGGGGCTTATGACAAAATCTATGTGAAATACATTGAGATATTAAAAGGAGAGCAAGGAAAAAGGAATTCAATGACCTGGTGTAGGATGAGAAAATAAAATAATCTTTTAGATACAGCTGCTTTATTGGTTGTCTAATTGAGTATTTCCCCAGTGCATTCCCACCATGAAAACAGATGCTGTGGCACATCTTATAATATGCCTGAAAATATATTTTGTAGTTAATATTCATAGATGGAGCTGAGCATTGTGAACATATTCCATCAAATTGAAGGCAAAGATAAAGCAGAATTTGCAGTAATTGTTCAAAAGATGCTACAATAAACTGACATGGCACTCGTACCAGAGCAAATCCATGGGGAAACACTAATGTGTTGTAGATGTTACACAGATGTCCTTTCAATTAACTAATTAGAAGGAAGGGGAAATGATAATGATGTATGCCTGCATGTGCTTAAAACATCCATGTCTCTTCATCCCTGGCCCAAAAGCAAGGCTGCCACTTTTAACTTGCATGGCTGATGCAGATCAAACAGTAACTGATGTGTAAATGAGGAGAAGACTCCACCATGTAAATGTAAGAGAGAGAAAGTGGACTGTGTTGATACTGTACACTGTTAAGGCTGTGTTGCCATCCCACTAACTGCAGTATGGGGTTGACATTTCAAACACCAGCTTTTCTTCCTCATGAAATAGGACATGTTAAAGTCAAATCCCCCTTTCATCACCCTGATCAAGCATTACTTCCCAGTTCTATTCAGATTCAATTTTAAAGATCAATTTTAAGCATAGCTCTTTTGAAACACCGTCATAAAATCCTGTGATTTACTGTAAAGACAGGCTGATAAAACTGATAATCGATAAAGTTCTTTAATCTAAGGCCAAATATGTGCTGCTCCCAGCCTATATGTAAGGATTTGCTTCTTTAGAAAAAGACAAATTTGTTAATAAAAAATGAAAATGGTAAATTGCATCTTGTACATGATGAGGAGGAATTAATTATCAACTCGTAACACTCCATTTCAGATAATCAGTCAACTCAGTAAAGTGGGTGTTTTTGAAGGTCTGGTCCAGTCATGGAACCTCTCTTCTTCGAGTTACTGCATGTAAATGTCTTCATACAAATGGAAAATGTGTGCTTTTGGTTAATTTAGATGATGGGAATCAGTATTTAGCAGGATCAGCCTTCAAACCTGAGTCTAAGTGTTCATGTTCCCTGGAGACAGACTTAGTGGTGCATCACAACGCTCAATCCTTAGCGATGAGCAATATGATACAAATATACAGAGCAAATGAATAAAACCAATAGAAGGATCCCGGTCCTGTATGACTGTATTGAATTTAACAAGTTGGTAAAGAAATTCCATGTTTGCTATTCAGTAGAAAAATAAACAGATGATTTACTGACAAGTCAATAAGCCTTGTCAGACATGTTGAGGTTTACAAAGAAAAGGAAAATGTATTCAGTGCCAGATGTTCATCAGGTTGTAGCAAAGCTTCGGTTTTGTAAATATGTGAACTGGTTATGTAATTGTTTTGCATTTCTCCTGCAAACCTTTGAATGAGATTATTAAATGCATTAAAACGACTTTATGATTACAGAACATAAATTAGCAGCGGAAATTACTTTGTGTAGACGGAGACAGCATGGCTTCCCCTTAAGGTGCCTTTTGTTCCATAATTCAAAAGCTTTTGTATTCCCTGTGGGAACCTTATTACAAAATACTGCAGTTGGTCCATGCAACATACCACTAGGGGAATACCGCTGAATGACCATGGCTGTTGATAAGAGCCCCGCACATCCAGAAATCACAATCAATACAAAGTTATATCCTCTTGTTGCCAACAAAGCAAAATGTTTTAGGTTTTTGGCAGATGTAAGATTTAGCTTTGCAGTCACAGGATCGTTACCAAACACCAGAACAGACCTTCTGTCTACCCTTTGGTAGATATATTCAATTATTTGTTGGTAGAATTTAACACAGGAGGTATTGACTTATGTGTTTCTCTTGAGACTGAAACACTCAAGCATCCTCTAATTCTTCAGCCAAGAGGTCTTTTGTCGTCCTGAGTCTATGTCCTGTCCATCTGCTGCTAACCGTTGCCATGTTACATCCCTCAATTTGGAAACCCACAATGTAATCTAGGCCTCTATAGAATAGCACTGCTAAAAATAAGAGCTGGCACTGCGAGAGCAACATGATCCATGTAAAAGTATGCATGTATATAATTTAACTATTGCATGCATAGTGCATACATGATTTGCTATCTCTGTAAAAATCCAGTTTTTAGTCAATAAGAAAACAATAATTTTCCTTTTTCTGTTTTATATGTTGTTCTAAGTCTCATCCAGAGCTTAAAGTTGTGATGTCTTTTTCACACCCCTCTGGCTCCAGGCCTATTATATCACTCCAGTCAAGACCACAATCCAGCTGAAATTGAACTCAGATATATGCTAGTGCACATGTCCGTAGTGTGAACTTCATAAAATAATTTTTATTGCAAGTGGGGTTAAATTCATGGGTGGTTGGCCTTCATGATTCACCTAGCTGATAGTGGTATAGAATAACTGATCATACAGGGACTGTGGGATATGTACATTGGCAAGAGTGCTTGTCAAATAAAGGCTTTCTGTGATTGTTTTAAGTAGTAGACTGAATGGCTTGATGGGTATAAATCTCATTTGTGGCACCCTGTCAAGCATAGAGAGCAGGAGATAACCCGACGTTCCTTCCATTTCTCTCTCGGATCATTAAATTCTCTTTTGGTCATGGTAAGAGCGGTTTATTGCTCCCCAGGCCCGCACTTTCTCCTTAGGCTTCCTCAGATTGCCAAAGAAACAGGTCACATCATTGCATGAAGCGACATGCTGTTCCAAATTGATTTTAACAATGTTCTATAACATGGCATTCAATAGCCTGGAAATAATATGGAAAACATTTCCTGTAGTTTGTCAATAAAAGTCCATGTCCAAAGTCCATGTCCAATAAGAGTCCATGTTCATATATATGAACTGTATATGAACATGTAGCAAAGGGCAGCAGGTTGGAATTGAAGTGAATTGGGTGCATGCTCTACCAGGTGAGCTAGTATATATATTTTTTATATGTCAAATAAATCAAATCAGAGTTACAGCTCTCCTAGCAGATAATGATTCAAACTCTGGCAAATGAAACTTTTGAAATCTCTGATGCGAAGACCTTTGCTACATATTTATAACTGCTCATTATGGATCTCTTACACTAACACTGAATCTGGACTCCAAAGTTATACATACACTAAAAGTTTGTATATATATAGCAAATTGAGACAAATTGGAGCTCAAACACCACTATCAAGACTTTCTGCCAGCCGCCTCTAAAAGCTTTACTCCTACGAAACCCTCAGCAAGCACAACCCCATGTTATTTCTGACTTGAAAATAATTCCCTGCACTGACTATACCATTGAAAAAACATTGATTCATTGATTCAGAAAGAGGTCCTATGTGAAATTATGTGTGGCTCTGATGGAAGACAAAAGAACTGAGAACACTAGTATACTTCATAACAAAGACAAAGTCAAATTAGCATGTGAGGGAGCAGGAAGTACCTGAAGCAGGCTGCAGTAGTTTTTCCTAACTCTCTTTTCAAATATTAGGGCTAATAAATCAGTATCTGGTTGTGATTATACTTTTTTACATCATGCTGGTTGTTGTTGATTGTTTATTTTATGTCTTTCTTTCTATTATATAGAAAATGTATTTTTATTGCCTGTTTGCACCGTGGGTCTGAGAGGACTGAAATTTCATCTGCTGTATGTCGTGCATGTATAGCATACTTGACAATAAAGGTGACTTGACTTGACTTGACTCTCATTTTACAAACAAAATTAGACAAACTGTTACACATGTAAACAAAGCCAACTTGGTTCCAGTTGGGTTTGTTGTGGAAATACAGAAGATTAAGTGTGTATTCGTATCACAGTAATAAATGAAAACAGATTATGATGATAGTGCTGCAACTGGACCAGGACTGGACTGTTGCCAAGCAACATTATCTTGAACACTAGTTTGCTAGCTACTTTGCGTAAGTCAACACCACAGATTCTGACTCCCAAT
>NW_023339718.1:6011575-6012047 GCF_004916995.1 Morone saxatilis
AATGAAGAAACCAAGACCCCAAAGACCCACTAGAGGGAGACAAAGAAAATTGGAGGGGTGCTATGTTGGAAGAGCAAGTAAATTCTCTCTGCCCCGTAGCATCTGGTGAAAAATACCTGCCTGCCTGCATATTTCAGTGCAAACCTCCAGGTACGAAGACAAAAAAAAAACTAAAAACCCACTGAGAGACAGAGAACATCGAAAAGGCACAGTGATTGAGGAGCCATACAAAAACTGTCTGATGAGGGAGCTCATGGCACCGGGTAGGCATAGGTGAGGGGCTTTATATAAACATACAGAGACTATGATGTGAATTGTGATTTAAAAATGAGTCAATCAACATAAAAATTAAACCAAAAACTTTTTTGTCTTGCAGGTCTGAAAGCTTGCGAAAATGTTATGGACTCAAGCCGTACCATGTGCTGCCATGTTGGAGGGGGGATTTTGGGTTTAGTTTGTTTTACTTGTAGTA
>NW_023339718.1:6012147-6020344 GCF_004916995.1 Morone saxatilis
GTGCATGTATAGCATACTTGACAATAAAGTTGACTTGACTTGACTTGACCTGTTTGCATTATGATATTAGCGGTATCAATCTTGTAATGTAGAATTGTTTGCCTTCAAAAGTAATTAGTAAGTACTGTTCAGTACTGTTTGGTAGATGTTGCATACTGTATATTGGAATTTACTCGGGATCGAAAACGATTACTGGTTTAATGTAAAACCACGGTAAAATTCCTTATGGTTAGTATTGCTATTTTCAAATAATCATTCAAACCATGTTTGATTACCACATTTTGAAAAAGTTTATTGTAAATACTGTCCATTATCAACCAAAGTCTCAACAACTGTCTCCAGCAGCATGCAACATGGAGTTGCTTTAACATTGGTGAGTGCTGAGGATAACTAACTTTAGAAATAACGTGATAATACTGATAACTGTGATCATTTTCATTGTTCATTGTCACTTTAATTGTGATATTAAATGTTTGTACTGTTTCATCTCTACCCTTCAAACACATCAATCATTAATTTGCATATTAGTCTGAAAACAGTGTCTTTTCAGGCATTATGTTGTACATTATTAGTTGTTGTTTTTTTACATGTTGTTAAAATGACCTGATTTGTCAGTTTTATGGTAATTGTTGGTGTTAAGGTTAAATGGGTGATGGGTGATCAGGAGAAGTTGCTCCATGTACAGTTACAGTGCAGTTAGTATAGAATTGTTACTGATATGTACTTTTCAAAAATACACTTCGACTAGCTTCCTTCTAAAAGCAGATATTTAAGGCTACCTCCCATTAACAAGTTAAATATGATGCAACATCTTTATGTTTGGGTGTTATCTCTGCATGCTTTTGATCTGAGCTTGTCATACAACAGTAGAAGTATTCCTCCATGAAACACTATTATGGGCACACTACTTGAATCTTTAATTCTCCAGCAGCAGCTCCATCTTGGAGTGACCTTTCAGAAATGACACAGGGTGTCATATGTTAGTGCCTGACTGCTGTAATGACTTGCAAGTGTATCGGCTCCCCCTCTCTCTTCTTCTCTCTTTGTGCACCAGACACGGTGGACATGCACAGACACAAGATAGAAACACAAAAGTTGAATGCGTTCTAGGAGAATTAGAAACTGATCAGTTTGCACCAATGAGTGCAGTTTGTCTTGCTTTTCCATCTCTCTGTGAGGATCAGAGGGAGAAGCTGTGTGTCCTGCATCATTAGCATTTATATAGTATATCCATAGAGCCTCCTCTGAGAGCCCTATGACGCATTTAGTGTGTGATGTATGTGGGGTAGAGGGTGTGTTTGGCGAGTGTTGAGTGAATATATTATGTGTGTCCCTGCGTGTGTTGGTGTGTGTTCATTAAAAAATGACAAAGTCAGAGACTACTTTGTGAGTTATATAAAGAGTTTGCCAGTATACAAGGCAGCAGTGGATCTATTACCAGAAACTTTTCCTTCTCTGGGTCTGTGGATGGAGCAGGGAGAAGTGAATCATAAACTCTTAAGTCACCTACCTAACTTAATTTACATACATTTCTTTGATGACAACTCTGTGCTCTTAGTTGAAGCAGCTGAGTTGAAAAAAAAATGTCAACTACCCCTTAAAGTACAATCTTACTGAGTTTGGACCTCATTGGCCCTTTCTAAAACTGCTGCATACCATTAATGTTCACAATGAATAAGCCGCCAGAAGACTATTGTTGCCTTAAAAGGGGAATCAGAGGATATTTGGACAGAGGAAGGAACAGGGAGAGAGAGAGAGAGAAAGAGAGAGAGAGAGGGAGAGAGATAGGAAGAAAGACAGCATTGCACAACATCTAACTGCAGTCTTTTTGCATTGTATGTCTTACAGAGGGATACTCATTCGGACCAGGTTTTTGATGACTCCATGTGGCCAATAAAATAACACAAAATCTGAAATTAAATCATACCTCATTATGGTGAATAGACTGCACTTAGTGCCTTTCTAGTCTTCTGACCACTTAAAGCTTTTTACACTATAGTGCATGTCACATTCAGGCTGACACGCAACTGTTCATCAGAAACGTACTAATAGCAATCACACACAGGAGCAATTAGGGGTTCAGTACCTTGCCCAATGACACTCCGAGGTGCAGAGGGAGGGAGCAAGGGATCGAACCACCCACCTTCTGATTAGTGGACAACCAGCTCTACCTCCTGAGCCACCCACTCAGGTTTTTTCGGTTGGAAAAGCTCTATGCCAACTTGAAAAAAAACTAAAGAAATTCCAAGAAATCGTGCAACGTGCCTTTACATTTACAGATAAATATACAGTTCTGAAAGTTATTCCTAAACATTAGCTCACCTTTTTAAACCACTGCTCTCATTCACTTTGACGTCTGATGTTGTCTCACAGGAGAACTCACAAACAGGGCTAAAAAGCTTGAATACAGGAGTGTAAAATCCAACTCCACAGCTTTTTGGAAGTTGTCAAAAATTCAGCTTCTCCATATGACAAATTCTGCAGTGCCTCATGGGGGCTAAAATAAAACTGGGCTGGTGAGCATACACTTCTGTCTCTGTCTCTCTCTCTCTCTCTCTCCTTCAGGGTTTTCTGTATGTCAGAGATGAATATGTGAAAAGGGAGTGTTATACTGGGCTGCAGGTGCTGAATTGAGGTATTAGTTTCTTAACCAAGGCTGAGCCGAGTGCAAATGCCTAAAATCCACACAGCTCCTCGTCACTCTCCCCATATACTCTCACTTCTTTTCATCTCTCTGTTGTTCCATCCCTGATCTTTCATCTCATGTCTAATCTATCAACCCATTCATTAACTCTTAGATGTTCCATGCATCTCTCTTAAACTTGCTGAGTCATCTCTTCTCATTGTGTTTTTCCTTTCTCATTAGCAGTATATATTTTTTACAATATATTTTTATTGACTAATTACCTGTATGTCAAAGACTGGTGACTGTGAAAAAACCCACATTTCCTCGCCACATCGTGACTTACCAAACAATACTTCAACAAGCAATGCAAAGTTAAAACATACACTCAACAAATACTTTTGTTCATACTTTAGAGCTATATAGCTAGTATAGCTTAACCTTGGCAATGTGATGAATATGTATTTGTTTTTCCAGTCATTTCAAAAATGTTTATCCGAGTAAATGGATGAGGACAGCTACACAGCAGTTTGAATCTGTCTATGGAACAGTCTGACAACCCACTTAGCAATTTAAATGGGATCAGAGGAGCTTAGAAGGGGCAGTTCCCCAAAACACTTTGTGCAGTCAAACTGATAACTCTAAAGGTTTGAAATCCTCTGTGTATGTGATAACACTTTCTCTTTTCACAGTGCAGGGTGTTGAGATACAAGAATTCTAAAGCATAGGTATAAAAAAAAAGATAAAACAGTAATTATCTCAGATACTTGAAATGAATGCCTCAGACTTTTAAATCGTATAAACACTTGCCTGCGACTCACTATTCGATGATAAAACAGTAAAACTAAGTTTCATTTCCAAACACTATGATAAGTGAAATGGCTACTGGTTTAGCCATGGGTCTCTTTGGAGAGAGGGAAGAGAAAAAATGCGTTGGCAGTGTCAAACTGAGCAGACTTTGAAATACAGTAACTGGCAAGATTTTTGTCTGTTTGTTTTGATTTTCTGAACCTGAAAATTATCCAGCTCAACATTTTTAATTATAACTATTTTTAACCACTTTAGGGGTGCAGATGGCAATGTCAGTGATCTTCTGACTTTTTATAGTGCCATCAGCAAGTCTCACCCGCGGATTTAATTTATGACTACAAACCTCAACAACTGAAGACCACAACATGTTAGTTAGACAAATACATTTGATATATTGGCCGATATTCACTGTGTGTATATGTCTGTCTGAAACAGTAAACCCATTATATAGTTAGGCTAAGTGTCCAACAGAGCAATTAAAAGTTTATTTTTCAGTGCCAAAATGTCTAGTTCAACTTATTACTGGACCCATATGAAAAATGTCCATTATGTTATGGGTTTATAATTTTTTTTTAATTTATATTTATTTCAGTACCATATCACAAAAATCCAGTATCAGTATGGCTATATTAAGCTCCAAATACAGCTGAGAATAATTGAGAAAGACAAACTACAGCTTAGATTTATGAGGATTAACGTCTGACAATGAATGTTACACAGGGATGTATTCACTGGATAATGCTGAATGCCTTTCAGTTCTATCCTTCTTACTTCTGATAGCAATTACTAGCAGAGCTTTAGCACAGATGCTAATTTATAGTACAGTATAGCATCTGTCGTCTGGTATATTGCATTTCATACACACATAAAAAAGGCAGAGGAAGAAATGTTCAAGAAAATAAACAGTTACGGGGAGAGAAGATGAGGGGGTGGCACGGTGGGAGATCTTAGCTGGAGTAATGCAGAATTCTGTTTTCCTATATGACAATAAAATACTGTCTGATGATGACTTATAATCATCTGGGATTGTTCATTAATTGCTTGTTCTGTACTGTGTTGGGTTTCCATCCTTTAGCATTCTCCTTAATATTATCTGTTTCTTCTACATATTGACCGAAAATTTCCCCCAGAAGTTCTGTTCTTGTGTGAGAAACTTAAGCATGGAAACGTCGTAATGTTTTTAATATAAAAAAACAGTCAACCACAACATATTTCAGCTTATGGTTATTTTACAGTAAATCTGTAATTATTCTCTCCCTTCACTAAGGAAGTAAGTGTAAGTGGCATTATTCTTAAACTGCCTTTTATTTCTATGTTGTCTGGGCACTTCTCAGTCAATCTACACATTTCCTGAGGTGTATTCAATAATTTATTCAAACTTGCCTTGCAGCAATGGGTGATGCCACAAAGGGCAACGCATACAAGAAGGGAGAACGCTCTAAAAAGACAAAGAGAAAAGAAGAGGAGCTGGATTGGAAGTGTTGCTATTGTAGATTTAAAATAATTTGTTCTGGGTTTTTTTCCGTTTTTTTTTATTGTGCAGCACTGCCCTAATAGATCCTATTGTTATTAGTCACCGCAGTCTCCAAAGCCTTACAAGCAGGCTTGCTGATTTTCCTGTTATTGAGTGAATTTTATAGTTTTTACTTAAGTAAAATGTACCAAGTAATGCGTCTACTACGACAATTACTATTACTATTTTTTTATGTTTCTGAATTTATGTTGCCATCTATGGAAGCACCAAGACTTTACTAAAACCCCAAGCAGCTGAGACACAAAGGACTGGTCTGACTTGTTCAACTAAATCAACATATTATCAAACTTTTCCATACCACTATCCCCTTTTCCAGGAAAAAGAAAAAAGATTGATTACACCCATGGTTCATTCTCCTAGCTACCTTCTTACCCTCAGACTAAGTCGCTGATTGCTTCCTCTTGTAGGCCCTGTGACACATGCCTTAATGTCGCTCTCTTCTCTTCACAAATTCAGTCCTAAATCTTGCTTCCAACTGCAGACCAGCCACTTGCCATGATCCATATGACTCCTATTCTCAGAGAAAACAACTTGTATGACTTGTCTTTTCCTTTGCTGTCGTTTATAATGAATTGCACATATTCTGCTGCCCTGTTCCCTCCCATTTTTGCCTTCTATGTTGCTTAATGGCAGATGGCATATAATACAGCTGCTCTTTGCTGCTCATCTTGTTAGCCATTCACATGGAAAAGAGAGGTCAACAGTGAAGGGAAAAAGTAAGAAATAGAGAGAAGAAAGAAGGTGAACAGCAGCATTATGTAGTGAAAGGTAGGGGTTGTTCTTTTAGCAGCAGACAGTCAGTGTCTTGTGCTACTGCTTTTTTCACTAAATCCTGAGCTATAATATTTTGCCAATTTTGCTTTGACCCTCTGGTACAAGCCATTTCTCACCATCCCTTTAGACCTAGGGATCTGTGCTTTTGTGATTTTCTTCCCATTTATTGAGATATAAGAGGTATAATAATGTGTTACTCATTAATAAAAAATGCCTTAGTTAGATACCATGTTTAGATGTTTCAAACATTGCTATGGTGACACTAAACACTACCTTTATTTTCTGCAGACACTCCAAATTTTGAAAATCAACGTGACAACTGTATCTTGTTAATAGGTCCAATGCCCATGTCGTATGTGCATCTACAGTATAAAAGAGTTATGATATGAATGTAATAATAATCCAATAATGCAGTCATTTGTTGATTAATAAATCGTTCAAGACAAACTCTGCATGCAAATGCTGGTTATTCAAGAATGTAACCATCTAAAAAGGACTTAATTGACCTGTTACACATTCTAATTGTGTGAATTGAGACTGAAAACTCACATTTTCAAGTCATGTCACCCTCATATCTCCTACTGACTTTCAATTGTGCACAAATAAAATCCCTTCTATCAAGCTGTTTTTCTGAGCATTTCTCTCTTATATTATCATTCCATGCCCCCAACCTGAGATAAATCTGCTTTATCTTTTTTTCAAATATGTAACCACTATTTTTCTGATTGTTATCTTTATTCTATTCTGTGCTAGGATGATGACCCACTTTCCCTTTGGGTCTCATTACTGTTTCAGTTAAAACTGGGCACAGTGGCTCTGACCTTTATGTATCAGTTGTTTGTGGTGCAGTGATCAGGAAATCTCACACTACAGGTAACAAACTCAACATCTTTTCACAGTCAAGTTGGAAAAGTTATATGCATTTGCACATTAAAAAGTCTTTCTTTCTTTTGACTCAACTCAAGTATTTCCTCAATCAAAAGCCTGATGCTAATAAATAATTTAGAAAGAAACATAGGTTTGATGGCCACGTTTCAAAACTACCTGGATATATATGTATTTTTTGGTGGAGTTGCATTCAAATATGCATGACCGAGGACAACGAGATGAGACACTAGCTATCCACACAGGACTTTTTGACAGTTTTTGACAGTGAAATCCCAAAGTCTTATTTCAAAAGCAACATTAATTGATTGATAGAGGCAGCTCAACTGATGGAATGGTGCAGTGTGGATTACCTTTTGTGTGTCATAAGAGCAAGGTAATTCCCCATCCTTTAGTTTAAATGAGGTAGAATGTCAGGTAGAATGCCAGATAACCCTTCATAACAAAATCACTAATTAATATAGGATGTTGAACTCTTAAGGTTAAATATTATATAACCAAAGGTTATGTAAACGTTTTTCTCTCTTATTTGGCGCATAAGTTACTTTCTTTGAAATTTCTGATCACTGCAGCAGTGAATGACCCCTACCCTTACTTGTCCTCCACAAGAAGAAATCAAACTCATTCTGATATCTGTCCAACAAAAAACCTGCAGTCAAATATCCTTTGTTAAGTCAATTTTCAGATCAAACTGCTGCCAAACTGATTGGACTTTTTGCCTTTCAAACTGTTCCTTATGATTCAGCATTATGAAGGGAGTTTGTGATTTTGCAGGCTTGCACACATGCACGTGCACACCGGCAAGGATCGCGGAGCAATACAGACTTCAATAAAACAACATAGCTAATGCAGTATAAAGCAATGCAGCTGCAGAAAAAGCAATATGATAAAAAAATTACTTGCATCCAAGCTACTGCTCTTGTTATTTAGTTGGCTTCTACTGAGGCTTAACATTCACAGTTTCCCTTTTCTGTCCCTCAATATTAAAAAATGTATCCAAAATTCCCTTGCCTGAGGCAGTAGCCGCTTAGCTGCATAACATGCTTAAACAAAGTTTAGCAGACTAAACCACAAAATGAACACAAAAAACAACATACATACGATCTTTCTAACATAATATAGCCTATGACATCTATTATAAAGAGCATGACATTGACCTTTCACAAGACTCTTCAGTTCATACCTGGAAAGTGCATGGGCAATATTGCAATTACACCGTACCTGTTTAATTTTGCCAGTTAAATACAGTAGCACTGCTGATACCACCCAGATATATAACTCATACATTGCCATGGCAATGGCTACACATGTACTGTATATGCAGTGGCCGGTAGCTCCTTCATAGGCATGAGTGGGGAGAAATAAGCCACAGCCACAATGTGATATGTGATGTGTAATTATCACGTCATGTTCAGTAATTGTTTTTTAAGACAGGAAAGAGAGTTTTATGAAACGCAGCGTACCACACAAGAAAAAGTTGCGTAGCCTCCACTTCACTGGATCTGGAAAAAAGATTTCCAACTGGTATCACCAGCAGTCTTGTGATAGAAAACGCAGACTGGTCAGCTAAT
>NW_023339718.1:6020444-6031914 GCF_004916995.1 Morone saxatilis
ATTACTTCAATTAAAAAATACATTATAAAAGATTTATGATGCAGAGTTGCATTCATTTCTTTATAAGCCCTGTGGGATAAAAAGCAGTTGAGCAAACATGTCATCTGATCTCTTTTAAATGAAAGCCTACCCCAAACACTCCAGGCTAAGCCCTGTTGCTTAACACCTCACAGTGATGTTTCAAAGCCTTCCCTCTCTGTACCTCAATACTGTTTTTGTAAATTGCAAATTACATTACATTCCCTTGAAGTAATTCGTTTAATTAAAGAAAATGTGATAAAGTCCATTCCTTCCTGGTTTGTTTTCCATAATACTGATTCCTGTTGATTAATTGCCTTTTCGATTTAGATTAAAGGTTGAGCCATATGGGGCAGCTTAGGTGTGCAAAATTCCCCAGGCATACCAGAAGATAATAGTGTTTAATTGAATGATAGTCCACCAAAGAGGCAGGAAAGTGATGGATAAGAAAATGGAAATGGCATATGAAATGAGGCATATATGTGCTTGGTATATTTATTTATCTCTGCCCAGACTGGGTGTGTTATGAATGACAGCGTGCTTACTCAGGTGGAAGGATATTCACACATGAGGGGTATGGAGAGAGAGACACAGAGACATACAGAGAAAAATAGAAAAAGAGTGAGGGGATGAATAATTGATGACCCAAACTTCTCCAAAAGAGTAATCAAAATTCAGGAAATTGGAGCATCGAGCCCACATCTAAACAGGTGAAAACAATATTTCAGCCATTATAATATGAATGTTGATCAAGCTTTCAATATAGTTGATGTGAACCCTGACCCCATCTTTTTTTATAATAGCATGATTCAATGTGCAATACAAATCTACTAAATGAATAATTCAGTAATTCAATAAACAGAAACAGAGAAAAAACAAAGGGCAGCATAAAGTAAAACTCGCAGAAGAGAGAATTTGGACATCTCAAAACTAATCAAGCAGTCAGGAAAGATAGCTGAAAGTTCCTTTAGAATAGCTTGCTATTTCACAGTGCAAATAGCTGAATAATCTATATTTCAGGATCTGTTGCTCACAGCCTAAAAGAAAACATATTATTGTATTATAAACCCTATGCATTAAGGCTAAAAATAGTCATAATAAAGTACTGTACTGTGACGCTGAAATTGCTAATCCAGCATCATTCCATGACCCAGTAAGATTCACAAAACCCAGAAAGCCTGACACAGCAAAAGGTCACAAGTTCATGGCCTGCTCATCAGCAGAGCAAAAGAAGCTACACTGCTGATGTCTGCTGCATTGAGATCCATAAGCTCCATGCAGTGTGTATATTTCACCTCAGCTCCACTGTAACGACTCGGCCTTGACTTCAAAACCATTCCCCTGCACGTAATGCAGCCAGGAAACGTCCACATACTGACCAATATCCCCTAGGGGGACCTGCATCAGAAAGTATTAATTTGATTACTCCATTACTCTTAAAGAGAAAATTGATTTCTCTGGATATAAACACATTTAGGATTTCTAAACCTATACCTTTAATACGTAATAGCCATGGGACTGCATTGCCATCCCCAAGGTTACAGCGGACACTGAGAAGTAATTAAGATAAAGTTAATAGAATGCAGTTATAGTTCAATAAGCCAGAGTTTAATTGAAATGACTAGGCCTGACTTGGACTTCTAATGTTGAAAATAAAACATAAAAACAGTAATTGAATTTTACTTTCAGCTCTAGAAACGGATCAAGCAGTCAGTGGGTCATGCTTTAGAGGAAATAGCTACCTGAGCCAACAGAGCCTTACAATATGTGTGATCAGCTAATGCTAAACACACTCAGACAAAGCACATTCTTTATGGTGGTCTAATTCTAGGAAGCGCTTTACTGCTCTGACCTAAGCTGTTGCCGGAGGCTCACAGAACGCATTTAAGACAGAACTGTTCATATTGGATCCTCATTTTTGTGGACAGACACTATATATATGACAAGACTGGATGTTTTTGCTAGGATAGTAGAAACAATGGATGTGACGGCTGTGGGATCTAATCTAGAATGAGGATGACGCTTGAGTGATGACCGGAGTTGCCACTGATGGTGAAACAGAATTTCATGCCAACAGAACGCAACATTAAAGCGCGCTGACCTTTTAGCAAACAGGCGCGGACTTCAACACAGTAAACAAGTCAATAAAAGCGAATGCTGAGCCATAACATAGTGAGGAGAGGAGGGATAGAGAAAAACATGAATACATTTACAAAGGTTTTACACACTTATTCACTGAATGTTACCTTTCAAAAAAACATACCTTTTACTTGGACACACTTATCTATATAGCATTCATGTATCGATAGGTGTATATGTATATAATGTGTATAATGTATGTATAGTATGTGTCTGCTTCCATGGACATTAGTGATCGTAAAGAGCATGCTTTAGTCATTTCTGTGTTTTTACATGACTTAAATTATTAAGTTTGTGAGTGTGTGAGTGTGTGTGTAGGTGGGTGTGTGCGTGTGTGAGTGTGTGTGTCTGTTTATAGCTTAAACAACAAGAAATCAATTTGTTTGCAGTGGAATTCACAGGGATTAATTATGTGCCCCTGGTTGACTTAACACCTCAATGTAAACATTTCATCACCAAAAATGTCTGACACATGTACATTAACGCCGAGTTAATACTTGATAATTGATGTATTTTTTCCGAACTAATTAAATGTTTAGCGGTTTTCTTTTTAATTATTTATTTATTTATTTATTGTAGTTTTAGACTTCGGACTGTGGTTGATAAAGTCCTCCTGTATCAACAAGCACTGAAGGCAATGCCAAGACATGCAGACAATGTTTTTTTTGTTGTTGTCCCTAGTGGGGGTTTTTTTATGTTTGAAAGCTCAGTGGAATGTCTGCTCACAGACACTGAGCCAATTTAGATTAACGTCCATTTTCCAGTGGTTCAGTATGTTCACTCTAAAATATTTATCCAAAAAATGTTTGAGCTGTGAATTGACCTATCACTATTTCAGAAATACTGTAACTGCATGACAAAGTTGAGTTGTGCTGACAGACAGAATGTTAGTATGAATGTGCCCTCCATAAACTGTGTTTGGCCAGAGAGCAGTGTTGCATACAGTACCCAGGGAGTATTTTGGCAGGGCTTGAAAAGAATGGTTGAGACAGGCGGAGAGCACTAAGCTGCCTCCCAGTGCTCCTGCCCTTGATGCTGTGTGGAGTGAAGAGCACAGAAGAGCAGCACATGTCACCCAGGGCAGGAAGTGGAGGCAGGAGAAATACAGGTTACATGCTTCATTAACCAATATACAACTTAGGGCTCTTGACACTTGGCTGCCAGGTGAATTAGTTGTGGATGATAAGAGAGGGAGGAAGTGGGTGAAGAACATGTGGAGGGCTTGTGAAGAAGAGCCGCCTCTTTAATTAATTTCTGTTGACAAAAAAGAAATCTAATACTGTTTCGTGGTGTGATGTGGAGAAAAAAAAGTGGAACATTTTTTAAAAGTCAAGTAAATGAGGCTGCTGATGGGTTTAATTTCAATCTTTCGCAGGAGAAAAAGAGAGGAAGAAATGGGGATGAGAGGGAAATGAGCTTTTTGTTTCTTTCTCACATTGCACTTTTAATTAATTCTGAGTCATTCCAGTTTGCCTTAGTTGACACTGCATTTTACTCTTTACTGTATATTAGTGCTAAAGAGAACAGCTGATCAATTGATTAGCCGACAAATGCAAAAAAGCCAACTGTTTTGATAAGTGATTAATCATTGAAAAATGCCACTCACCTGGTCCAGACCAGGTGAGTGGCATTTTTCATTCAGCCTCTCAAAGAATAGTAAGAATTTGTTGTCTTTCTCTTGCATCATTAAAAATGTAATACTTTGGGGTTTTGAACTGCTGGTCGAGCAACACAAACAATCTGAAGGCATCACCTTGGGCTCTGGGAATGTGTGATGGATATTTTTCAAGACTGCGTGACATTTTCTAAAACTAATTTGTTGAAGAATCAAAAAGATAACTGATGGATCAGTTGAGGATGGAAATCATGTTGAGTTGCAGCCCTACTGTATATCATTATGGCCAACTTCTATTCTGAATGAAAATCCTGTTTACTTTCCTGATGTCTTGATTTATTTTTCATTGAGTGTTTCCTTCACATGGACAATGGTAGAGCCATTTGAGCCTTTAAGCTAGAAAATTAACTTGATTTGTACACTGAGGTGGAAAGCGAGACATAAAAACGGCAGCCTTCAGCCTTTACAAGTGTTGAATGCTTCTGAAAATTTGATTAACTTTGTGGAATTTTGTTTACCACTCACTGACAGGTCTTCCCCATTCAGTGCCACCTTTAAATGCGACGCAAGACCCACATTTTTACCATTGTTTAAGCATTTGGAACGAACTGAAATCCGATTGTTCAAACTACCTTGAGAGTTGGTTTGAGATGCAATGGAAAATAAGATGTAAATACGAACGTCTTATGTCTCTCTAACACACAATCTCAATGGAACCAAGTCAGTGGGCTGTCTGTGGGAATAGTGTCTGTCCCCTGTGATAATGGCAGCTAAAGTTACAACAGAATTACACAGCAAAAAGCTGTGTCATTCCGTTCCGTGTCATTACAGCGACAGGATAAAATGGCTGCAGCAATTTCAAGACATGCGATCATACTTAGGGAACATCGAGCTGTGGTAGTGTTTATAAAATCTCATCTGGATTTGGTTCTAAATATGAGACACTGTACATGTGGTCTTTGAATCTCCACAATCATTATCTTAAATACATGGTTATAGCGACCATGTAGTCAAGATAATTTTCATTGTGTGTATACATTTTAATCCAATTGTATTTTTAATTTCTCTGTAGAGTGTTTTGCTTAACATTGTTGTTGTTTTTTTAATAAATCAACTTGACTTTACACTTCTCTAGCTGTGGTTCACTCTTATGCAACACGGTGAAAGACTCTCTGCTGCTGGAATTTATTCATCATTTTTACTTTGAGTTAAATTAATTTCCATCGCTATTCAAAAGTCCACCTATATACACAGCTCTTCAAAAAAAAAAAAATCCTGCAACTAGAAAGTAAATTACACACTTGAAAATTAATTTCTGAACAACAGAAATGATCCGTGAATCACTGGGATTAAAAGTAGCTCGGGGTCTCTCTATTTTGAGTCTCACTGGGGATATTTCCGCGGGAGACTTTTTTCTCTGAGCTGACGTTGACTTGACTTTGTACAGCTAGCCTAAAATACACCCATGAGCTGACAGATATAAGCAGATAGGAGTGGAGGATATCTATAATTCCCTGTCTGTTGCTAAGTGTGATTGAAGACCGTGCCACAGTACAGTTCATGGAGGACTTCTTTAAAAATATATTTTAGAAGATACTGTGAGAACTTATTTTTCTGTGTTATTTCACTGTACTTCACAATAATTGGACAGAACTTTGAGCTCCTCACAACTGTACACTGCAGAAACAAAAGTGTACACTCTTTTCAAGACAGTACTGAGTCTCATGCTGACATTGTAGTGGATTAGAAAGCCCAATGCTATTGGTCAGGTGGATATATTTGTATTTATACCCATACGCCCTCTTAGTACTCGGGTGACAAATGTTGATTTGGTAGGCTTAGAGCATAAATCAGGTGTTGATGATCCATATTTTGTAGTGAAAGGCATGTCTGCACACTCACAAACACACATATGCACAGTGAGAAATGGGTGTCCCGGGGCTGGGTAAGGCCAGCAAGCATCTTGGCATGGAGAGTGCTGGCCAGGTCTGAATACGAGAGTTTTGCTAGAGTGATCCATCTTTATAAAATATACACTTATTTTGACCTTGGTGTGGATACACAGATAAGTCCGAGAAGGGCTACTGAGAAGTTAGGGAGAAAAATACAACCATCCCTCTGCTCCTTCTATTCATAAATTTCACACAATGCGAGAAGAGGAGCATCAATTATTTACCCCTGCAGACAAGGCCAGTGATAGAGGGAGAAGGGAGGAAGGAAGGAGAGGAAAGAGAGAGAAAAGACAGAGAGAGAGGTTTATAGAGTCTATAGAATTATATTTTTACAAGGGGTCAATTTGTATCACTGAGTGGGCACATTCACTAGAGCATCTATTACTGAAATAAGAGTTAAATTTAAGTTATGATAAAGGTAAGATGTTACAACAGTAGACAAGATGATACTTCTACTGCTCTTCTATATTAAAATATATAGAAAGTGGTAATAACTTAGACACATAGTATATCAATTAGTACCGAAATGTAGAATCTTTTTTTAATCCTTACTAATGCCTGTATTTAATCAGTCTGTTAATTTCTTCAAGATTTCTCCAAAAGAAGTAAATTACATACCAGCTTTCTGCAGGGGTTGCTGATTTCCCCATCTGCTTTTAGTCACTGCAGTTTTTTTCCGGAGGTCTTGAATCACGTTATTTCTCACCCGCTGTAAATACAAAAAGCCTCGAGGAGGTTAATTGGATTGTATTCATGAGCATCAAATTAGTTTTTTTATATTACACTTCAACTTATCGTATTTCACACAACTATTTATCAAGTGTAAAAGTCATTCACGCACAAGCTCTGAAATAATATTGGCAATAAATGTTTACAATTCTTAATTAAGCACATGATTAAATGTCAAGTGACTTATTGTGAATGGAAGGGCAATACAAAATGTTCCACCTACACTCTTAAGTCAACACCTGAGGTGTTTTTGAGTGTGCCTGTTACATTTCACTGATGTGTTATTTAAAATAAATCTTTGCATTTTTCTACTAATAGTATTGAACATTTCTGCAGCACAAAACATACAAGACTGTGATGAATCTACCTCCATTTTTTAGAGCTTTTAAACAATCTGAAGCCTTAACTTTGGTTGTTTGCCAGAGGACACAAATGGTAAATCATGAACCACTCAGACTAACTCTAATCCTATTTTAGCAGCCAATCCTGCTGACTTTCCAAATTGGTGTCAGCCTGCACCTGTTGGCACTGCTTAAACACACTTGGTAGGTGTGCTCCACCTTGTTGCTTTTGATTAAGGTCCTTAGGTTAAGAAAATGTCATTTGCACCCCACAAGGTGGCTCGTGGGGCACTATTTCAACAATTAATTCTCACTGTGCTTGTGACAGTGACAAAATAGCCACCAACCAGACTAATAACTCCAAGCCCATTTGGAATGGAAATATGCTCCCTCCTCATCCGTTAGAGAGAAAAATTACTCCTTGTTCGAGGTATGGGGTAGCGTTTCTTTCCCCCCCTTTTCTTACTTCTCAGGTCTTTGAAAAATTGGCTTATGTGACAGAATCAATAATTCTCTGGGAAACCTTGGTTTCTCGGACGGCTCGTGACACCAGACCTGCCTCTAGTAGGTGGCTCTAAGGTGGAGGTTCAGCAAAGATGTTGTGGTTATTATGACATTACCTACAGTAAGTGCAGGTAATTCACCTATAAGGCTGCCTGTCACCTCAACCGTTGATTGATGTTTTCCATCTTCCCCTTGGACATCATTAATTTTCGTCTAGGAAAGTGAAATCGCAACAGTTGCTGGAACAATGACATGAAATGCTGCACAAAGCAGCGTAGTATCTGACTGTATATCAAACAGTGTGAAAATGGGAAGAAATAATGTGCCTGATTTGAATGGTTATGAGAGATGTTATCCTGCTTCTCCTAACTCCTGGCTATTTCTCCAATTTCCCTCCTCTGACTATATTTCATTTTATTACCAACCCAGTCTTCTTATTGCTACTTTTCCCAGCACCATATATACAGTACATGTATATGGTGACAAGGCAGTGACGTTTTTATTGCCAGGATTAGATATGTCAAATGCAAATAAACCTGGCCGGGATTTCAGTGTCATCGACTGCTTCTTCTTACTCCTCTTCTAGTGACATACTGTACTCACTGACACACTTAATCAGTCTTATATCATTACAGCATGTCAAGTAGGACTGAGCAGTGTATCCAAATAAGACCTAAGCTACAGCACTTAAACCACATCGCTCAAAAAATTGCATGTCTTTTTTTTTCTTTTCTACTACTAGATGTTTTAGCTCACACAAAGACCCTGAGGCCCATGTCAGACTACGCTTCCCTGGAGGCAAAACTTGAAAACCATGAAAAACGAATTATTTCCATTATTTTTCTAACATTGACCCTACATTGTTTTAAGGTTCTTAAGTGTAGAATTTTTGATGTATCCTCACTTTGCCATTAATGCCATTACATCAGTACTGTACTTCATACAAAAACGAAATTTTCTGTCTAGTTCACATACTAGTTCACATATATAATGTTACTACAGATATACCAAAACATCTGACACTGTGAGCAGGTATAGGCTATAGGTCAGTAAAAGTACATAACAGCCAGTAAAAATGGCATCTAATTTGTCGTTCTGTCTAAGAGGGTAATTTACTTTTCACTGGACACACAATCACACCTTTTGATTTATTTCCCTTCCATTCTAATGCCTCTCTTTTAATTCATCTTCATGCTTTGTGCTCACCATCCCTTTCATGATGCAAAATCACCTCTCTCACCTTTCTGGTATTGCACTAAATTCAAATGCCAATCCCAGTGTTGGGACATTCCCAACCGACCTCCACAGTAACTAAATGCCACTATATATTCTGCCCCACTCTCCTCTCTCCTGTCCTCCTCTGGTGGTCCTGTCGACTGTTGACCCCCACACCACCACCCACTTCACATACCTCTCTCTCTCATTGCCAGGAATCCTGAGGAGAGTAGATTTTTCTTTTCTTGCAGGCACTCTTCTGTCCCTGGACCTGTTATTCCCCCTCCTGCCGGCGGCCTTGCTAACAGATTGCCAATAAGCCAGGTGGCAGGCCCCGCCAACGTGCCCCCCCCCCCCCCCCCATCCCCATGTAGGAGTGCCTCTCTCTGGGGAGGGAGCTCCTGGCCTGTCCACTGATCCGACTACCCTTATAACCCTCGTCCCATCCCCCTTCACTTCTTTTCCCTTTCCTGTCACACCATCCACCTCCTGCCTACAGGCCGTTCCATCACAGGTTGTAGGTGTGCCTCTTGCTAGCGTACATGGCCACGCATGCTTGACTGCACACGGAAATGGACACACAAACACATACACAGAAAGGTACAACACAAAATCTTACACACATGCACTCACACGTACTTAAGTATTTATGTCTCCCTCTTTGTCTCTCTTCAACCCCCATAATCCCTTTTATCTATTTCCTTCTTTCTTGCCCTTTTAATATCACTCTCTAACTCATATTTTCTGATTGATAATCCGCCAGCAGCCATGCAGGATGAGGTGTCAGGGATGACAGCGAAGAACAAAGCCATGAGAGAAAGTTCATTCACTTGGCAAGCCTGAAATTGAAATTGACCATTTAAAGAAACGGTGTGGATGGGGTTGTAGTAAGAGCTATACTCTTTATCTAAAGAGTTTACAGGGGGGTGACTTTTACCCTTTACAAACCCAATAACACAAAGACAAATGTGCAATGAATGGATTAAATGATGTGTTTATTTCTTCTAAAGCAGTAATATGATCTTATTTAATGACAAGAGGCAGTTGGATTAGTATTTGTTTTGTACATTTGTTAAGTGATTTGTTATTATGTATATTAATATACTTAAGTATACTTTGAACTAATAACAGATAGACACTCTTTAAAGTATTATTTGGTGCTTTTTTTTTTTGGTGCAAAAGTAGGCCTATTGTTTAGCACCAGTATCAGAAAAAACTCAAATGATACCCAACCCTATTGTTGTTCCTTTATTTCCATGTCTTCTATGTGTATCATTAGCTCGTAAGGATGCTGACTTTTTGCCAAAAACATGGATCTCAAAACTCAGATTAGCATTATATCATGTATGTAGCCATCATGTGCATATTTCTGATCATTTTACAGTGGGCTTACTGAATCCCCTTGTGGCAGTGGCCACAAATGCATGTAGGGATTTAAATATCTATATTTTTCATAATAACACAGAACTAATTATTTATTGTGATGCCTTGCTCTATATTAATAAATATAAAGGGTAAACTAATTCTCTGACTGAATATATTCTAAAACATTGGTTCTGCACACCCATGACTGGAAAAAAAGGCAAAAAACCCATGACAGACAACGGCTTTTAGTCATTGGCGAGAGCTTCATGAAATAAGGCTCCGAGACAGACGCTGTGCTGCCCTTCTTGCTGATGGACTAACAAATAATATTAGCTGTCTTTCTTTGTTTTGTGTTGTTGTACTTGCTTGTTGGCTGTGTTAGTAAGTTTTTGATCATAAGTAATTCATGTAATTGTGTTATATTTTCACACTATACTCATATAAACTGTTGTAACCTCAGACTCCATTTGGTTATGTAAGCCTTTAACTCTGGTTTAACTCTGTGCCTATTTTAAGAACTGGTCGTAGGCCAAGGACATTAGTTTTGGCAAAAACACCAGAAGGAATTTCCTGTTATGTTCCAGAGGACCAGGCAAACGTTCTAGATATGGTCATGGGATGTTAACATGGGGACCTTGATTACTTTGTTTTTGCATGTTGCTCACATAGTCAAAGTGTATAACAGGAGCTGTCTTTTCTCTTGTACTGTTTTCTTTGTCCTGCTGAATTTAATCAGGCTTTTTTTTTTACTTTCAATAGATGTCTTATTTTCTGAATATCTAGGATCTGCTGCTTATTTCTTCTGCTACCACATAATCAACTTATGATTAAAACTTAGCTCTATCAACAAGCCTACAATGTTCATCTCGGGAGAAACACTAACATCTGGGATCTGTATCTGGTTTACTGTAGGGTTTTGTGGTTTGTGCGGGTCTATAGTAATTCTTGCATTATTCCATCACTCATTGGGCATATAAGTCACTGCTGGACAAGCACTGTCACCACAAAAAAGCAATTGGTGAGTAAAATATCATAACCAATTGTAATAGTTAACTATTAACTAAAATATTATTATATTATATATAATATTATTAAGTCCTTATCACAGTGTCCCGAGTTCGATTCCAACCTGTGGCCCTTTGCTGAATGTCATTCCCCCTCTCTCTCTCTCCCCCTTTTTCTGTCTATCTTCACCTGTCCTATCAAATAAAAGCATAAAAAGCCCCAAAAATATCTTTAAAAAATGATTTTCCTATAGGATACTTCCACCAGTAGTTACAACAATTTTTATATGACGCTATCTCGGCTAAATGAAAGCAGTTCAAACAAAAAGCTTTTTTCATGTGGTTTCAAATCCAGTTATTGATTGTACAAATGGCCTGAAGAGCTCCAAGGTGTGTGACTAAAATGTGCCTTCAGTGTCCTGCAACCTTTGGAGTGTAGTTTCCTCCCACTTGCTCTGTCAATGATGATTTAATGGTTCAGATTGCCCTTTTTTCCAGAATGTCCCACAGTGTCAGGCACGAGCTCTGGTTTGGGAGCAAGTTGGCAATCCTTTTGTGTATGTGTGTATGTGTGTGAGAGAGCGAGAG
>NW_023339718.1:6031960-6033197 GCF_004916995.1 Morone saxatilis
GAGAGAGAGAGAAAATGAGAGAAAAGAGACAGAGAGTTCAAATCGATTTTCTTAGTTTGACAAACTCATGGTACTGGACTTCATTGGATGAAATGACATTTAGGAGAGGAGTTCTTCCACTTTCTTTACTGTTCCGTTTACAAGTGTTTCAATTAAGTGAACTGTGTTCCTTGAAGTGATGTCCTGTTCACAGGGGCGTGATGAAAAACAGTAACTGGTGGCAGCTGTGCATTGGATTAGACCCATGCTCTGATGAAATAAATTAATTTCTTGGGCTGGTGCTGTCACCAACTCCACAACAAATAAACATCAAACTGCTGGGATTTCTCTCCATTGCATCAATGATGCCGCCTAGCTTCTGACAGCTACAACAGTATCAAAGGGCAAGTGTTCATTTATGTTCCGGCAGCAAATCCATTATTTCCTCTGTGTGTTCTGTTTGTGAGTGTGTGATTGCGCAGATGTAGGTGCACGCATTTATTCACGGATCACTGTACATTTTTAAGTCACTCAAAATGACAGCTGTGCTGCAGGTCTTGGCCTACGTCAGAGGTATATGACTAATTCAATGTTCATCCTGCCATATAACAAGCAAAGGGAATGCAGTGAAAATTTTTCAGGGAATAGCATGTCACTGAAGAAATAAAATGCGGAAAAAAAAATATCACACCTGGTTATCATTTTATTCTCTATGTTGTTTTTCTCTCAGTTCCTCAAAGTCAACCTCCACTTCGATAAATCTCTCTTTCCTTTTCTGTCTCAAACACCCACTCCTACCCTATTTTTTTACCATTCATTCCTTTCCAACATCCTTTAGTCCTCCCCCCATCTCTCATACTTTGCAATTAAACACAAACACCTATGTGATTGCTGTCGTTACCTTAATTATGCATAGCTTTAGGCCTTAATATAAAAATTCACCCCTGTACAGTTGTCACGAACAAGGAAATTAGGTCAAGGCCTCAAGTGACCATTCGAAAGAACTGCAGTTTGTAGCACTTCTGCGTTCGTTCATTTATCATACATGAAGGTTGTCACTTGGTATACATATGTGTGTTTCTGCTTTGGTAGGTAAGGGGTAATAAGGATAAAAAAGGAAAAGACACCGCCTGGTAGAAATGTTGTTTTAGTGACATGAACTTGCCCGTTTCAGTTCAACATAAGCCCGCTGATGGCATTGCCTGCAACTCAGCTCACCAGAACACAACGCAAGTCGACCTGTTTCAACAGCCAATTT
>NW_023339718.1:6033297-6055710 GCF_004916995.1 Morone saxatilis
TTGCAAACCACAACGTTACAAGTAGTTGCAAGTTTCGGCTTGTTTTGTTCTATATGGTAGAAGAAAATAAGTATTGGATATTGTTGATGTTTTCATGAGAAGGAGGAGCATGTATACTCAAATTTAAGTATAATTCAAACTTTTCATTCTGATATTTTACATGATCACCTCACCTAAACGCCTTAATACGCTGTTAAATGTCAATACAATATGAGTAAAACATACTGTACACATTTTTATATATTTCTAGATTTTGTTTGTTTATTTTTATTCCTTTTTTTATAATTCTTTGTAGTTTCTTTAAACATGATTTTTTTTTTTTTGCATGTGCCGTATCACAGTCTCCCTGTGGCTGTAAAAATAATAAGATGCAAACTTATCATCCTTTTTCTGGGGTCTGTCATCAGACCTGGTTTATCTTGGATGGAACAGCTGGCCACATGTGGATTTTGCATATGTAGTAGATACAGTGTGCTTTTCTTTTCTGACCTTATGAACTTAATTTCCATGCTTTGGACAGAAAAATAATTCATATCATATTGTATATGGCCCCCAAGGTTACAGGGGAAGGAAATGTTTTGATGTTTTGATGATATTTACCTTAGAGATGACAGGGAGGAAACTATTGCTTCTTATCATCATGGATAATGGAAAACCAACAGGGAGCTCAACATCATAATGCAGCCATTACTGAAGGCAGATCTTGTGTGAAACTAAAATAATTTGGATTTTAGAATCTGACTTTCCCCTGATGAAGACCAAGAAATTGCATCCGTTATAACTCTACACTGTGATGTCTTTGAAAAAGCATCCATCAACACTGAACATTTTACACATGATTTTATACTTTAAGTACCAAACACATTGAGTGGATGATGGTCTAATTTATTTAAACACTCTTGAAATCATAGTTTGCTTTGCTGGCTGCTTCTGTAGTAAGGAGACCTCATAAAAGGATCAAAAGACAATCACTTTTGATCTCAACAAACGTTTCAGAGACATTGATGTTGCAAGAGGGTGGTCATTTTAACACCTAATCTTAAAGTGTTTAAAAATAATAGTCCTCTTTCTTCCAGACCTTCTCTTCCCACCTCCACCCCCTGAGGCATCTAAATTCCTTCCTTTATTCCAGATTAAAGCTTCAACCACCAAGGTCTTCATGACCTCAGGAGAGCTGGCAGGATCAGACGGCTCCTGCTTCGCTTGCATTTTAGCCGCAGTAGCTCGGGTGTCTTATCTGTTTCATTTTTATTGAATGGATTCAGGTTTCTTCATCCCCTTGGGCTCTAGGGGGCACGCCCACTTGCTGGTGTTAGTGAGGTTTTTATGCTGACTGAATGAACATGTAAGATCCCTTACAGCGGCGGGAATGACATGTAGACCCCTCTTGACACTCACTGGTGTGCATTTAAAAACATATACCTGCAAGAAGCACACATACACTATTTGCCACAGGCCCTTAGGTCCTTTGATAGACAGGAGAGGACGATGGGAAGGGGCAATGGTGAGATATAATTCCTGCAGGCAATAGTTTAGATCATAACATTACAGCCACTTCACATATTCCAGGGCAGACTCCCTCAGGTCCCACACAATCTCCCTGGTGCAATTGCCCTCCATTTACAAGGATATCACATGCAAATAGTTTCAAGACCTCAATTTTAGTGCTTGGTGTGTGAGAAATGCACTATTTTTTTATTTTAAAGTTATTTTCAGGGCCCATTTTCTAAGCACTGTGCTTGCATGGAAGAAACATGTGCAGTAAAGCATTGTATACTGGTCTGCAATTGCTTTACACCCGGTGGACTTACAGTAACAATTAAGCCTCTTAACTGACTCCCATGATTGGAGCCTCTAAATTTTTCATTGGACCTGAAACACTTCCTCCTCTCCTTGCTCTTGCCAGCTTCTTGACTAAATCATTACATAATGAGACGGCATATGATCCAGTGTCCAAGGTAAGGTACTTTGCTCTAGAGCCATTTCCTCCTGGCAGATATTGATGCAGACACTTTGCTTCACATTAACCTCAACCTTCATCCTTACATTACAATGTTAATGGTGGGATAAAGTAAAGACATAAATGAGTTATATTATCCCATAAGCAGGGAACTTCTCATGCATATACTTACCCTATATTGTAGAAATTATTTTTCAAGCTACAGTATGTTGTGCATTTATGATTGCCCGTCTTAGTAATACGTATATTGGTACAGTAATGCGGTTTTTCGTTTTTACCTCTTATTTAATGTTACGGATTGTGCATATGCTAGGTCTAGTAAGTATGTGGTAACTCTCACCCTTTCCCCAAAGTTCAGTGCGGTAACGACTGCACTCAAGCAACCTTTCTCAGGGTACACTACAGTGTGCAGACATCATTATACCCAGTACCATCTCTAATGGTGTAACTACCACAGTTAAAACTGTCTTGCTTACGATTAAGCTGTGCAGGAGCATGTTTGCTGATGCTCGGAGCACTGCACTTAAATTAATCAACACAGACATGACTAAATGGACCATGATACTGTTTCCCAAATAGGGGTACAAACAAAGATACAGTACAAAAGCCCCTGCAGCTGCCGACCTAATCTGATCTGGCAGATCAAAGAGAATAAAATGGGAGACAATGTGAATAATCACGTTACTAATTTCGACATGACACCCAGAAAATGTAGGTGAGAACACACACGTGAAAATGTGATATTATCCAGTCCATGACAGTCACGTGTACTAAACCCCAGAACTTGCTGCAAATGTCAATTATGTTTGGGCTATAAAAAGAACTTGATTCTGTCTTGACAACTGTTACCAAACAACAAAGTTAAGTGTTACAATAATATACTAATTCCATTTACACACTCCCAAACTGACATCCACCCACACACACAATCACAGACGCCTTCACATTCTGTAATTATTGTGGAGTTGGTCTCTGCCAATATCTACAGCTGATGATACCGGGTTGCTGACACTGTTGAATGTCTCACCTGTCGTGCTGTACTGAAAGCCAATTCCACTGACCTCGGTTGCGTGGTCATTAATAAATGATTGATTGATCTAAAATTGTAAATTACAAATTCTAGTTTACAGGGGAATCATTAAAAAACAAATGATAGCAGCACTGCTCAGTATTTTTCTCTGCATCTTAACAAAGCCACAGTTACTGTTGGGCCTCTTTGTGGGGCTCCAGTTTTAACAGGACCACTCTGTTGACCTCTCAGCTAATGATGCACCATTTAATGTTTGGACGTCTGGTACAGTGCATCATGACTGCCCAATTGACTATCTCTTAACGATTACTAATTATCCCAAAGGAAGCAATTAAACTGGGGGAAGAAATAGGTGCAGGGGCCTATCTCAACCAGAGTGGGTAATTACCATACTTAATATTTCCTCAATATTAGATACAGTTGGCAGCACAACCCCAAAGGCAGACTGGAGCATTACTCTCACAATAAAACATCACAATGCAGAGACTATCTATTATGTGCTGAGCTATCATTTCCTGGAACAAGCTCACCCAGACACATCGAGGCTGTAAGGAAAACGGCTGGATTTCCTCCCTATTTTTTCCATTAAGAACCTGTACATCCTGCCTTATTTTAGTAATCCATCGCAGCGTTGCCCAATTAGAGTGCAGGCAACTATGGAAGGAGCTTTGATGAGCTCTGAGAAACCCTCTTGGGATTATTCAGTCTACACCTATGAATCTCAGACATTTGTACTTTTGCCTCTTATCCTTTCCTGAATTAAAGTAATTTTCTTATTCATTTGGCCTATTGAAGATTTTATGAGATTTCAGCCTGCTTAAGGACATTAAAATATGCCTTTAACTCAAACAGTTGGCCCTCAAAGCAGACGTTAACAGTGATGCCCATTCAAGTAAAAGTCAAACTGAAGTCAAGTGGTTTGATATGTGAAAAGCAGTGTTTATGCTGTGTGAAGCTGTGTGAGATGTTGTTTTAGATGAAACCTCGAAAAAGCACACACTATTCTCCCTGCCAAGTATACAGCTATGATGAAACCATGTTGCTATACCTGAAAAAATCAGTCAGGCTGAAAGAGAAAGACAAGATGAGCCAAGACTTAAAAGGTCACAAATAATAGATGTCAGATTTGAGAGAGCTGCATTTTCTAACCCAACCCGTTTTGTTTTCCCACTATTTGTACATGCATGGCAGGCATTTCTTGTGAAATTTCATCCTTATCCACCACAAGAACAGCCACAGGACAGTGGCAACACACAGTATAAAGACTACTGTATTTCATAGTAGTACACGTGTAAATAGATCAGAGCTATTCACTAAAGAAGATAAAAGCAGCCATGAAAAGGATGATGTGATATCTAGATTGCATGCCATGTACAAGGTATCATACTGCTGTAGACCCAGATAAGTTGACTGTATGTTGTAAGTTGATTACTTGCCTTGAAATTTTGAAGTAACTCATACTAGAGAAACTAGACTGGAAGTAATTCATTTGAAAACACTACAAACAAAAAAAACCTTACTGCCCATTTACTCAACTCAGCATTTTAATTTTACAATGACATTTTTATAGTTGCATTCATTCATCAAACTCAAAGTTTGAATTTGTAATAATAGATCCCCTCCATTCATGTATTAAGACATAATACAAATAGTCTTCTTGGAACAATAATATGAGTCATACATGTTTCTTTTCCACAAAAACAGTATAATTTCACATTGAAATCCTCAAAAAAGCCTCTATTATCTATTTCTATTATTGTCTTCTCCACCATATTTTAGTGTCTTAATGTTTACTGATAAACAACTTTATCCTACTTTCCTCTTCTCTTTTCCCCTTACACACCCAAGCACACACACACCTCTGCCTTTTTAACCTACAATTCTGTTTTCATAACTGCAGGTGAGCCATGTGTGGAAGATGCCTGGTAATGACGTTGCCTGTGTTTCTCAGCAAAACGCAAAAATGCTTCGCTGGCCATTAATACACCGGGCAGCTCAACCAAGTAAATATAGTCTTTGTGAAAAAGACTAAAACTTTCCTATGGAATAAATGTGTCACCTGGTCTGCTCTTCGGATTGGTGTTTATAGAGACCTCCGATCAAATTATTTATAGCAAATATCAGCCAACAATGATCGGTGGCTGATCAAGTGGAGCACCCTTAACACAAACCTGGCTTTCTGTGAAGAGTGCTGGCCAGCATTGAACCATCTGGCTAATGTCAGGCCTATCCTTTATGACCTCTTTTTTAAAGGGCAAATGTGACACCCATCTCTGTTTTAGTAAGAGAATAATTGGGCTTTGTCCTTCATCATTTCATTGACTATGACCTCGCTGCTTCCAGGCTGCGGCTGCCCATTCCCCATGGAAAACCCAGCAGGGTTTCTCCTTTCCTAGATTTCTTGATGTTTTTGTGTGGAGGCTCATCATCGGCATTGTGTTTTCCACGTAACTGTGGTTGTAGTGAAACATCTCATGATCAGACCTGTAGACCAGAAGCTGTTCCTTGCGAATCTGCCTTTTAATCCATAGCCATCATCTACCCACCACTGGTACGTTCAAGTGAAAATAAAATAAAAATAAAAACATCAATGTGGAATGTGCCATGGTTGGGCACTTTACGAGTTCTGCAGTTTCAGATTCTTTTTACAAGGTCTCAAACCCTAATCAGTTCCTTAGCCCTAAGGCTTTACAATTACTCTGACTCTTAAAACCTTGTGCGATCATTCAGCAACTATGGGTTCCTCTCAGTAGCTGTGTAAGTCTCTAGAAATGAAAGCATTGTCAGCTTGCAGTTTCTACAGTGTGAAATGTAATTAAGAAAAGGCAGTTGCCTCATAACAGTACAACATACAAAGACTATAAGTAATACAACTACATTTTTTAACTAATATTTACTTAAGCTTTTTCCACAGAAACAAATTTCACTACCAGTAAGTGCAGTGCTGGCGATTGAGTTCTAATTACTTAAATTGATTACTGCTTCCTTAATCATTTGTATTCCTCAGGGGTGCACACACACACTGTGTAGTTCTGAGTGAACTGTCAGATGCTACACTGCAACTCATTTCAGGGCAATCAAGCCACACTACCACATAAAATCACATCCCAATGCCACATTATTCTCAGGGGTCATTTCTTACTTTGGTCACATCCCTCGATGGACAAGTCAATAGAGAGAGCGACAATGCAAAAGTTCCCCAGTGTACTTGCTTATAAACGTGTGTGTGTGAGTACATGGCATTTTATTTAAAACTCTAACCACTTCAGTGGAGCATGTCAGGTGTGAATGTTCTGCAGCTGAATTAACATTAATACATTAATTTTATTTTCAGTGTTTGACTTATTTGCAGAAGGTGTTGAGGAGATTGCGGAAATCTAACACATTGATTCCCCTCATGTGGAACTGTACTGAAGATACTGATTCCTGTATATTACTGCAACCTGGAGACCAAGCGCAAGGCACATATTTATCTGTAATTTAAAACCTGGAGAAGCACAGTAATTTAATATATGTAAAAGCAAAAAAATTAAATCCCATTTCTCATATTTGTCAGTTGTTGTTATAGTATTACAAAATAAGTCTTTGTGTCTCAATAAAAACATTATAAACAACAATAAATAACAATAAAAATAATAATAATAATAAACAAAACCTTTTTTCCATGTGGCAACTAGTTAGTATAAATGCAGAATGCTGCTTCCGTCATATTAAAAATTGAAGCAAAAAATACATTTTATCGAAGACGACCTACAGCAAACTTATCCAGTCAAACAAATCAATTAATACTGTTAAGGATTTGTCAGACTTATCACAAGATGAGATGATAGCAGTCAGCAGCCCTTAAATTCGTTTTAGTTCCACATGTCAGGAAAGAATGAATGTCAAACACAAAACAATTGTTGGTGCCTATTTATTTTTGGAAATGGATGCTGAAGGAAAACTACTTGTGATTGTTGTTTTTCTGTGAAAATTGCTCTGCAAATTAAAATAGAGTTGGGATTGCAGACTCACAAAAACTACTTTTTCAGACAAAAGCAACCTTACCTTTCCTTAGAAAACCACTGCAAAATCCCACTAAAACAATTCAATTCATTGAGGGAATTTGTATCTCTGATAAAAAAGCTACACCATGCAGGAGCTCTATCTGTACTGCACTGATAGATTTGTCTGTGGAGAAGATTCACTTTGATATTGACCCAACATTTAGATGTTGAGTGATATGTAGAATAATACTTCAGATCAAATTAGATTATTATACATTTCAGTCATTTTAAAATGTTACTTGACCACCTGGTTACCCTGGTGGTCATAATGTTATACAGCCCTATACGCAACAAACTGCGATGCACTGTGTGTTAACACCTTTCTATCAAAACCAGCCAACCATGAACTTTTTCAGCAATTTGAGCTACAGTAGCTTGTCTGTTGGATCGGACCACACGGGCCAGCCTTCGCTTCCCATGTGCATCAATGACCCTTGGTTTCCTATGAACTTATGGCAGACAGAACCTACATGAACAGGAAGCAGACCACAGTGTTGTGTTCGTGAAATACAGAGCAGAAGATGAGAGGAACTCCCTCGGAGCAGAGATAAAAGCAGCCAGTTTCCTCTCCATCATGACAGACAGGTCAACTGACACAGACGTGACAGAAGAAGAGATCTTATATGTCCTCATGTGTAAAAGAGGCAGGTGGAGGTGGGCTTTGTTGGAATATAGGCAGTGGAGAGAGCAAACAGACAGAGCATCACCAATGCCATTAATGAATTGATGAGGGGAGTCTGTGGAAACAACAATTGCCAGGACAAGCTGGTCACATGTGTGACTGATGGAGTGTTAATGATAACAGGGGAGTGGAGAGGTGTGGTAGAGATAACAATCATGTCCTGGGAATCCTCTACATCCAGCTGCCTGGGGCTGGCTCTCAAAGTTTCAGTAAGGAGCTGGGCTATGGTAAAACATAGATCTACCATCAGGTTTGCACGTGTTATTGCAAGAACAGGTACGCAAAATAACAGTATAGATTATGGCTATTTAAATATTAGGTTAATTGACTTCATTGTATTGTCAATAATATGACAATGAATAAAACCAAACCTTTTTAACTGATCATTGTAATTAACTCTTTGCTTGCTTTATTGTGCTTGTGTAAAGATTCAGTCACCAGATGCTGATAGGGTGAATGCAGTGCAGAGAAGCAAAGCACGCCTCTAAAATGACCTGCCAGGATCCTGCTGTATGGATGTTCTCCAACTTCATGGATGACTTGCTTGACCCTCCTGAGCAGCCTCTCTTACACCTCAGGCATCTGCATAGTATATTGTTGTCTAACCTCTACTTAGTCAGTGCTGATGAATACAAAACCAGGTAAGTCAGGGAGATTATCTGCGCAACTTGTTTAACCCAAACTGACAGCCTGCATGGACCGGCACAAGTGCAGAGCTGATATGTTGATATGAGCTCCAGTGTTCCGCATTCAGCCAAGTTGGTAAATCTAAATTGTTGGCCTGACGCACAACACTGTGAAGATATGTTGTTTGGCCTAACTATTTATCCTGTCGATCCATGGAACTAAACATTTCTGATATTACTTATGCTTATGTTTCACCAGAGTTTGGGGAGTAGACCAACTAAAAAGGCAGCAACAAGGCTGCCCCCTCAAATAAGGACTTTGACCCCACTCCTGCTGTCCAGCTGTGGCACCAAGACAGCATCTGACCCAGGCAGCTTGATTTCATGGAGGGGAGGAGGGGTCAGGAAACAATAAAATTGAGGAGGGATTGAGAGGAGAAAGAATTAAAATGGATAACCATAACTGAATAAATATTAAATTAATACTTTTTTATGGGAAAATAATAAGTAATGGGTTTAAAATGTAATTTAAGTATGAGCATATATGCAAGATAAAGCTACGGAAGGGAGAATTACTTATTATTCAGACTACTGAAACAGAAAAGGTACTGTTTTACAAGCAAAGTTAACCTTAGACTTAAAATACTCTCACACAAAAAACACACTTTGTTTTCCTGATGTTCAGAGGGATTGATGTTCAGATGCAAATAATACACGTCTCACTTAGGTCTCTATATTCTCATTCATCCATCTATCTCTGTTCATAACATAAAAGGTTATAGAGGATGTTAATTCTTCCAGATTTTGACAGGCAGATAAGTAGGCATAAGTAAACATTCAGTGGAACTGAGTACTCAGATATTCTACTCGAGTAAAAGTAATAATACCACAGTGTAGAAATACTTTGTTACAAGTAAAAGTACTACCATCAAAATATACTTTAGTACCAAGTAACATATGCAAATGTAAAAATAACATATATCATATGTCTGAACATAAATAATGTTGCAGCTGGTCAAGTTGGGGCTAATTTCATCAAATTTATATATTGCTGGGTAGCTTAATGTATAATAATTTATTATTCGGTCATATTTTTTATTAATAATCTGAATCTGAAGTAACTAAAACTAAAGCTGTCAGATATTTAAAAATAGAAATAATATATAATAATAATATTTATCTCTGAAATGTAGTGGAGTATAAGTAAAAAAAGTAGCATACAATGTACATATTCAAGTAAAGTACCTCAGAAAACTTCCACAGATAACATCTAAAGGTTCATAACAGAACGGATGCATGTATCGCATACATGACTCACATAGGCCTCCTATCTATTGTATCTAAAAAGAGAATCAGGAGAGAAATGACACAAAACTTCCACTAGCAACCACAAGACGTCTGTACAGTCTGTTAACTCTCCTTTTACACATTGGCAAACAGGTGACAATTTTAGAAATTGGGGAATTCAAAGTTTGTTCAAAGCCCAGCAGGCTCTGTCCATGGTGCTGATCGTCTGTATGTGCACAGCATGCACATGGCACTTCAGTAGCATTAGCCCAAAATACAACACAATACAGACAGCTACATTCAGGCAAACAGTAAGCAGAATAACCACATTAAGAATTACACAGCATTTAGCCACGACGGGCTACTCAGGAAAGCCACACAGTCAGCACAGATAAGAGGGAGTGTATTGATTCATGTACCACTGTCCTTTATGAATACCCATGTCTTCAAGAAAAGCGTCCAGCTCTCTCCTGTCCACCTCTAACTTCTTCTTCTTTTACCATTAGGTCCATAAATTGGCCTCCATATACTTCCTTTTTCAGGCATTTTGTGCTGTTGTTTCTCACTCACATTTCGACTTGACTTTGACTTTGCTAACTTTATTGGTTTCACTTTGTGGTTTCACTGCTGTGAAAGTCAGCCACACTACAGTTGCTTCCTTTCACAATTTCTTTCCTTAAAGTCCTCACCATTAACAGATTTGCAGTTGCATGAAGTTTCCAGTCGTCATGCAACTTAACCTGGCATGGTGTCCTTTTTTATATAATAACGTCATCAACATCCAAGCTGACTAAAATATACACACATTGCAACCCAGGGGGCGCTGTTTCACCAATTTATGTTAGCAAAAAAACAGGAGAACCTTGGCTTCTTGAAGAACAAGCTGATTAGTTGAGATTGAAGGATGATTAGTACATTTGGAAATAGTAGTTAGAGAAGAATCCCAGACCCCCAAGGTCCACTTGCAGGGAATTCTTCATAGTTTTTTAGCCACCTCTCCTGGCCTTCTGCCCTCTCTATCCGCTGATTGAGGCCTTGAGTTGTGATGAAAAACCTTCTATTTCTAGTGAAGTTGAGCCCCTGCCTACTATTTTTTTCAAACTAGTGAACCGCTGGGAATATAATAAGGAATAATATAATAAGAGAGAAAACAAAACAACAAGGAGAAGAGGAAGAAGAACAAGAATGAGAACAAGAACAAGGAGAAGAGGAAGAAGAATAACTTATTTTATATAGCTTTTTAAAACAAATTTCACAAAATATTTGACAGACAAAGCAAAATTAATGAACATGAATGAATATATCATTGTTCTCTTGGCTGTTTGTTGTGCAGTAATTGCAGTAGCAACAACTCTATTAGGATTTCTTCTAGTAGCAATAAAGGTAGCAGTAGTACTAGAAATAGTAGTGTGAAATAATACTTGAAGCAATCTTAGAACTATATTGCTGTCTCCTGTCTCCCACTGTATCTAGAAACCACACTGTGCAGAAATAAAACCCATGAAAAGCAAAATAAAGGATGGAAATGCCATGCTAACCCCTGGAGGTGTCACATTTATGAAAAAGTTTTTCCACTGTCCTATAATCCAGCTGCTAAGGGAGAGCACAGAGAGAGACACACACAAGGAGTGGGTGTGGGTTCAGCAGCCACAGTAGAGCAAAAAAAGTAAGGACTAACTTATTCAAAGTAAAAGCAATTCCCAGTAGCTTAATCTTCCATTACCTTAACTAAGGCTTAAAAGTCACAGAGAGAGACAAACTAGTTCCAGAGGTTCCAAGTCTTCATGTAGGTAATTTCATGAAAAGAGTTTAAAAATCACAAAGGCTTTTTTGCCCAATCATGGCTGAGCTTTAGGGAGTGTCTGCAGTTCATTTCGGAGTGTAAAATATAAAAGTATATGGGACTCCACATTTTTGTGTTAAATCATGCATGAAGAAGAGGGAAGCTGTCTTTACATCGCTCTTACATGTGGGTACTCTTTAATGTGAGGAGTCAACAAGAGGACTGTTTAAGATGTTGTCCTGTTCCAGAACCACAGCTTATGTATTTCCAGTTAAGCATATGCAATGATAGAAATATTTATTTATGTATTTACATATGTGCTTATTTATTGTTTGTTTGATAGAGACAGATGCAGTAAACATAGACAGGTAGACAACAGCTATCCGATTCAATTATGATTGTGTTATATACCAGATGCTAATTTGCTACACCCGTCCCTAGAAGGGCTTTTATGAAAATAAGATGTTATGTATGTATGTAATGAATGATACTCCCTGCATGATCAAAAAAGAAAAAAAGCAATGACAATTTGTTGTTAATATTTCCCTTTGCTTCATGCAACACACATACAGTAGCTGTCTTTTAGTGCATTTTACCTTCTTAAAGACTAACCTAAAATAGAAAATATAAACAATAAAAGAGGTAGAAAATAGAACAAAGAAGCACTAAAGGAAGAAATACAAAGGAAAATGTAATTATACAAGGAAAATAGTTATGTATGTCATAAATACAGTAGGCTATATGATATACACATACATATACATACAAAAATATATACAATAGCAGTCGTGGGTGAACAGTGTAAACAAGAGGGGGCTGAGCATACAGCCCTGCGGGGCTCTGATGTTCAACACTAGAGTGGAAGAGGTGTAACTGCATGCCAATACTGTATACTTATCATGCACAGTTTATTGGAAAGAATGCAGTGTGTTCTCTTGCATGTAACATTGATAATATTGCTATACATTTAAAAAGAAATTGAAAGTCATGTGTTAGTTGATAAAATGAAGTGAAGAAATTATAAGATAAACATATAAAAATGTGCAGAGACATGATTAGCCAGTGTGGTGAAAAAAACTCTGGGTCCTCAGGTTTACACGATTGTAATTCTGGTTTGGTTTCAGGATATGCTTCGAGCCAGCCTGTAAGTAGTTTACTGGGTCTGCATCATAGTGCTAAACCGTCATTAACCAATTATGGAGTGATACTGAGCACTATCCTCAAATAAATGAAGCCAAGGTTGCTGGCACCCATTGTAAGATTTTTTAGGGCCAACTTTTATATTGTATTAATGCCACTTTAAAATTGTGTTTTATGGCAGTTGGACAAAACTGCAATTTTTTGACCAAAGAATGTTGTTTATGTGATGAATATGACTGGAGAGTGGGAGTGAGTGGTGGGGGTTGGAGTGGCATTTGTATAACCAAGGAAAAGGACAGATGTTCTAGGTGCAGCTGAATCAGAATCAGGTTTATTGCCAAGTAAGTTTTCAAATATAAGGGTAAGCAGAATGATTTGACATTCATGGGGCTTTATGTACATAATTATAATATATGCTTAGAATTAGGAAAGACGTTAATGAATTATGCTACGGAAAGAATAGGAAGCTGAAATCCCAACCTACATAACTTAGATTGTGGTTCAATAGGCTCTATTAGGTACATTTTTGAATAAACTGTTTTTTTTGTCATTCTTGGGCTGGGTTTATCCTTCCATGGCACGACGGCAGCTATAACACCACTAAATAAATCTTCCTCTCACAAGAGAAGAAGTTAAGGTACAGTAGCCTTGATATCACAGTAAGTGAAGGAGTGTGAAGAAAATGCTGCTTTTCTGGAGCCTCAAGAGCATTGATGCTGGGAAATAGGAACAGTCGTCTTCTGTCTTGAGCCTTGCATCTGCTGGAGTGGGCTGTTAGATAGAAAATGACAGGACTGGACAGTATGCTGGAAGTGATTGCTGTGATGGGCAGAGGAATAGATGGCTTTGTCCCCTAATACTTATACAGACTATACAATGGCAAGCTGGAGTTTCATGCATGAGAACTACATTACATGGGTGGTCAATACAAAACAAAGATATATTTAAATAATTTACTTTGTACAAATGGTGATAAGAATGATGCATTTGCTTTTCCAGACTAATGCTTTGGTTCTTCTTGGCAACTAAAACATCCTGCCCCAATGGTGCTTGAGGAATGTTCCTTTTAAAACTTTGTTTTTTAACTTTTACTTGACTAATTGTAGGTCATTCTGTCACATGGATACATTGGAAACGGGAAAAAAACCCAAAATGCAATCAAACCCAATCAAGACTGAGATGCACTTGGTGTCACAATCAACCAAACTGAGAAAAAAAGGTGTGTTATTGCACTTTTGTTTTGACAAACTGGGGTAGAAGGTCATGAAGATCTCCAGCTGGGCAGCTGATTGCAGATGTTGATATAATGGGCTGATTGCATGATGTGCCAAGAACCAGCTGCAGCACAAAAGAATTAAATATTGTGTTGCTAAACTCTTAATGGCATACTCACTTTCCAGAAGAGAAAAATATATCTACGTCCTGAAAGTGCTTTAAGTTTCCATGTAAATAGTAGCATATCTTAAACCAAAGGCGGTAGGATTATTCTCTTTCTATTAGATCTTAAGAAGTGGCAAATTTGACTGCAGAAATTCATCCTTGAAGGTGAACCTCTGAGCTGAATGACATAATCTGGAACACTGTTAATTGCAAAAATTACACTGAAATCATATGAAGAAAAGATTTACTAAATTTTCACTTTTGACACGATTATACTTAACCTTAAAGGTCCAGTGTGTAACATTTAGCAGGATCTATTAGCATAAGTTTAACATAATAGAGCCTTTCACATTTTATGCAGGTTTTGTGGCCACCATAATTAAGCAGATATGTAAGCACTTCATGTATATGTATAAACTGTTGTTTATTTTAGAGTGGGGTGAAGCTTTTAGAGAGTTTAGTATGATACAAGCTACTTGGGATTGTCTGTTGCATTGCTGTTTTCAAGGAGGAAGACTGGAGAGCCATCGATGATATGCTTCTGGATGGATTTAATTTTTCCTATCATGCCAGCTTGACTGATTGGTAGCACAGTGTCGCCTGGGCCTCACAGTGATCATGGTTATAGTGCCACTACAAAGAGAATTTTTCCATCATGCCCCTGGCTTTTGTAGCCTTCTGCTTCAGCGACAGTGATGTTGGTACATTCTGTCAATCTTTTTGAATCAGCCTGGGAAAGAGGAATCCACCTCAATTTCTGTATCATCCACACCTACCAATAGAGGACAGCCCCAGAGCCTCTTGAGTTGGAGTTGGTCCTGGCAGGTGATAACCTGTCCAGTGCCACCAGTCAGGTGCTGGAGGCAAGAGAAAAGCTGATCATGTGCCTCCCATAAGCAGCAAGAGCAGTCCCTCAACAGAACATAGCAGAATGACACATCCACCGCAGTTGCTCCAGTCCAGACCTCTTTCATCCCAGTGTTTCACTGTACAAGAATACTTTTATATTATATATATATATATTCTTTCATATAACAGTGTCTATTTGTTTTATTTTATAGGACTAGATAAACTACTCAAGCATAGGGGAAATATGATTAATGAACCTCTTATCTCTGTCTCTCTCATCCCTCTTTAGTCTGAGCTCTTGGCTCTTCGCACTCGGAAGGAGTGTACACAAAGCCAAGAATCAAGGAAGGCTGTAGTGAGATAAGAGACAGTAACCATTTCTCACCTACTATATAGTACCTTGAAGATATCGCACACTCATTCATGCTTAACACAAAACACAAAACAAATAATTTTGATCCTGTGGATCTTTTATATAAGGCTTGTCTTAACAGGGTAACAACATATGTTGCTGTTTTGATTTAGATTGATTGATTTAAATCCAGAAAGTAAAACAAATTACAGCTGGAAAACAAATCTCATGAAGTAATTGAGAAAATATGTCTTTAATATCTCAGTGGTAAAAATGTGGACAGCAGACACAAATAAATTTCTTTACGAATGGAATAGACCAGCAAAGGTGCAGAACATTCACTCATATTTGTCTATGAAGCCACACTCACAGGTGACAGACGGATGAACAAAGAAAGAAACATTTTGAGAAGAACGAAGACTTATGCACCCTGCTCTGATTTACAAATGTTTTGCTATTAATTGCTCTATAAATTGTCCTGCCACAGCAGGCTGAAACAGCAATAACTAATAGCAACTCGCTGGTGAACACAGTGGAGCATTTACCAGCTAAAGAGTCAGATATTTCTCTAAGGAGTTAGTGCAGAGCAAAACAGAGCTAACAAGTGGACTCAATATGTAAAAAAGACAGTGTTTGCTAAGATGTATCAACTTTCTAAAGTTATAAAACAGTCAAAAGTCTGTGTAAAATAGTATATGTGAACAAACATAATATTCGAAAATAATACTCCCTCTCACTGAGATTAATGGGCACTATGATTTCAAAAAGGCTGGCCTTACTCCATCATTGTTAAGACATTCTACCTATTTATTCCTTCTCTGGGGTTTATTGGTATTGTATATAAACCTGAACACACCAGTTACTCAACCATACTGTATACACCTTCATACTTATGGACACTGAAGAGTCTAGTCCAGCCTTTACCTTCACAGAGTGGAAGGAAACAGGAAAAAACATTTTATTTCAGGACAGAAACATTCAGGTTCTGGAATAAAAGCTTTCTTTTTGTGAGGTTACAAAGTTTGTTCATTGTGTCCACTATTGTTCTTCCCTTTTCATTTACCAAGTCAAGATAAAAGTGAAACAATGCATGCTCTACTTCTTGAAATTGTTACATAATCTGCCATCAACAACTTTTTCTCTGAACTTGTGGTGGGCTTCTTCTATTATCTCTGCCTTTTGTTCACAGTTTCTTTTCAAGGGACAACTTGCAGGCTACTTGCAAAAAAAATAGAAAGGCCTCACAAACATGAGATAAAAGCATCACAGCGCATCACTAACAAGCGATGCCACATCAAATGGCATTTTAGATATGGAGCCATCTTAAAAGTTAGCTAGATATTCCCCCAGTATATCTACAGTAGCATACACAAAGGGCTCTACATTTGTGATGGTCCAAGGTCAGGGTCTCTACACTGGCAAAGGGGTGTTTTCTACTGGCACAGTTTTGTTTTTGCATGTTTGGTGTTTTGTTGGCCCACTGCGAACTTGGCTTAGTCTTAATGAGAGAAGAAGTGCAGCAGAGAATATATTAGCAATCATGTATTGCAGAGCAGTTTTGGAAAAAATGGGATTTATTCTTGTTCAACCTGCCTGCTCAGACCACATCAAACATGCATTGTGTATGACTCACAAAGAAACAGTTGGGTTCTGTGCATTAGCAGCTTTTATTCAAAATCTCACCAACTGTCTTTAACGACAGCATGCAAGCTTATTTGACTTTAAAAATAGGTGTTAAAAATGATATCATATTTTCTGTTCTGACTACACACACATGGCATGGCATGAGTGATTGTCATCTCACACAGACCCGCCGGTATGTGCCATAAGTGAGAAGAAAACCACAAGTTCATGAAAATAAAGCCCCAGGTGTCTGAACAAGAATAATTATTTATTTCCTATTCCTCTTCCACCCTCTGGGTAAAAAATCAATGACTGAGTCAATAATCTCCAAGCCCATTCCAAAGATACATGCCTGTTTCTCACCTCCTCCTACCTAGCAGCTGTAGGTAGGTTTAGGGGGAAGAAGATCAAATCTCCAGAAGTCTAACTGACACATGGAACGAAGCTCTCCTAATAGCTCCAGCTTCCTATGTAATTGCTTAGCTGTGATTGACAGAAGAAAGTTACACCTTAAGCCTCAAACTTCTCCCCGCTTATTGGATGGGTTCACTAGAATTTAACATTAAAAGCAGTTTAGAAAAGGTTTGGGGCTCTAGCTGTGTCTAGGGTTAGAAATTATTTATGACTGTTAAAAGTTGTGTTTATTTTTTATCTTTAAAAAAAACCTTCTCTAAACTCACACCTGTAAACCCACATCTATATATACAAATAGCGCCTGCAGGCATATCGCAAAGCACTTTTCATCTTCCTTTTTCCATTGCTCCTCATAGCCATGTCTATTAAATGCTTATTTCAACAACAAAGCAGATCAGCTGCGTATGTATAAACACAGACACACAAAGTATATTTTTTACCTTTCTCTTCTTCCAAATTAATACATGATCTGCCATCTTTTGTCCTCCATGAAGCCTCATAAACATGTTCTCACACTGTTAAAACTCACTTTAAAAGAAACCCATCTACATGTATGTTGTGCAGTTGTAAATTATTAATGAAAGCTTCACTTACATTGGCCTGAACCAAATGAAGATGAAAAACAAAAGCAGACCACAAACTTTCAGTCAGTGCAGACCTCCACTGAGGCCTCACATACACCTTTGTTATCCATAATTTTCATAGCCAACACTGTACAGGAAAGTTGAAGGAAGGCAAACATAACAAATTTCTTCTGGGTGTCATTAAACAGTACCTACAAAATATTGTAGATTTAAAATTACCATTGAGATTGCCTGTATGGAAAAGTCATTTTTTGTCCTGAGGTAGCACTAGAGGAAAGATAATGGGGTATCCAAAATTAATGGAAGCATGCACAGTATATTTAACGTTGGTTTGTTCATTGCTTGTCTGTGCCTGTGAAAATGAAGGGATGAATGGATTCTGTTACTGTAAGTATATTGTAAAACATAATGCATATAATCTGTAAAATCCATAAACATACATGAAAAGCTGATTCAGTCAAACTAAGAAAATGGAAATGGAAAACAAACCTGACAGTAATATTGGTCAGTGTTACGAAGCAGTTGTTGCTTCAACCTAATATCTAAGTTTGTTAGGCTTGATATGTCAAGTTTAGGTAACTCACAAGGTGACTTTGAAATAATTATTTGATTTATGTTCAGTTTAGTCACTTGTTTAAGGTGGCAGGAAAGATGTTTACATTGAGCCATCTTAAAATGTGTTGCAGTGCATCAGTGCTAACTTGAAAAGTGAACTTTCCTGCGTCATGAAAACACATGTTTCTGCTTCTTTTGGCCTCCAGCAGTTCACGTAAAAATATTTAAAATTACTATGGAATAATTTCCAGAGCACAAAGGGTAATCTGCCCTAGGGATTTTTAAAAAAACAGACATTTACCTTCATGGATCACACAACGTTATGCTAAACTGCACCAAAACATAACATAAATAATCCATAATAACTGCCCATAGATTCTCCTGGAATTCAAACTACTAGTGGTGCTACATCAGAATATGGTAATTCAGAAAAGAGTAGACGTTGGAGGCCACTTTTCTCTCCTTTTTCATTAGGAATGTAATGAATGCCAGTGCAGATGGATCTGCTGATTAAATGATGTTCAGGATTTCAGGAGCAGAATGTACAGCCGGTTTTATGGGAAAAGCTGACATGAATATTTCCTCTCGAGACAAATGAGTGCATGCTGCAAAATGGGATATTCATTTGAACATTTATTATGCGGTTTTAATATGAAATTAACCATTTTGTAAAAGCCAGTGACTTACTGGTGGTTGGTGGTGATCCAAAAATCCATTATAAAAATTTGAATATTAGACTTTTATTCAGTCATTTTACAGTTTACTAATTACATTTTCACATGTGACGCAGAGCGTTAAGGACTTGCAACCATTGCATGTTCAATATTTTACAATCAATCCTACATTTTGCTTAATTAGTCAAGGTTGCAGATGTTTGTTATTACTCCAACCAGATCCAACAAATATTCATTTTAACATGCACTAAAGAGCACTTGTGAATATTTTAGTCAATAGCACACTGATTTAAATCTCCAGTGGTGTGTGACTGACAAAGGTAAATTGATTTAGGGATTATTAAAGCATGTTAATTAAGATTCAGTCAGAAAAGGTCTAAGGGGAGAAAACAAGTAAAATACCACAATCTAACAAGAAACAGCCCAATTACACCATTGCCCACATTTGCCTTCTGTTTTTGTTTTGTTTTGTTTTGTTTTTTGAGCCTTTTCAGCAACTACAACATACTTTTTGACCTAAAAGTCTAAAACCTACATCTATTAATAGATAGAAAAATTAGGCAAGGACATTCATTTGTTTGAATGGTTTACATTTTTTTGTATTTATTCTGCTTGGAGTTGAAGTTTCAGATTGATTGTCTGCTTGAATGTTTGTGATATAGATGGAACTTTAGGTTCAGCTCATGAATGAATGCAATGCTGTTTCGCAGCTAACTGTACTTTCCATCACAATATAACCCCATAACAAATACTCAACCTGTAAAAGAATGTATGAATTAGTAGCCAACGTGCTTTATCCATGTACACAACACTAGCTGTTTACTTATTCAAGGTATCATATCATCAGGCTACTTCAAGACAAGAAATGCAAACAAATCTTGGTAAAACTAACCTTCTAACCGTAAGGCATCATCAACAGTTGTCCAGTTTTTTTCCCTCAATATTGTTTCCATGGTAACAGGCATTTGATATCTCCAAACCCAAAGGGCTCGGAGTTGTTTTTTTTTAGCTAATTGGCTTCAAAAATCAACTGGTTTAGAAAGCAGTCATGCTGTGAGCAGCATGATGTGATGTGAGAGTCACATGTTATATGGCATTTCCTTTCACTGTCTCATGTTTGTACCGCTGCCCTCACTGACCATGTTTATGTACAGCATTCATGTAAGTGGAGCAGTTTGACAAAATGATGAGGGAATAAATGGAGTCATGTGAACATGGCAGGAGAGGAGAGAAAAACAGGAACACACCTTTGCAGTAGAAAAACATCTATTATGTCATTTGTTGGTACTAAAAACCAAGACAATAAAGATGGTGGCTGAAAAACATACTGCTTGTGGCTAATGCGCAATCTTTAATTACCCTACTGTGTTTAAAGAGCTTTAGTAAGAGCTTTAGTGTGTGTGTGTATGTGTGTGTGGGTGTGTGTGTGGGTGGGAGGGTGTTAGTGCATGGATGTCTCTTTCCCAAAGAATCAGGAAAATTGGTGGGAAAAACTCCACTTTTTTCCCACCATAATTGCTTTCACCTTAATTGTTTGACAAACAGAAGAGTTGGACTTTAATTCACTAATCACACGGCAACAACATGGTCCCATGCTTGTTCTTTCATGTGGTAGCACTGGAAAAAATAAATAAATCAGTGCAATGTTGCATTACATTGAATTACACACATAACGCTGATGGTATGATCAGGAATTTGCCACCATTCTATGATCTGCCCTGAGGTGATCTGGTAACATTCAAACTGGCCTGACATTGCAACCATTCTTTTTTATAGAGTGAGGCGCGAGCCAAATTAAATGAAGGGCAGATCCTCTTTTGCGAGCCAGTGCACAATGTTCATTTAGATTTTTACTGCACTGTAAGAACACCATCAATAATCCTTGTCAGGTGCCTGTTCGCAGCAGTGGGGATGGCACCAGGGCTGCTCTGCTGAGTTTTGTTGGATATGCATCTCTACATGTGGTAAGACTGTTTGACATGCTATTCCAAGAAATGCTGCCCTGTTAAAAAAAAGGGGGATTGCGTATTATGCAGGGAGTCTCTCTCTGCCAGTGTTTCACCTGCCATCTGACAGGACAGGCAGAACATTATTGGCCTGGTCTGAAACAAGAAAAGGGAAAAGGTGGTTTTCATGCTGGATGAGGAAGCTATACTTGAATGTTTGGATATACAGCGTGATGTTGGATGTCCTTGTAAGTCTTATTTTGTGTTGCAGTAATGTACCTGAGTGTTACTGTTACGTATCTTCACACATAATAATGTTAATTAAGAGCAATTATTGCCATGATTGCAAATGGCACTTCACCATGCTCCACTAATTCACTCTCAGAGTAAATTTTTCCCAAGACGTAACCCTTTCCACCACCATTTTTCAAGTAAACATCCTCTTTATTCACAGAAGAGCACGAGTACAACTGCATGTTGAAAAATTTGGCACACTGAGTTAAAACCTGCCATTGCCTGTGCTGTTCTTGAGTAAATCAGATTCACTACAACTGCCAAGTGACTCACCACCCTGACACTCGAGGTGTCAGAGAAATAGGACTAATGATCCATATCCCACAGCAAAATGCGTGGACACGTGCCTGGATCTGCTGACATGTGTGTATGAAGAAAAAGGCTATTCCGTCTCTTTGCTCTCGTCCTTTTTTCCTGAAATGGATGGTTATGTTGCCAGAGATGTCACAACACCAGCTAACTTTATTTGAAACCAGTTATTTGTGTGTAGAGATATGTATCACTTTCAGAATGTGTGTGAGCTCACTTGGCACGAACTCATTATAACTAGTGGGGTGAAAAGAGAACAGCCATCATCTTGTCTCAGCATGAGCTCCTTTTCAGATAGATATTAGAATACATGAAAAGGGAAACAAATCTATCTATCTATCTATCATTATTTTATTTACTATTATAGTTTTTTGGACTGGAAGTCTAAAATGTAATGTTTTTTTCTAAATGTATTTAGCAAAATTATTAGAATAAAGTCATAGCAATAATAATTATTAGCATCATTTTATTCTAGTTTCTATTGTATAGTGTTACCTAGTTTTACATCGTTCACACACAAACGCACACACAATCACACATCGCTCACAGTATGGTGCTGATTGACTATTCACAAGAGCTCTGAATGAGAGGCTTTGTTAGCGTTGTCACTCCTCCACCTCCACTCAGGAGCTTGACGACACTGATGCCTCTTTTATGTCAAAAATCGAATGTAAAAATGGGTGACACGAGCCCATTACTATGGTTGTAACGACACAATGACATAGCAGGAGCTCTATGGTGAAGGTGAGAGAACATGTGAGTGCCCATGTGTGAGCACAGTAAATCAGCACCATTTTGGAAAAACACCTCGATATTTAAAGGTGACGTATATGACTTTCAAAGCCACTAGAAGTCGACTGTTCCAACAATCACCAACTC
>NW_023339718.1:6055810-6097688 GCF_004916995.1 Morone saxatilis
GCGGACTCAAAGGCTGGAGTAACGTAACAGGCAGCATGCAGCTTTCGTGCACGCGCACTCTAATTCTGTGGCCTTCATATAACCCCATGAAAATGGCAAGGCAAATGCCCTCAAAAGGATCCCTGGATGTGAAGGTGGCTCTTCAAACAATCTCTGGAAAAAAAAGTCTCTGGAAAAGGTGGCTGGCAGGCTGACTCGGGACACACAGGTTAGCCTGCTTATAACAGGTCGGAAACTGGAGTGCAGGTTGGTTGCTAGCGAGTTGGAAGCACACTGGCCGATATGCACACTGGGTATGGTTATACTGGTGGTTAGCATGCTGGAGACTAGCTGACTGGATGCCAGCAGGCTGTGGTGCAGATTGACCCTGCTGGTGACTAGCATGCTAGAGGCTAGTTGACTGGAGTCTAACACCGTGGAAAACACGTCACAGAATATGAAGGTCCAGTATACAGGTGGTCAGTCTACAAAAGACAACAAAGGGAAAAAGCAAAGGCAAGCTCCAAATAACAAACTGGAGGGAAAAAGACAAAGACAGGAAGTAAAGCAACACAGATCACAAGAGGAGGTACTGAAGATACTGAACCCCAAATTGCCACCAATGCTGTGCCACTGATGTGCAAATGTGTGTGAATGAGCATTAGTTTCTGATGAGCAGTTGGCACCATGCATGGCAGCCTTTGCCATCAGTGTATGAATCTATGTGTAAACAAATGTTGACCTGTAGTTTAAAGTGCCTCAATTGGACGGAAGACTAGAACGGCAATAAATGCAGTCCATTAGTCCATATTAGTGGAAACAACAAAATAACAAGCAATGTAACTATTGTTGTGGGTTTACAATCTGTTGCTTAAGTTGCTACGAAGCTAACGTGCAGAAAGGACCAGACGGTTTGCCAGAGACAGGTCACCAGCTCTAGACACCGATACTCCCAACATCTCTGACTACTATAGCTAACATCACAAAAACAACATATATTGGCAAACTACAAAGAAAGGTGAATGTCTTGCTTTATGTCTTGCTTTATGAATGCTTTATGTTACCTGAACTTTTTAAAAACCATGGCTCGAATAGCTAGAAGTGGCTCAGTCCAGTCCACTTTGTTTGATTCCCCAGCCAGGGCTGTGTACAACCACTGGATTTTTTTTTTTCCTCATGGAACAAGCAGACCGTGAGGAGACATTTGATGAGTTTAGAAAAAAAGTGTATTGGATTAGAATCGCATTACCTAAAAGCACATACCCTGCATTTGTCATGTTATGAAAGTCCTTTCATAACATACCTGAAGCATGGGTTCCAGTTTTTATTTAAATTATATTAGTAGTCTTTTATTTACTAAGAATGGACATATAGATTATGCTTTCACCCAGTACCTTCCAAATTGAAAATGGCATGTGGTTAAATGAGCATTAACCAGGCTCTATAAGCAGTCTGCAATCTTTGGCTTTGAGTTGTTCTTTAAGATCACACAAAGTGCCCCGGATAATAGTTTTAAGCCCCTTGGAGACCAAGTTAAATCAACCTTGTAATGTGAAAGGAAAGTACAGAAATCCAGACTAAAATGGAGGGCAGAGTCATTTGGACCTTCAGTCTCACAGGGCACTCAGTACTGGTTCTCTGTCATCACATCTGTAGGGCAAACTGGTGCATGTGGCAGTGGTGATTACAGTAAGAGTCAACAGCAGCTGTATGAAGGTTCTCTGATCAATCATTGATGGAAAAACAAGGCATTAATTCAAAAAGAAGCTGAAATTCACGTAAACTAGGCAAGTTTCATTTCACTCAGACACAGACAAGACAGACGTTTGACAAGCGACAGGTGAAAGGGGAGAAGTTTTACCTCAGGCGTATTGCCGAAATGGTGTGACAGTGTTGTTGCAGACAGCACTCCGCTGGTTTTTTAATACAGTTTGCTTGACAAAGAAAGAACAACATGCAAAGAGACAGTGTCTGTCACAGGGTGGTCTCATTGGACCAAAGAAATAAAGAGACCTATCACACTCTCCCTGCAGGCTCAACTTGATCTTCTTTCTCAGTTTGTTAACCAGTAGAGTTTGACACCATCTTTACATTTTGAAAACTGCATTGCCTCAAATCGAATGGAAAATTGAAAATGAATATTGTGTTCTACATCTGAGTGGCTCTACATGCATCTTGTGTTTAGTGAAGCGTCTGTCTGTCACATTCAAACTGAGGAGAGACAGAAAATCATTTTTCCCACATATGGATCATACCAGACCCTGTAAATAAAAATAATTAATTTTGTAGTGTAAAAACATCAGTTGTGAACTAATTCCTACGTGCATGCTTTTTTTTTCAGGATTTCCAGTTATAGAAAGGTTTTATCCTCCTTCATGGTGGCCTGCAAGAGTATTGCTTAGGGCATAATGACTAAAAGAGTGAAAACCATTGAGAGAATGTAGGCACCCGAGAGAACAAGCAGGTAACTTCAGCAGGTTTGGTTTGGGTACCTATTACAAGCTTCATTGTATCCCCACTGCAGGTAAAATATACCTGCTATCTAACTGGAACACTGGAGGACACAGGGTGTTTAAAGTCCAACCCTCTCTGCCCTCAGTGCTTAATGGCTCTTTGAAAATAGAAACACATTGATGGCGGCTATGATTTCCAGTCTTTGAAAATGTTCTACCACCTAAAGAGCCATTTTCAGTTTTCATTAATCTGGGGAAAAGGTAATCACAAGAAGACACAGCATATGACGATTATGTCTTCACGTTCCCCAAATGCAACAGGGTAATAAGAGCCGACCATCATTCATTTTTTCTGATTCTTTGTTGCAATATAGGCAGCTAACATGTTAATGAAGGGCGAAGAGACACTTAGACATTTGTAACCGCTCTTGATTTGACTTTTTCTGTATCAGTGAACACTACATTTATCTGTATTGAAGATCAGTTGCTAAATGATGACAAGTTTGAGATAATGTCATTATGATTAGAGAAATTACACTATTATTTATTTTTTACATTTTTCATGTATCATCTAATGTAACATTTGATAAAGAATATCAGCACTGCATGGTCTGTTACAAACAGTATTTAAATTTAGGAATTTATTTTATACACAGCCATTTGGAATATTTGTAGACAGAAGGTATTGCTTTAGAAAAGTATTAATGGAATTTCATAACTAGGTTCGGGAACAAAGACCACGCCCCGAACTCGCCTCATTTCCGCTCAAAAAACATACTTAAGCACACCTTATCCATTCAGTCACTCCTTGACTCATTTTCTACATCCCTCCCTCCCTAACCCCTTTATTGTTGTCATTGTCTCTCCAAACACAGGAACCACTGGGGCTCTTGAAGAGTTAAAGAGACGGCTCTCCCACTCAGCGTCTCAACACCTGCTCTGTTCCCTCCAACCATTTCAGCAAACTTCTCCCTCCATCCACCTATCTAACCAGTCTTCCTTCCTTTCTATCAATCCTCACCCATCCTTCCCATAATCCCCATCCCTCATCCCTCGACCCCTTCTCCTCATCCCTCGATCCTTACCCCTTCATACCTTCATCCTTTCATCAGTTAACCATTTTTTCATCCCACAGCGTTCCACATTCATTCATAAACGTGTAATAAACTTTTGCTTAATCCATACAGCTGTTGGCGTGGTCTTTGTTAGTGAATGAGGCTTATTTAAGTTTTTGGTACAATAAACAAAGTCTACTTACACTTAAAGGAACACTGTTTAGGATTTAGTGACATTGAGCGGTGCAGTTGCTGACTGCAACTCGCCTAACCCTTCCATTCCAAGCGTGTAGGAGAAACAACGGTGGCCCACAAACCGCCTCAAAAACACAAGGACAGTGGATAAATACGGCTCATAAGGAAACAAAAATACAACGATTCTTATTTTCAAGTGAGTACACACAAATAAAAACATACCAATTAATATTCCATTCATTATATTCCATTTTACACACTGGACCTTTAATTGTCTCACATTAAACAGCCATCTGAAACAGTGTGTGATGGAGACAAATTGGCAGCAACCAGTTACAGAATGAAAGAAGGTGGTAGTGAAAATGAAGTCAATAATTCTTGCATTCATGCTGTGTTGTTTTCATGCATGTATTGTATAATGCACATGAACTTTTTCCTCTCACAGTTTGAGTTTTCGAGAACCTCATTTAGGACCCTAACTTTGGTATTTTTCAACCTGGTCCGTATTTTCCCATGTTTTTGTGTCTATGTGACTAATGGGGACAATCATTTTTGAAATTGGTCCAGTATTGAGTGAAAGCTCTGCAGCCACAAAATTCGCTTCATTGTAATCATCCTGGGGAATTGTGCACTGTCAATACACGTCCACTAAAAGTTGTTTTTGCCATTGACGAGCTCAGCTTGTTATTATAAGTGTCTGACAACATTGTGCAACTGATCCCTACGGAGAACTTTTTGTTGGTAAAAAGTAAAATCCTTTTTGTTTAACTAGAAACACCAATAACCAACATGTTATTGTTCTACTCAAAGCCACCAGACTCCACTGACAAATACAGAAATGTCACTCTGCATATCATCGTAAAACACACTTCATTCAAACTCAACAGAAACTAAACAAAACTTGCCAAAACCGTCTCACTTAGTCTTTTCAATGTTCCAACAATCAGCAATCCGGGTTTGGTTGAAATCAACCTTTAATTCACAGAGTTAGACGTGAGAAATAATCTGGCTCTACATGCTGTTTCTCCCTGCTGCCTCTCAGATGCCAGTCCTCCCTCTCACTCCTCTCCTCTATTTAATACAGGGCCAATTTCAAAAAATGGTTGTCCCCATTAGTCATTTAGGCACAAAAACATGGAAAATAGGCTCCACGTTAAAAAATACAATATTTACCTCTTGACTGTCTATAAATGATCAGATTAGTAATATTAATGTGAAAAAAGTAGTGTACAGGGTGTAACTGGAACTATTTTTACACTTCTTTCACTGTACTTGCTTTGGTTAAAAAAATCTGGATTTGAGCTGGGACAAATACAATGGTCACAGTACACCCTGAATTCAGACCATGGCATTATACTGGGACCCATAAGTCTACACTTTCTAGTGTGTAGGAATGAAAGCCTCCCGTCTGCTGCAGGACAAAATGGAAAATTCATTACCTAATCAATCAATAACAGAGGAGCTCCCTTTTACTTGGCCAATATTTTCCTTAATTCATTACCAGTCCATTTTTTGATATACAAATAACGGGTTAACTTTTCCAGAAGTTCACAAGGAAGTGATTATGCTGTCATCAAAATAAATAAACTGTCAGGATTAAACCACAACTGTATGATTGCACATGATGAACACAAAAAGACTGCTCGTGATTGAAGCATATTGTTCTACTTAGCTTAGTTTGTCTGGTTTCTGAAGGTTTTTTCTGAAAAAACTAAAAAAGTGATGATGGTTTGTGACAGAATTAATTATATACAATTCACTATTACTGGGTAGGTGTCAAATATCATGTTACTTAAATCATGTAGCAATCCAAATGTGAGAATGGATTCTATTTGCTGATGAAAGCAGAAATGCAAAGAGATTACAGGCAGGTAAATCAAAACATTGCTCCCTGAACTACAATTAAATATATTCACTTTAAATATTCAATAAGCAACAAACTATATTAAGGAAAATTAAAGTTAGAAGAAATATTTGAGTTTATTCATCAAAGTTTTCCAGGCTTAAAAACATCTCAAAACATCATCAAGTGTAATCATTATATACGTTCAAGGGTGTACGTTTCAATGAGCACAGTTTCTTATTTAAGTAACTCTTCACCTACTCAGGGTCTATTTGTCATGGGCCGTATTTAAACTGCATTTTTTCCAAATAATTTGTCCCAAGGAAATAACTTAAAAACTTCAAAGAAAGCAAATCGAACACAACAGGTATCTAATTAAATAGTTTTGGTTAAATGTCTTGAGAAATGTGTTCAGAGACCCAACACTTGCCACAACAGTGGAGGAATTATCATTGTTATTTTCTACCTTCAAAATCAATCTGGTTCCAAGCAATTGGATTGCACAGTTAAGGTATAGTGTGTCGCCTAACTGCCAACTGTAAATTAGGGTGGCGAAGAAAAACTGCTCTATTTTCTAATAGGAATTTTTCACAGTGGCTGGAATAAGGGGATCTATTTCTCAAGGGACTTATTTTTCACTTTGAATTACTACTCCGGTCCATTCATCTCCTAGCCAATAAAGTCTAAGATCCTGCCGACGCCTTGTCATTTTGGAGATGTGGTGTCAGCCCTGATGAATGACATTTCATCTCTCTGTTAACATGTTTCTAACCAAAAGTCCTGGAGATTTTAAAAGGAAATAATAAGGGAAAGAAGTATATTCAAACTAGCAGGAACAGAGGAGAAGCACCGACTAATACATCTAGTTGATTGTTTTAACTCCAGGGCAGAACTTACATTAGAAAATTTCTAGAAAAAATATTGTTATTCATCTTCGCAGGGTAAATCGATCTTGGGCGTTTTTGAACAAACGGAATTCATTTGCTGACATAAGCTAATTCCAACTGCATTGAATGTGTTGTTGATTTGTGACTTTAGTGAGAAATCATTCATAATGAAAGTCTGCTGTAAAAATCAACATAAACCATAGGGCATTTTCTAAATAACTATTTAGGTCATCACATGAGAGCCGTCTTGCATATAAAGTGTATCTATAAATGTGTACAATATTTCATAGAGTGAATAAAAACGGATTTGTTGTGCCAGGAGCAGCAAATCTGTGTAGGACCATCTACCTCCATGGTCAGTTTCTATCTGCTCTGCTACACCTCTCTCACCCAGCAGAGCAGCAGCAACCCATCAGCACCGACCCCCTGAAGCTATCAGACTTTCCTGGTTGAGGAACAGGATTACAGATTTTTCTGTTTGCGTCTGTTTTCCCAAAGATGTTTCTTTCAGCAGGTGAAGTCGACCAAATAGTCCCGGATGAAAAAATACAGCACCTTGGCCATCACATTTCCAAAAAAACAAAAACAAAACAAAAAGTTCTGGTTTTAAGTTTCATTTTGAGGGGAGGAGAAGATTTCTGTTGGAGAGTGATGGCTATGTAATGCCTGAGGATTTTATCAAATTAAGTTGCTGTCTCCGTACTATATGCTGTTTAGCCTTCATTTAGCCTCGGATCATTACACATTAAATACCTAACAATAGTATGTCAACCCTTCCAGTGCTAGATACGAATGATTTTAAAAATCGATGCAATGCATTCATACCCGCCAAAGATTAAATTAACTTGTGTGAGTGCAAGAAGGAGCATTTTAGCTTTCTATGAGTTATTGTTACGCTGTCTGCGGATAATACAGTAAAAAAAGAGTCAAACTAAATGCACAGTAGAGGCCAACAGAGACTGATTGCTTATGGATTTCTCAACCAAGGTAATAGTTACTAATGCAGCAGTATGTTTTAGTTTATACAAGACAAACTATGTCCTCTTACTTATGTTTCCCTCCTCCTCATAATGCTTCTCCAGTTGTTTTTTGCCTACTCCCATCCAGCATGGCCTCTCCACATAAATTAGCGTCGCATTGCTCATCCAAAATGTCTAAATAAAGCCGTCGCTAAATATGAAAGATGAGCCAAAGAGAAGAACATGCACAATGGACAGAGGTTAACATAGCATGTTTTTCTGCCTGGGACTGTAGAAAACTACTTTGCTGTGTTTGAGTTTATGGGTCTATATTCTTGTCTTCACCCACTCTTTTAACCTGTGATAAGACCTCAAAACAGCTACAGTTTTGATGTTCAGGTTGTCAATAAAAAGTCAGAGTCAACAGTTTTGTACAGTAAAGGTTTGTATCCCTCAGGGTTTTGTGTGTTCACTGCTGTGCTGGTTTTGTTTATTTGTCTCTCTCAAGTTCTCCTGTGCAGTCCCTGGAGATATCAACATTAAATTGCTTTTTGGTTCAGAAGCTACTCAGATGCATTAGAACTTGTAATGGACTTTGCCTTGGTGAATGCGTCAGACGGCGTATTGATTGTGCCTACTGGGTACAGCTGAAACTGCTTTACACCTTTGAATAATTCATGTCTCTATCACAATTATTGTCCTAATTGTAACAATGTTTGGATGGCAAACTGGAAGGAAGGAAAAGGAACTTGTTTCGTCTCTCTCTGCCTGCCCTTTATTATTTGAAAATGGGAATGGTAATGTGAACATTTTTCATACATTATAATCATATCCATTATGAAGATGATAACTTGTGTTGCCTGAAAGGCAAACAAAGTTTTAGACTGATCACGCCTCTTAGTTTTAATTAAAAATCACAGACAGCTTAATTGCGGTGCAGTTGTGCTCTGCTGGCCCGTGATTGCTTCAGAAACTGAAAGCGAGATTGTAAGAGGGACTGCTGCAGATATTGCTACGCAGTTCTTGCCCCATGCCCCCCCAACAAGTCTGGACTTTGCAAACTTTTTTCTGCAAGTTTTTATCACGGTGTAATGAAGTCTCCTCGGAGGAGGAATCTTTAAATTGCACTTTGATAGGTGAAAACTACTGGGACAAAATGTCACTTGAGCTCATTCTGTATGCACCTGAAAGTCAAGTGAGGCACTTAAGGTTCTTCTGCTCTTTGAGACTATTTTGTCATATTTGCATCTCATGAAGTAAGCCGCTTTTGAAATGTACCTCAGCAGAATTATGTATTTCTGAATTGATAATGCTGATCTGTAATTCACTGCAGGCTCTTAACAATATGTAAGATGCCATACATATTTATGAAAATCTCAGCCTCTGGCTTACATTTAGCTGATTGTGCACTTCCGTTGCCGTCTGGTTTGGTCATAATCCATCATTATGTCTTGAAGTAGAGGCTACCCCAGCCCTTCCCCCTCCCCTCCACCCATTCTGGGTGAATTGAATTATCACTGAACTTAATTGAAACGTTAAAAGTAGCAGAGTCATTGATGGCATGAGCTTATCAGTGAAACTTCCCTGAATGGGTTTTAAAAACTGTTGTTGCTTTGAACATTTTCCAGCTATTACTGTGTTCCCCTGTGTTTGAACCAGTACACAATAACTTAACAATGGTTTGTGAACTCTTATCAGTTTATTGATATTGTTAATGTTATCTACATAAGTCTGCTTCCTTCTTGTTTCTTTGTCCATGAAGAGAAAATGTTTCAGTTTTTTACTTTCTTGTGTTATTCTCTTAACTTCCTTACACCCCCTTTCTCTACACCACCATGTTTGTTCCAATTTGTTCTCCTATTTTAGAACCTTTAATCTGTCTGCTGTTGCCTCCCTGCCACCCTTTCAGTACAGTCTTATTTGTCCCATAAAGATCTGATCATTTACAATGACGTTGTTTTTTAATGGGTTAAAAGCCTCCTGTAATCACTAATGACTTTTTGCAGTTTGCAAAAAAACCCATGACTGACAAGTTTTAGCATCTGCACCAACAAAAGTAAAATAACATTTGTACATCAGACATTGTCAGTAGTCAAGAATTAAATCGGGCTGTTATTTGATAAGGCTGGAAAAAAACTAAACAAAATTCAGAAGCAGACATCAGACAAAGCATTATCTGATTACCCAGCGCATTCACATAAAAAACAAGAATTGGCTTTTTTTGAGAGACTTCAGCTCCCTCAACTCGAGTTAAGATTAAAAAGGAGTATTGATTTCCCTATAATAACAACACCTCTGTTTTTCCTCAGCCTAATGTTCCCTCAGCACAATTTAAGACCAAATCTAGCCTCAGTCCTAATTTCCTTAAATTTCTCTGTCACCAGCCAATAACACCACCACACAGATACAGCAACTTGGCTCTCTACTGCCAACAATATTCCAGCTCTAACACTGTGATATTAGATGACACATTTGCAGATTTATTCATCAAGTGCGAAATAAATTAACAGCTTGTTCATCATAACTTTGTTGTGTTTTGACAACATAATTAGATTTATGCAGTTTGTTTTAGCTCCTTTGTTTCACATACTGTGGAGGATATGTTTACAATGCATTTGTGGACTGGCTTTTTTTCCCCCTGTACTACTGCACACATAAGCCAGGGTTGCACACGCAAACATGTATGTATCAGGATGTTAAGATGTGTCCTAGTTACATTAGTATTCATTCAAATTTAACTATATGGTTGAAAATGCACTTTGTTATAGTACCCAATAGAGCTGTCAAATCCCATCATGGTTCGATAGCTGTGAACTGTGTTGAATGTTCACAAAATTAGGTATCTTTAATGTGCAGTAGCTTTAGTGTGTTAATAAAAGAGACCATCAAACTAAGTCTGACATCATTCTCCAAAACAGAAGATGTTATTTCTGTCCCAGTATTGATTTGGAACGGGATTGAATCTCCAAATATAACATCAAGTGACCCAGTGACGCTGTAATGCAGTGTATATCTGTATATGGCCTCACTTCTAATTAAATGCATGTCAGACAACATTCTGTAGATTCCCCCCCCCCTATCACATTAGCACTGTGATATCTGACATATCTGGTTATCGCTCCTCAGAGTCAGCACAGATGCTGAACTGTAAAACTGAACCCAGGGCAGCTGCAAAATGCAAAGTGACTAAATTAGCATTGGGTCAGCTGTTTGTCTTTGGGTAAAATGCTGCTAAAAATGGGCAAAAACTTTAGCCTTGGTCCGTCTTCTGTTAATGAATTCCATGTTGATGAATTTGTATAAACATGAGGCAAACAAGATGATTTAGAGCGGCGACATAACAAGGTCAAGTCACTCACCAGCTTGCAGTCTCTTATGCAACATTATAAGGAGCAAGGTTATCAAAGATTACAAGTGAAAACGACTTACTACAACTCTTTATGTACAGTAATTCCACTTATTTGTCCCATTTGACTAAATGAAAAGCCTGCATGGTGCAAAACTTTACATACACCAACAACAACCAAGGGATGTTTAAAAAATAATGACAGTAACCTGATTTCTCAAAGTAGAAAGTGCAAGCACAGACGGTAAAGTCGGTGTGTCGGAAGCTTTGAATTGTCATTGTGAGGATTAATAAAGAATGAGCTTCTTTAATGTTTCGCCTGAGTGAGCTCATAAAAGCCGACATGTGGTGAAGGAAGAGATGGAATACAAATAAACCCGGGCCCAATAAATGTCACTACTTTCCTTTTGTGTTTGCAAGGCATGCAGGAAATGGGAGACTTGGGTGTCCACGATAGGGAGACAGGAGAAAGAGTCAGGGAAACTAATTTTGCACAAGCTTGGCAAAGGGCATTGCAAAAATGCTCTCAATTTGTCATACACAATTGGCTGCATGTTTTCAGAGCGCCGAAAAAGGTTGTGTTTTCACGTTAGGTCTGTGCTTTATCTGATTCTACCTCATCACTGAAGACTCAGAAAGAATCTGATTGCCGAATTGCTAGAATGAGCTTTTGTAAATGCAAAAGTCTTCCAGTACATTTTGTCTGTGTATGCCTTTTCTTTTTGCTCTACTCCACCTTCACCGCTAACTTATTCACATATTCTGATTCACTTGCCTGCACGCTTTGCTGATTCAATTCAATCTTGAGGTAGTTCTAGAACTGTCTTGTGTCCATGAATGAGATTCTTAATAAGGAACATATTTATGTTTTTTACAAGGACAGCTCTTCCTCCCTTTCAGAAGAGCAGTCCATGTGAAAGAGTTGTCAGACTGGCAGCCATTTCACAAAAGGCTAATCAGTGTGGTGAATCCTACCTTCAACCTTGCTATGTAAAATTGGTTTGCAGAGCAGTTTTGTGGGTATCGGGGTGGATGGTGGCTAGCTGGAGTTCAGTGTTTGATGGTTATACCTTGCTCACGTTGCACTGATGACTTCCACAGTTCTGCGAAGATATGAGTGCAATGTTACCGGCCCTGACCTTTGCTGAAAGAATCTCAGTCATCAGTTTCATTTCTCGGCTCTCATCTTTCATCTCTGTTTAGCATTGCCAGTGCGAGCATGTTAGTGTGCTGACGTTAGCATTTGGCTCAATTTTTTCATGTTTGTTTGTATTAGTGTTGAGAGAGCTTTGCGAAAAGGAAAACTAACCATAAATACACACCTAACTGTTAATCTGCATTGAGCATAGGCTGCCTTGTTTAGCCATCGGTCAGCCCTCTCAGATGCCCTAGAAGAATCTGTCTTTCCACCACTGAGCCACCGTACCTCCCAGCATCCACACACACAATCTGTACTAAATTCATAGAGTCAAAGCCAACAGCATACTGTAGATCACTGAAAAGCAATCGGTAACAAACTTCTGTTGTCAACACTCTTTGATACACACACACACGTGTATGCACATATTCATCAGTCTATCAAGTCTGTTCCCCAAAGCCAGGGACCATCAGAGACACAGAAGACACAAGCAGAGCCCTTGAGCTGCAAGGGCCCTGGGCCAAAAAGCAACTTAAATCAATTCCATTTGATTAGGTGCCATGGCATACACTACATCTTATAATTCCATTAACACAGGGATGGATTTTCAATGAATGTAACTGCAGGCAAATGGTTGGGCATAATTTTTGTGAAATGAAATACGGCACAGGTGCAGAATAAGGGTGTGAATTTCTTTCTTTTCTTCTTTTTCTCCTCCCCATTTGCAGATAAGGACTTTGCCTCATCCTAATGCTTCAGTCTTGATCTTCTCCTTTTTTCAAAGCTGCTTTTCCCCCTCGCAGCATCTTAAAATGCTTTTAGAATGCTTAGACTAAATTATTTCACACTTTATTATATCAGCTTTGGCTCAGTAGGCCGTGGTAAGACCACCATGCAATTGCCTGATTTAACCCTAACTACTGATAAATAAATACTGTATATAGGCCATTAGTTACAGTGCTGAGAGGTTAAGCATTTGAATAAGGTCCATTGTTATTTCTCTTCTTTCCTTTTTATACTAATATCAGACACATTACAGCTGCAGAACCAAAGCCAGGATTTTGACAGAGAGTTGGACAGAGATGGTCACACAATTACTGTGATCATGTGTCACCTATAGAGGCAGTTGGCTGTTCCTCAGAGAACATCAGAGCATGATTGTAGCCATTGTGTGATTTTAAAGACTCATAGTGAAATATATATCAGGAAACCAGTAAAGACAGCTAGATTTACTGCATGACTGGTGCAATTTTATGCCTCACTAATCAGCCTTTACTGTACACGTACTAGACTAAGTTGGGGCCAGGGGTATCAGTACTTATATTTCATGGCATAGGCAATCATACATAGCCTTAGGCCTATTGCTTCATGACCCAATGTATTCTTTCACAGCAACTGAGCAACAAATAAGAAATGTGTATACAGTAGGTTTATTAACCAAGCATGTATATGCAGTGTGCAGAAAGTTTCCATTTATTTCTGCTGTTTATTTCTAAGGCCTTCTATAGCAGAAAAAGCAACAGTTGAACATGGCTTCTGAACTGAGTATGAATTGTTTGCACAAATTTCTAGCTTAGCTCTTGTATTTTGTTTGTGATATCACTGATCACAGTCAACTCAGAGTAAACTGGTCCTTAAGCTGCTGCAGAGTTTGTGTCGGACATCTTGCTGCATCTTTAATGCAGTGCTAGGCTAGGGGACTCATCAAATATTTGTGTCTTTCCCAGTCAAGCAACACAGTGCTTACACTGGCTGAATGACTCAGTGCCCTCATGTCCCCTCTCAGAAAGTTGTCCATCAGCAGTGACAGAAAGTCACTGATGAAGGTCAACAATCCATCAGGCCTTGAGGATGGAGAAAACCCTGGGCCAATGAATGAACATTTAAAATGATGAACGTACGTAGCAGATGATCATAAATCCCCAAATAAATGCTGACAAAATGTTTTTTTTTGGAACATCAATACTGTCTACGTTCATACCATAGAGATGTAATAAGCTTCAGATACAAATGCATGGACTAAGACAGCATTATTTGACTAAATTTACAAAGCAAGCTAACATACATGCTTGCGGCTGAGAATAATTTACGAAAGTGCTATTGCTGCAGTTCTTTTTGAACATAATTTGTCAGGGCATATTTGTCAAATATTTCAAGCTGAGATTAGTTTCAGATTTTTTTCATTCCTGAAAGCCAGTAGCTGACCTCTGGTCTGCCCTCTCTCAAGGGCACATTACATTACATTACAATAATAGATGAGAAAAACTGTACTGTAGTTGCTCCATGGTTCAGTATTTAACTGCAAGCCAACATCGTTTGCCAGTGAGGGAAAGGAGCAACAACTGTGCCAGTTTATGTTGAGCAAGGGGAAATCAAGGGGAGATTTATGAGCATAATAATGAATCCTATGCCTGCTTTAATTACAACAATCCTGGACTCTTTGAAGTGTGCTGTTGCAGCTGGAAATCATTTGCCTTGTGTCTTAGTCCTTTACACTGAACAGATAAACATGGATCAAATATTAAATTTGCATGTTGGTGAAAATTTTTTAATTATTTTTCTCATATTTGTCAGCATTGCTGTTAACAAATTGCAGAAAAGGGAGCTTAATTGCCAGCACTGCTTATGTGTGTATTACAGAGAAAAGGCAGGATTCACTTTGACTTTCACTGTCTATTAGTGAAATCAAAACTGAATTGGAGCTGAACAAGGATTGTGAGATACATTACGGCATTAGCAGCTCATGAGTCATAAGCACAGACGATGCTAATATATTTCATGAATGAATTTTGAATGTCAACCAAACATCGTTAGGAGGGCAAAGAAGAGCCCTGCGCAGATGCTTTTCACCCACATTGTCTGTGATGCACCTGTCCCCACCGTATGTCAAGTGCTCAGACCGTTCCAAACCGAGCTAAACAAGGCAAACAGATCAAAATCAGTGCCAAAGCAGGTGTGTGACAGTTCCACCTGTGTTTCACCAGGCATCCCCTTCTCTTTCTCATGCCTAGATAAAGAGTCTGATCTCTGGCAGAATAAAAAGGATCTGTCAGCACCTGGCAGGCTGAAGCTATCCAAAGAATCAGACTCCTGCAACACCCACCTGCTCTCCCCAGATGATGCTGACAGGGTGGTGGGTTGGGGGGTTTCAAGCACCTTAGATTTCTAGTTACCAGTCAGAATGCTGATGACAGTTGTTTTTGATTCTACATTTACCTAGGATTTCCATATTTTAGCATTTACCTTTCCTTGGGCTCATAAAGATGAGGTGAAAGCAAAACTCCAATCTGGAGACACGTTTTCTCCTTTAGATGAATGTTTTGTCACAGGCAAATTCTGGTGTTCATGTATTTATTCTTTTCATTCCTGTATAAGTTGATATTAAATACCTGATACTTAATACTAAATACTAATACTAAATACTTAATACTTGAACTAATTTTCATTCCATTATTATGTAGTTTATAATTACATTAGTTTTTTGCCTTTGCATTGTTCACTAAAACTGGGTGGACATCCTGTGTTTGATCCTCTGTGTATGAAGGAAACTTGGTCAACCTCAAAGATATACTGTGAATAATGTCTTAGAGCTGTTAAAGTGCAGACTGCAAAGATGTACATGAAAGATGAATAATATTCACATAAAGCTAGAGTCAAAAGTTCACCATCACTATATGCAGTCAGGAAGTAGAACTGTAGCATGCATGAAACACTAATAGCACAAGTTTAGCAGGTTATAAACTGTGCAGAAAAGATCTTCCACAAAAGTTCAAAGTGGAGAAAAAATCAGTCTGACCTTGCATGACCTTGGCTATGACGAGAAGCAAGCTTTTTATAGGGCTCGGGTTGAAAAACAGCGACCCACATCAAACAGTTTAATTCATATGATGAATCTGGAATATATGCTCTATGAGCTGTATGCTTTTCAAAACTGCTGCAGGATTTGTGTGTGATGTTTAATTCATTTATTTAAGACATGTATGCACCTGCAATACAGTTCTAGTTAGTGCTGGGTGTCATTTGAATCCATACCGGTACCATGGTTCGGTACTTTACTCTGTAATTTTCATTGCAAAACAATTACTCTTAAAACTCAAATTTGTCTCACTACTGCAGTGCTTACAATACCGTATGCAAATCAGGTTTCGGACACACTAAAATATCACATAATAATAATCATAATAATCATGACCTGTCTCCAGAAAGACCTAAAGGCATACACATTTATGGATATGTATCCAGGTCTGTATATAATATTAAATCATATCATATTATAACAACAAAAATAAAGTCTAATATAATATATAATAGTATAATATTTTTAATAATATTTTTGTACATTTATTCCAATAATTATGGTTATGGATTAATAAGTATGGTTGATCCTCCAGACATCATAGCCAAAATCAGGAGACCCAACCTAATATTACACACATACACAATACACATATTTAAATGCATGCAAGTAATGGCAATAAAGCATTACTAATAAAACCTTGCCAGCATAACCAATTCTGAAAATGCCCAAATTAACTCCTGCATCAGACTCTGAATTTTAATGTATTTATGCCATTCTCTACCTTATGTGCACATCACATCTGCACATACATTATACATACGATTCCTTATCACTGCCTGACATATGGGAACATTTATGCCAACAAACATATGACTTGTACTATAAAATCTTGGCACATACAGTAACAACCTCATAGCCATATGTGACTGGAAGTCACACTATAGATGGGTAGTATAAAGGGCTCATAGAATAAGCCCTATTGCCTGATCTTCAACTCATCACATGTGGAATCTACATTTGTGTGCTGCTTTATGGATCCAGTTGTTGATACACTCAATATCTATAACATAAAAATTCATTTGAATAAACTAATAAACTAAATTTGACCTCATTCTGGCAGCATCTCCACTTCAGTAAGTAAGTAGAACTCTGGAAATACAGGAAATTTCTCTCTACATGTGGTTATTATCACATTAAGACTCGGTTTAATCGACTATAGGTGACAGTCCTAGTAGGGAGAAAATCACCTGCATATATAAAAAAAGATGGATTAATTCATCATTTTTGTAATAGTATACATGCATTTTATATAATAATCCTTTCTTTGATGCATTAAAAACTGATTAACCTCCATATCTTGTAGATTTTGATCATTTTGTTTGGAAAGATCTGGAAAAGCATCTGTTTCATCAAGTCACATGTTTTTCTGTTGGCAAGGCACTGGCTTTAGTTCAGAATTCTCACTTTTGAAGTCAACAAAGTGAGATTAGATTTTTTTTCTCCCCACTTGTTTCTGAAGTGTTTCCTTTATGTCCCTCATTACTGTGTGAGTTGTCCATCAAAGGAACTGTGTGAATCCCATTAAGGCTTTAGACCCAGTTGTGGTGGAGACAGGGTTTATTGTTGGTGCTTTAAGATCACACAACAGACAAAAGCAGTGTTATTAATACGCTTATTTTGTATGCAAGTACTTTCTATGCAAATTGACTGTGAACTGTAGGTGTTCAACAATTAGTAGGCTAGCACATTTGCATGTAATCGTGCTCTTGTAATATATTTTCTTCTCAAATGGAGGAGCACAAGCCTAGATCCAGCGCCTCTGATGTTCTTTCATGATCAACTTATTGCCTGTTTACTGAGAGTGCAGAAAGTACAGGCAGCATTTCAGCCATCATCCCAAAGTAGACCTGTGTTTTCTCAACCGATTGTTTAGTGTGTTTGTGTGTGTTTGTGTGTGTGTTTTGTATTTATTTATTTTATACCAGGAAGATTTTGTTGTGGTGGAACAAGGTCAGAGCCCCAAATACTGCAGGGGAAAACATGTTGAGTGGCCTAGAAGAGTGTGTTTGATGGATGCAGGTTTAGAGTGGAACGCCTTAACACCTCTCACACGCACATACAATCTCCATTGACTGGCATGCACTGCTCTTTTCATGACGTGGTGCAGGGCTGCACAGCCAGGCACATGGCATCAATCAAGAATGTTCATGTGAATTTAGTGATACAGCAGGGGATGACTTGTTTTTTCTTTAGGGTTTTGGTCTGGAATAAATGTGTTGTTAGATGTTTCAAGCCTTCTTTAAAGCTGTTGTAGTAGTGGGGAAGTACCGTCACAGTGACTGAGCAACACTGGCCTCTATAGGCAGCCAGAGGAACAGGAGTTAACACGAGGACCTCCATTATTAAAAATTACAAATCTCTTTCTGTCTCCCTCTCTTTTTCTCCCTCCGTATGTGTTTGGGATTGTATTTGTGTGTGTGTCATCCTTTTTTATTTGTTTGTGAACATGTCAGTGCGTGGCGTCACTGGCACACGTCTGCTCTCTTTGTGGCTGAGTTTGTTAATGTCACTCAAGACAGCCAAATTGAAGGTGCCATTGTTGGTGCCGGAGGGCAACGGGACTGAATTCGACAGCTTGACAGCTCTCATTAGCGTATTAGACACAAACAGTGGCACAGATGCTCCCGGTCAGTCCTTGGTCAGCCTGGAGCTTCGCTTAACGGCCCGCTGACAGGTGGCTTTGTGGCACTCTGTCTCATGGTTGACAGGGTGGCAAAGCAGGAGCTCATCTTCAATAGACTGCTGGGATTGCCAAGGACGGTAGATATTTCACAGACATGAATACGGGTAGAGAAATAAAACGTGAAGGTTTTGCAAACACACAACCTGCAGATACAGTGTACTGTAAAAAAAATTTAGAAATAAATAAATGAGAGGAACAAAGAGGGAGACAAACATTCACATGAACTTCTGTGACTGTTTGCATGCAGTATCAGATGTGACTAAAAACTGTAAAGTAAATATTTATGTCACAATGTATGCCAGAGCAGATGACTTGCTGTCTCTTTTGTGTCTAACGTTGTCCAGATTAAGCATCCAGATGTGCTCTCTGAAACAACATGTGCACACCACCTCATTCACACACCCTCAAAAACACACAACACACCACACACACACACAGAAAGAGACATACAGTCAGACCATTCTGGTCCGCTTTGGAGTGAGATTTTACTTTTTACCCACTGTAGCTATTGTCATTTGTTACGGCACAAAGCTCAAAAGTTCGGTTCTCACTTTCAGTCCTCACCAGTTAAAAAAAATCAATGCCAGAGGCAGAAAAGTTGTTAAACTGAATGAAAGTTAAATGATTTTTCCAACACACCTTTTGAAGTTTTCGCAATGCCTCAAAGGTACAATAGAATAGGGCTTACAAGTTATACAGTCAATGAGAAGCCTGTGCAGGCAAAAAGTTTGAAGAAAAAAAAAAGTGTAGGTGGACCAAATGAAAAAAAGAAAGAATGTAGCCAAACAGTGAGAAAGACTGACCTTGTACAGAAAGGGTTTTTTAACTTTTACTGTGCTTGGAGTGTCTGTGTAACAGAATCATCTTTTGCATTACTTTGCATGCTTGAATTTACCCACAGTCATCTCAGCAGAAATAGGCATAACAGAATGTAATAGAAACACTGATCCTGGAAAAAGATATGTGATCACATGTCATATTTTCTTGAATATAGCTTTTTGGGATTTTTGGGGAAATCAGTTTCATTTCACTGTATATTTTAAGAAAATGTATTCTGAAATATGTAAGGTGAATATATTTTGCAAAATGTAGAGGCATCTAGTGGCGTAGTTGCAGATCACTTCACCCTCCCCTATCCAAGCGTGTAGGAGAAACTGAAAATGTGAGCAGCATCTAGAACCAGCGTTTGGTTTGTCCGTTCTGGGCTACTCTAGAAACATGGCAGCCTCCATGGAAAAATATAACGACTCTTCTATTTAGGTTATTACACACTAATTACATACATACATAATTATGCATTTTATATTCCATTTCTGCCTCTTCAGTGTTGCACACTGGCCCTTTACAGTAATCACATTATCATCACTCATAAATGTTCCAGTATGATGAACTTCCAGCAACATATAAATGTTTTTCTTAAAGTGAAATGTACAACAGGAACCAGTTTCTACTGAAACTGTAAATAAATTGCTGATATGTGAAAAATGGGGAGTTTCAAGACAGCTGGAGGGTGTTTCACAGCTCACATAACCCTCACGAATGGACCTCATAAAGAGCTTGCTAAGCATGCTGGGGGCAGGGGGGACAAAAAGGGGAATGACTCAGATTTGTCATGTTTACCTCTGTTCTCCAGTATAATTCTCTATCTAATTCTCTTTCCAGGCCGGCAGGTTTAATGTAGAATCCAATCATCAGCGTCCATTTTATTTCAGAGGAACAGCAATGTTGAAGAAAGTGGGGGAGGGAGAGAAAAGCCTTTCGTGACAGTGGAGTGTATTCAAATAACAAGGCTTGTGCATGAAATGTTGCATGAACACAAATCTAGGTAAGGATGCTCGTTATTTAAGAGGCCTTGCCCTAAATGTACAAGGGCAAAGGTTAGTCATCCCAAGAGGGCTGGGTCAGCTGCAAGTCCATGCAATTTCCCCTTAATCCACTTTAAAGATTAATGTCAAATCATGCCACTGTGTGCATGCTATGAACTCCCATAGTGACTTAGCTGGAGGCAGCGTGTGTCTCTTTGTGTACAGTATGTGTGTGCACTGTACTGCCTGCATGCATGTGTGTGTGTGCCTGTGCATTTACTGTATACATGTAGGAGACCCAGTTACACTCTGACAGAAATCCAAGCATATATTCTGACCCAAAAACAGAGAAGAAATGGAAGGAAGGTTGCACTCTTAGATGATCAGTCCTTCCTTTCAGTCCCCTTGAAAAACAAATGAAGCCATCCAGACCAAACTGACAAAGAGTAACACCTGATGAAGCACTCTCTTTTGTCAACGCCCAAGGAAACAGAAACAAATAATGTTTCAGCCCAAATAAGATTTTCACTATTCTCTCTCACATTCCACAGAACACTGTAATTGTGCAAATCAGCTCTTGTCAGCGGCAATGATGCAAGACGGTCTTAAACTCGAGAGTGCTGCTGCCAAAATGAACTGTCTTCATTGATTAACATTATCCATTACCCCAACACTCCTTTGTGGAACATTATTGCAAATCTAGACAGAGAGAGGGATGCTGTTTACCTTGGCAGTCTAGCCGACTATCCGTCATATACTGTAGCAGATTGGTTGATAACTGCAAATAACACTTACTTATAAAATAAAAAAACCTGGCACATTTTGTTTTTAATGACTGTGAATCAAACTAGTTATAGTGTTACACTGTACTGTAATTATGCACACAGCCTGCTATATTATTATGCACAGTCATGTACATGGTTGATTAAAGGTTTGTTTGCAGATATGACTGAGCCTGGGTTTCACTGAATGCTAATTGGCAGACTTAAATGAGAATGTGGGTTATTATTTAGGATGACAGCTTTGTGTATTCGTGTACACAGTATGTTTGCATCTCACAGGGCTATTGACAGAGCACTCTGAGTAAAAACAGCTTTGAGCATGAGCCAGGGAAAGTCAATAGCAAGAAATTAAGACAATCAACAAAAATAACAAAACACTGGACGGCCAGGGTGGATGAATCTGAGAACATGTAGCGGGATGGATTTCGGGATTGTTCTTGCAAGCTTATATGACAAGCAATAACATCAATATTTATAGGAGGGGCTGATGACATTGTTTGTGGTGGGCACCAGGAGCCGGGATCATTCCCAATCCTTCATTCCTTTTTAACAGATTGTGCTGGCAGTGAGAGAGCAGACACGTGGCAGCAGGCCAGGTGATGACTCTGTGTTGATGGATGTGGCAGCCATGACGAGGGGTAACCAGCTTGCAATGGCTATCGGGATCACAGCAGACAATGTCAGAGCTCTCCCCGACTTGTCAGGAGAACACCATTTTATTAGCTGACAACACTGAAAAAACATTAACTTTGTACTGGGACATGATTTAGCGCTATAGCACTGAGTGTGGCACTGACATTACAGGTATTACACACAACATATAAATAATATGATCTGACATCGTGTCAGGGCCAAAATCTTGCAGGGATTTCACTATAACATTTTTACTCACCCACAAATCAGAATAGTTTTTATAAGTTGTGTAAAGCATAGAGCATCGGGCATAGAGCACCTTCTTCCCTCTCTCCTGAAAAATACTCAAAATAGCACTTTTGGAAGTATTCCCAAGGTGGACATCAAAGAAGTGACTAAACTCAAAGGATTTAATTTAGTGAGCAACTATTGTAAGTGGCTTCACAATGAATCATGTATTTTGCAGCTCATTCATAACAGAGAAAAACCCACTCCTCTTTCTGCAATAAATATCTGCCTGCATTCAGAAAATGTTTTCAGGCCATCGTATGTGGAAAATATTGAAATGATTCATACATAAAATTCGTATAAACAGTCTGTGACTCATTATTTGAGAAATTATTAATCATTACCCCCCTGTTAGTCCTGGTCACATCCGAAGTAATTCCTTGTAATTTGATTATTTTCAAATTAAATCTTTTTTTTTTTTTTTCTAATGTCTTTTTGATCTGTGCTCCTTTAACTTTGGAGCTGCTGGTAGGGGGATTAAGTTCAATTTGGACAGAGGCCAGTTTTCAGTGCTTATGCTAAGCTAAGAAAATCAGATACTGGCGACAACATACTTGCCATACATATACATGCAATACATATTCTCTAACTAACTCTCTGCAAGAAAATAAATAATTGTATATCCCAAAATGTTGCTCTAAGTACTTGATAAACTTCTCCCTGAGGTCATCCTGCAGAGATAACATGCTCATGTCAATATCCTTTTCAAAATTTCACTTACTAACATTTTTTTGTAGCATGTAGTCTAATGTGTGCGCCTATCCATACAGTCAGTGAAATCCATTTAGCAAAATCCATATTGCACTCAATTACTATTGTGATGACGCTGTGCAAATGCTTGACATCTGTAAACTAATTTATAAAAACATGAGACAAAATGCATCTGACGACGTTTAATGTCAAACTAATGTTCATGGTTGGGATTTGATGAGTGACAGAGCTCAAAGCACTGAACAGGACTGAAATCTTCTTTGACCCAGGAGAATACAAGATACGAACATGTATTCCATCCCTCACATTTCAAGAATCTCTGAATGCAGAAAGAGACCCAGGGAGGAAACTAGGAAATTATTTGGAAGTGAATACATGACAGTGAGATGATTTTTATTTTTTTTTTAAAAACAAGTCAGGTGAAGAGTAACCTATCAGTAGACTATCAAATGAATAAATGCACAAACACGCATGAAGATGACAGATTGCCTAATAGGGAATTTGCAACATATTTCTAGCTGGAGTTTTAACCTAAGGCGCCGCTGGAAAACTTTCTCAAGACATTGAATCCTATTAACTGAGTATTTATCTGCACAGGTTCTGAATAAACAGTAGTCTGCATCATACATTAATAAATCAAACATCCTCTAAAGTGACATGGTGTGAAGCAAAGTTTGCACACATGAGCATTAATCAATGAAAATAGCAGCAGCAGTACTTAAGAAGGGTCACACCATCAGTCAATATGTCCGCTCTACAGTTATTACCATGGCAGTGATGTATTTGTGACGACGGCTGCATATGCAGATAGCTTAGTATGGAGTGTGGACTGGCAGCTGGAGAGGTGCCAGTTCCACCTCCTGTGCACTGCCGATGTGCCCTTGTGCAAGGCACCTGACCCCTGACTGCTCGCAGAGCACCGCTACGTGGCTGCCCGTCACTCCACCATCTCTTTTCATTTGCATGTCTATAAGCCCTGTGTGTGTTCGGAATTGTGTTTCGGGCCTGTGTGTGTGTGTAAAACAAAAAATATCTTCTTCTTCCTAAATATGTTATTACTCACAAACCCACAAGGACACACACACATAAGAGTCAAAATACGAGGTTTAATTCCAAATCTCACTCTCTACCAGTACTTTTTTAAAATTTATGGAATAAGATATTCATTTAGAAGTTGGCACAAAAATTCTAGGCTATCTAATATACACACACACACACACACACACACAGGCATATTCATAACTTGACATTTTAATTTAAATTTGAATCCGGATCTCTAACGCACCAAGAAACGTGACCTCCGTCCTTCCGGGAAGATAATAAGGGAGCGATTTACTTCTCCGTCATTTGAACTACATTTCCCACAACCCCTTGCGTCACTCTACCGCTCACAGAAACAAGAAGGTCGCACACATAGCAGCTTTATACCGAGGCAGAGAAGAAACCCGACTGCAATCATGCTGGGACAAGCTGTGAGACGTTTCACGACGTCTGCCGTCCGTTCTTCACACTATGGCGAGGGACCAGGGAACGTAAGTTTGAGACTTAAGGCAGCGTTGTTGTTAGAAATGTGATATTGTCGGTACCGGGCCTTGTCTGCATCCACAGCCTAACGCTAGCGAGCTAGCCTCACTTGGAGGTCATGTCCGCCACTTGACTGGAGCGTGATTGTAATGCTAGCAAAACTACACCTATACATAGACATATATATCCCTTACAAGGCAACAACACACTGAAAGTTAATAGCAGTGTTGTGTTGATTTGTTGGATGTCTGGGAAGGCTACCCGCTGGTAGAGGTAGTTCTCTAATTATTAGCCAAACCAAAGTACGCCGTCTAAAGTTATGTCATTCATTTAATGCGCCACAATTGTCCTTGTAACACACAAGTACATCCACAGACATTTCCAGTCGTGTGAATATTAGTATCTCGACGGAGTTGTTCATTAATGTGACTTCCGGCTCGTTGCAGTAACTTAAGGTCACAGCTGGATCCAAACAGGCAACCCTGGAGGAGGAAGGTGCTCCTAACGTTTGGGGATTGTTAGGATTACACTACCTGTATCCATTTAAACATCCCTCACATTTTCTATTCAAAGTCTGTATTTATTTGCACACTGCAGTTTACTACTACTATTTCTAGAAATAAAGTAAATGTAATGGTTATTGATGCTGTATTTGCCCCTGAAACATTCTGTGAACAAAGGTTATAGTGTTAAATGAACTTCACATCTTTTCTTTTTTTATATATTTTCTTTGTACATATAACAAAAGAGTGTGGCGTTAATATGGTTGTGCCCTCTACCAGCAGTATATTCTGTCACGTAAACTGTGGGACTTGACTCACATTAAATCATTAATGCAAAGTAAGCAAACTTGTGTCAAATAATTTTATGTTATGTGCCAAATAATTCACTTTATTTTTCTGGATTAAATTTCTTCATTTGTTAAAATGAGTCGCATTAGCTGACCAACTCATATATTTGGTAAAATATTTTAAAAAATGGGGGTGGAAATGTAAAATGTGCACTTTTTATTTTTTATTTTATTGAGACACTTTCAACCCACACACTTTTTCACATTTAATTTCACAGGCAATCCCAGAGCTTTTAAATGCCACTTTTAATCCGAGTCCTGTCATTCCTTTCTGACCCTCGCCTCCTTCCAGTATTGGGATGTATGATGAAGCTCTTTGCACATAGTAATGATACTTAAAAGTAAACCTTAAAATGTCCTGTTCATTGCATTGGGACAAATTTAAAAGTGTAACAAATGTCCCAGTCAAGTGATTTATATCGATGATCTGCCATCAAAAAACCGTCAGGAATAATATAATAAAGAATTGCATTCAGTTTCTTGGAGTTTCTTTCTGTCGTAATGCTCTTGTCTTTTTACAGAACCTGCCATTTTCCGTGGAGAACAAGTGGCGTCTGCTCGGCATGATGGTGTTGTTCTTCGGCAGTGGCTTTACGTTCCCCTTCATTGTCGTCAGACATCAGATCCTGAAGAAGTAAAATGGCCCAGTGCTATTACACAGCCTTCAAGGTAATTATGACCGCCATGTTTATCTAGCATATCTGCTTTCATTAAAATGTCAGGATGATGTGGCATTTACTTCAGCCTTGGTTTGAACAGTGACCTCAGACAATGACAGTCCTTCACACTGCAGCTTTAGCCTTTTGCTCAGTGGCATATCTTAAATAAATTACCTGTATGTCTGAGAGTGACTAATAAATGTCATGGGGGTTTATATTGACGCTGTGTTGTTTAGATAAGCTTTCACCTTAGCAAGTTAATGTGACAGTTTGTTGCAGACATTGATGTGTATCAGGTGGGAGCCGGTCAGAGTTGTTGTTGTCACATTTATCTTTACTGGTGTTTACTCAGAAATTGCTTTTCTGTCATCAGATGTATGCAAGTCATCTTATCACTTTTTGCCCCATTTCCTTGTTCTCCCTGCAGGTTGTCAGCTGGAACATATTTATCCATCAGAGTTCTATCCGAGCAGAAGAATGGGAATCTCTTAATTCTCTTTGTAAATAAAGTTTCCTCAAATAAGAACATGTCTATTCTTATTTTTTTGCTATACTAGTGTATGCTTTACATGTAATAGCCAATGCCATATATGTAAAGGTAAAAGCTTCTCGCTTTTAGCTACCCAACACACTTGATTCATTGTAACATGCTTAAGAAAATGTTTTTATTACATAAGCTAAGTTAATTTATGTCTGTGTCCCAGACGACGAAGCTGGTGAGAATCTTTTTATAGTAACCAAACATTCTGTATTTAGCTTTTTAATGAAAATAGCCAGCAGTGCTTAGTTTGATTTGGCCTTGTACCTTATGATATCCACAATAAGAAGTGCTTCTCCAAATTTATGAATGCCGTTGGTAACAACAACCTTATTCAAGTACTTAATAGATCTCTAAAGATTAATTAAATATGTAGCCTTATGGCGTAAAGTCAACATATTGTAAAAAAAAAAATGAACAGTGAACCCATAACTTTGGATACTTAAATCCTTTGTTGCTGGCAAGCTAAAGTGGAAATTGAACATCGGTGTGAGAGGGCTCCAGAATCCAGTCCTCCACTTCTGATAGGTATTGTTCCCTCACCCTATAGCTCAGCTATTCAGCTGAACTCTACTGAATAACCTATTTCAATTCAATTAACCCTATGCTTCTGGCTATAATTATCCAAGGACAATGTATTAAAAAGGGAGGTGTGGCTGCTCAGTTAGGGAGGAAGGGGAATGTAAAAGTTAAGAGGTTTTCTATGCACCTCTATTCAGGTCTACGTTATGCCTGGAGTCATTTTTTAGAAAACGGCTAAGGTTAGTTTTTCATTTGCTCGTGCTGTATAGCAAAGGGGTGCCTGGATTGGCCTTAAAACATGCAGAGACATACGGGGACAAGCTGTAAGCATGAGAAACAACCTGCCGTATACCCTTTGTAAACCCTCCCCTGATATTCACAAGCACACAACACACAGCAACTTGTAAACCTGTCAGGTGGTTTTGTGTTCTCCTGCATTTATAATGATGTTATACTGTCTGTGCCTCTGGGCTTCCTGGGTGGAAGAGCATTCAGGTCGTGCAGCTCTTGCTAGGTGGTGATAAAGTTATCAGACATTTTAATGGGGTCAACAAGTGGGAGTCGATATTTCATAGGTGTGTTGTATTGTCTGCGCTTAGAATAGGTTGACCTTTGTTAGTAGCTCAAGGGTAGGGAGAGATGCTTTTCTGGTCAAATACTACTCAACACATAAACATGACACCCTGCATTATACTAAGCATGCGCTCACACACTGCGTTTTTAAATCTCCAGATGCTTTATACTAAAGCACACAGTTAACACCTGTCTGTGATGTATGTGTGTCATATACACACATCTCAAGCAAATGTAGTATGGTCTCATCAGCACCTAACAGACTTCTTTATGCTTACATGCACCTTGAAGTGATAGTTCAATACAGGAAGTCAAGAGCAGCGTCATTTCCACAAGTGAAAAACGGGAAAGCGCCAACACTGCGTGATGAATGTCTGTCATTCCGCTCAGTGATATCTCAATAGTTGTTCTGTTTACCAAAGAAAGTCGATGCTCAATCCATCTCAGCCTTATAATCCTTTCTCAAAATGGTCCTTATCAGTAGCCTATACAATGAAGCGTCACAATTAATTGTGTAAGCCTGCTTTAGTTGATGTCCTTGAGCTCCTGACATGAGCCACACTTCATAGTTAGTATTTTGGAGTGCATCTAAAAGATCACTCTGCTCTGTTTGCAGTGAAATAGATAGCTCTCAAATACCATTAGAGAAATTTAAGTAATAACCCATCCAGAGTCTATCTTTTGAGTATCAAGCACTTGCCCCCATAGGCTTGAAATGTGGCTGTAAAAAGTTAGCGCCACCATTCCTCACATCATGAGCATGCCAATTAAAAGACTGCAGCAAGTTGTGCTATTTTTATCCTTGAACAGATGATAGTCTTGTCCAGTAGGATGGTTGGGTTCCATGTTGTTACTGTAGATGTACATTTAAAACTTCCACTTTTTGTGCTGTGAACTCTTGACAGTATGGCACAGACTGAACAGAACTGCCAGCAGCTACTTTAAATTTTACAAATGGTTCACTTGGGTGCTACAATACACTCCGGCACTCAGAGTGCTAATTTAGGAACGTCCCCAACATTTGCACCCTTTTGCAGAAAAAGAGAGAGATTATAAAGAGACCCGCAATTGCTCCCCCTGAGAGGACAAATTTAGACTGGCATTGAGACTTTTAAGAGATCAGGTCTGAAAAGGAGTGCCACATTATCTGGGCATCAGAGAGTAAAAAACATGCACTAAGCAGTGGGCACTTTTTTTTAAATCATAAATGTTTGATCTATTCACTGCCATTATCCTGCTAACAGGAGCTTTTAAGAATCCTAGTTGATGCCAGACTCCAGCAGTGAGGACCAATTAGACACAATGGCGTTATCTGGACAAGGACCAAGCTGCAGTGCAGTACTGGCGACTTATGAAAAGTACATAAGGGTGTGCTGGCACAGGCCATGTTGCATGAGGGGTCCTATGGAGCCCACAATAGTCTACATCACACATTTTAGATGGGCTTGCCATACCTCCACTGCGTGGCACTTTAAGCGGCTGCAGGAAGGAAGCAGGGGGGGAGACAGAAAAAGAATACATTACAGGAGGATTACGCACCCAGCATGCCAAGTCTCTTGCAGGAGTTTGTCATGCTGCATTTAGTATGAAAGAGTGAGGGAGTGCTATTGTGTGGTTTTTGTGAGGTTTGCCAGAGTTTACGCCTTCATTATAGCCAATATCTGGTAAATTCATTATTGTAATTGCTGTTCCAAATGCTTTACATTCCCTGGTGCACAGGCACTAATTAAAACAAAGTGTAGTCATTAAAGATCAATTCCATATCAGCTTATCACTATTCAGTGATTTTTAAACATCATGCATGCTAATAAAATGAAGAGGTTACCTACAATTACTGCATTGCACATAACTACAAAGGTGAAAGCCTCTACTTATATGTGGTAATGCCTCAGTTATAGCATTACAGCTTTTTATTTTTCCCCTTTATACGGCTAATTTATATAGATTTATATCTTGTTGCAGACATGTAAATCACCTTCTTTGCAGTATTTGTGGCCTTTCATTGCAGCCTCTGTAGACTGTTCAATAATAGACTTTTCTGCATCTCACATGTGGAATCTAATTATAGACTCATTTGCACTTCAGAGGAAAAGATAGTGGGCTTAGCTTGGTGTAAAGCATGCACAGCCATCTAATAAAAAGACTCGACATTTTATTGAATCCCCTCAGTTAGAGGCACATTTCAAATCCAGCCACAGTATTATAGTCAGACAATTGCATTTGTAACTGTTGATTGACAGTTATATAAACATTTACTTACTCTGAATGAGAGTGGGTGCCTGACAAACACTCCACAGACTAAATTACCCCTCTGGGTGAGTTGGATGAGCACTAATCAGCACTTTGTTATAAATGTCTTGCACAGCAGCGCTTTATTGTACCGACCAATCACATCCAAAACCAGGGGGAGCTCTAGATGTGGCCCACCCATCATATCAGCATGATGACAATAAGAGGTGAAAGCAGCTGTCTCCAGTTGCTGCACAGCACCCTGACACTGCACTGTCAGTCAATAAAGTTTCAAGGACACGCTGAACTCCCAAGTTTTCTGCTAAGCCCATCCTCCTTTCCTACCTTCTCTGTTTACCACACTCTACCTCAAAGATGCTGACTTGTGGAGAAGTGCGGAACTGTCAGTGCAGGAAGATGAAGTGTACGTGCACCTCCCACTTCGTCAAGAGTAGGGCTCTACCGCCTCAGCCAGGAACTCTACACAATTAGTCCAGAACCTCCAGGGGGATGGCTGTTCATAGGAGATGAATGCTCGGAGGACACCGAGTCCACTCATAAGTGTGTATGTGTGCGTTTTTGTATGTCACTGAGAATCAAACGCTTCATGACATTTAACAGATGGGAAAAAATAAAACAGTCTCATCAATTCTAACAGAACTGAGAGTATCGAAAAGCTTCAGTGTCAGAAGAGCAGATGATTATACAATAGAGATAATTACACCCTTTCTGTACAGGGCATATTACACCCAGTACTCTTTATCATTCATTAATGTTGCAACACGTTTGCTTAGAGAAAAATGTATGCACTCCACCACCTCAAGGAGACCTGCCCCCCTTTTTTTTCAACAGTAGCAGAACACAAAGATGTTGCCAAAGGAGAAAAATATGTCATATGTCACTTTTACGCATTCAGTCTGATATGAAAATAAAGGGCGCAGAGACCTGGCAGGGACCCCAGTTGAGATCTGAAACAGGCATAATCTCTACATCCCCTCCAGCCCACTTAAGTCCCCAGAACAGTCTTCAGTTCAATAATGTAACACTACATACTGCCAGAGTTAATGGTAGCAAGTTTCAGGGTGAAAAAGTTTTCATTTTAAATAATCATGCCCACTTCAATCCACGCTCTCCCACATTAAGCCTTATGTTAATGCCTCTGAAGGGTCGGATGTGGATGGATGTGATGGATGTGTACAATATACAGTGCATTTTAAATTTATTTCTGTTCCCTCTCAATAAAAAGCAAATATTTGTATCTTACATTTTTACCAGCTGCCTGTTATAAAATAAAATATGTTTTGGCATATGCTAAATAAAGAGGTTTTGAGCTCTTCGTCTGGGGGTAGTGTATCTGAACACCAAGTGATTTGAATTTGATTTTAATAAAATTCCCTCCATGTTTTATTCCTATAAAAGTTACATTGTGTCTTATTTAATTCATCATAACAAGTGACCAGGCCAGCAATTAAAATGTTCCAAATATATTTGTTGTTTAGCTTGTTATACCCATTTATTATATCATATAATGTTTTTTTTTTTATGAAGAAGAACAGAACATCCACATAGATGTTACATATAAATATCAGCGGGCTTATTCGTTGTAACAAACCCCTTAGTATAACCAGGACTATGTTGGTTGGGTTCGATGTGATCTACATAGACAAAAAACCAACAGTGGAAGATATCTTTTTCTCTAATGAAGCATCTCTAGAGATGCTTTCTGCTGCAACGGAACAGTGCAAATCTAGTGTGGGAATAAGGTCTGACAATGTGAGACTACTAGAGATGGAAAGTGAGAGGGATGGCAGAAAAAAGGAGTTGCAGCTGATCATTTGTTGTTGTTTTCGCTGCCATGGGTTTCTTTCCTCCCACAGACAGAGAGAAAATATTTGAACCTTTTTACTGGGCTAGAAACTGTGTCTGTTGCTCTCCAGTGGTCTCCCTCCCTTGTTACTCTCACTGGAGAGATTCAACCAACGGCATTTCACACACCGATAGGCATCTGCCGCAAACCTGCATATTCACGTGCACATTTGCACAGACACAGATGCACAAACATTGTTCAAGTACATCCATTGGAACACTACTAAAATATGTATACAATAGTATTCATACAAACACACATGAATCCAAACACACTTTGGTACAAAGAAATCTGTCATGTTTCTGCTAACGCCAAACTATATTTTTGAGAGTGCATCTATCTTACCTATTGTTGCATAAATTAAGAGAGAAAACTAAGCAGCTGTTGTGCAATCAGCAGTTTCTCCTTAAAATTGGTGCAAAAGATCTGGGCTAGCAATGTCTGCATATACGTCTTTATATAGAGATTTATTGGAGAGTATACCTTATATTTTTACTCAGCATAGAGACAGCTGGATTGAAGGCAGACAACAGAGAGATATCGATGGATATACAGTACAGAAAATGGGCAAAGAAGCTGCACAGATACGGGAACCGTATCGCTACAATTCCCCCATTGGGAACAAACACTGTCCTGAAGTTTGAGAGTCAGCACTTTAGTTAGTTTTTGCAACTCTGTTTACCATATTTGCAAGATTTCTGATGTAGCTCTGCAGTAGTCTCCCAGGACAGAGATGCAGAGGTACTAAAGTAGAGAAGCTGTACAGTGGTGCACTATTGTGCTGAGACCGGGTAGCCTTATAGCTCCCCCATCTGGGCAATAATAAACTATCAGGCTGTAACGTGTAAGGAATTCTGGGAGACTTAAAATACATGCAGTGCCAAGGTTACAGCTGCTGCATGATGAGAAAATTGCTCGTCTGGAATCAACACTCTGTTAAACAACTTTTCTGTTGTTTTTTTTATTATAATAGTCATGTCTTTTGATTGTCACACATTCATATTAATGATAATAACTCAGGGCAGGTCAAACTTTGACAAACGCATTATGTGAAGCTCAGTGCAGCACAGTAAGAGTCCATACAAACAAATTTTGATGTCACACAGTTTTTGTCAGAGTGTTTGTTCAGAGGGAGGGATGCTACAATAATTGTCTCCTTTGAACGCGGGAACAGAGCACCAACAGAGATACAATACAAGTCACAAAAGCAGAACTGACTGTGCAGGGGAATATGAATGAAAGGCTTGTGTCTCACAGAGACAGGGATGGAGAACCAGGGCAGAGGAAGGCACAGGGGGCTCTGATTGGTTCGTTTCTCCACAGACCAGTCTCTTCCAGGATGTTCTTTGGACACCACAGATGTTTGGATGAAACGAGCAGGCACAATTCGGGTTGGCCTGAGTTCAGTTGGGTTTGTGAATGGTGCCTTTCAAAGCCCCACCGAACCACATGGCGCCCAGGGCCTCAGCCACAAAACCTCGCTAGACTAACTTAATATTGCCAACATAAAAGGATCAAATAACTCTTTCATTCTTTTATTTTTTCCTAAAAAGACACAAATATTTGTTGTACAAATTAGATGATGTTTTAAATGCACCACTGCATGACATGTGATCCTGCTGGTGCGTTCAGCATGAAATAACCCGGCAGATAAAAATCTTTCTGATCTCCTATCAGTGATGGGCCATTTAAAGTTCTGTTTGGTGAAGACAAAAAACTTTATTTTTTTAACAGGATACAGGCCACTTCAGAGTTTCTTAAGATTTTCATCTTGTTAGATCTTTTAACTTTTACTATGCAGGCTAATCAAGTGAAAATTACTCAGTTATCCTATTCCTCCTCGCAATTATAAAGACATAAGATATTGAATAAAAAGCTTAGTCACTGATGAAATCGTTGCTGCTGATTTAAGTGTGTGTGTGTGTGTGTGTGTGTGTATGCGAGTGTGTGTGCGGCCTACAAAAACAAAACTATCCCACTGCTCCATAGCCTCTTTACTCTGATAGGAGAGGCCAAGATATCCAATTAATAAGAGAGGTTAAAGTTGACTTTTTACTGGCTGGTCCAATCACAGTCGGTGCCCCAGTTAATTTGGTGAACAAAGTCATGGCAGGGGTGGGTGGCCACTTAGGGGAAAGCGAGGCGAAGGAGAAGGGATGGATGAGAGGAAGCATGATAAGGGCTGAGGGAAAGATTGCGGCCCCCTGACAGCTCAGCTTGCATGGCAAATGAGGAAGCTGACTGAACAAAAACATTTGCTGAATCTGTAATGGGAACAATCAGACCACTTCAGGAGAAAGTTGTGAGCTACAGCAAAGACCAAAACAAAACTTTTGCAACAGTCAGACCTAGGTAAGTTCACTGCCTCCGTAGTCTTTGTGCATAAAGCCTTCACATAAAAGTCATCCAACATTTCCAGTTTTGTCAAAAAATCACAGTTCAGCCTAGTGTTCCTTACGCAACAAAATACTGTCCACAGTGATTTTCTCTCTGTGCTGTCCAGAGCAGTAGGACATGCAGGGAATGGCTTTCTGATGTGACGTGTGGCTCTTTCTATTTCAGAGCACTCACATGGATACACAATCAAAAGCATCACTCACTTGACTCTATCCAGAAAGCCAGTGACTCTCCTGCAAAGGACATTTCTGAGCTTGCAAAAAAGATTGACAGATGTTGCCAGAATATAGCTTATATATACACACAGCTCATTGGGACTGAAAACCAGTTTCAACTCTGACAAGCAGCCATGGACGATGCTCAAGCACATCCACTGTTCCTAAATTCATATACAGACATTGACGGCAGTTTTGCCTCAGCAAGCGGAGAAATATTCCTGTCTACTGTCGTTTTTTTTCTCTCTCTCTCTCTCTCACCCTGCATCCAGCTATCTCTGTCACATCTTTCACACTTTGGTTTATGAATCTAAACTGAAGGCAGGCAGACTTCTTTTCCAACTTTGAAAAAAGTGACTCTGAATAGAACATGTAGCCCTTCGGCTCCTGAGGGCTCCGAGACTCCAGAGCTTTCTTGGGTGGTGCATTTCAAACGTGGAGAAAAGAAAAATATTTAAAAGAAAGAGGGAGAGGTAAGAAAATATATTTCCAAGAATTCAGGTTAAGATAACCTTAGAAAGCACAGGTAATAAAGTGATTTAAGAAAGTTTGAGATAGTATTTGTTTAATTAAAAAAACCCTTACAGAACTTCAGCCACACATTACCAGAATTTCACTGTTGTTTCATCATTTCCAGTGGAGATCTAACCTATCGTTATAAGCTCTTAAAGAAGGCATTCTCAGCAGTATTCTCTCGATGCAATGTCATCATATCATAGAGTGTCCTTATTCTGAATAAATGTTTTCATCTATCCTTGAAAAGCCTTCCCTATGGCTATATCATAATATTTCATTACTTTGGTGTAATTTTCACAGGGAGAAAAATTGAACAAAGTATGTAAGCCTAATTCGATGCAGCTATGGTCATTTAGAGTTTGAAATTGAATTTCATCTACCTTCAAAGTCTGGTAACACAATTAAGCTCAGTTCTTTGACTTTAAATGTGATTTTGTCCTGAAGTGTCTTTGTTCTGAATGTCTATTCTTAGAAGTTAATTGCATTTTCAGAGGGTGTTGTTCAGCAGTATAAAATGGGCATTTAGGACACCTAGCTTATACATCTATTCACAGGCTGCCCTGTTGTCAAATACCTCACTGCCGGTAAAATTAATACTTTTGTATTTTTGGCTTAATGGAATCTGGGTTATTACAGAAGTCTATAAGTTGGCGACGGAAATGTGGGAGATTTTTAGTTTTGGTATTTCTTTTCTTTGTTCTGTTACTAAATTGTCTTTGTGTTCTCATTTAGTTTCAGACACAAGAACCCCTCTTTTAGTGGCTGAAGATTTCAATGGTTCATTAATTTGCTTTCCTTAGTAAGATCCCAAAAAGGTCTCTTAAAGTTGGGGTGAATGGCCTGCTTTACAGAGCAAGAAAAGATGGTCTAATTAAACTATGCCCTCCATCGCTCTATTTAACCTCTGACTGCTTTGTTTAATGAGTTACTCACATGGAACAGGTTTGATTTATATTCCATTTATTCGTGGGCACATAAATGTGAAAAATATGGGGCGGCCCTCCACAAAAGCCTCAGTCTTAACCTAGGGTTATCTCATTAAGGCAATTACAGTCTGCAAAAGTGAGAGTTAAATATTTGTTAAATACTTCATAGTTAGTTAGTTACAGTAGTCATAAGATCTACCATCTAACATTGTACATGAGAGTTCCTGTACATCATCTGTAAGCAAATGACTCTCTGTTTAAACCTAGCATTAACATACGTCTTGGGTGAGCTGATCACAAGTGGACAGCTCAAGTACAGGTGTGAATGCTCCAAAGAAGACAGGTGACACTGACACCCTCTGCGTAAGCACAGGTACAGGTAGAGTCAATGCAACGTAAACTGGATGATTCATGTTAAACTTCTTCTTCTACGTGGGAAGTGTATTGCTGCCTCCTGCTGGTTAAAAACATCAACGCATTCGGTCTTTGCGAAGGGAAATTATGTAGGTTTATTTGCACTAGATTGGGGAAGTTAGATCCGATCACAAGTGGTCACATCAGATCCAGATAAACAAATAAACAGGTACAAGAACAGAACAAGCAAAACAATGGTGTTTTATAACGTAGTTGGATATCCAGCCCGTCCATGCAAGCCCAGTGTCCCTGGAGCCTCCTCAGCAGCCATCTGTGAGTGAAGCAGAGAGAATAAGCAACAGGGAGTTTGGGAAGTCTGGAAATGCTGAATCAAATCTGCACTACCAGCTGCAAGAGGAAAAAAAGTATGTGGTGACCCAGGAGCAAAAGAAATGAATAAATAAGTAGAAAGGAAGATCTGCTTTTGATTAAGTGAAAAAATAAGGCATAAATATTGTTATGTCAAGGTTTCTCAGTGGAGGAGAGACACTTATTAGACTTGCAAAAATAGGTTCAAATATTTGCTTAACTTTTTTTTTCTCTTTCTTTTCCATCACAAGGCTAAGCAATTTTATAAAACATGCATGGGTGCAGCCAGGGCTGAATTATCATGAGAGAAACAGAGCAACTGAAACTTCACGAAATGATGCCACACAATGCTTTTTAGCAGCTACTGCGCCTTCTCCTAACTAAGGGGGCTAAATGATTGATTGAGTGACCGAGTGAGGGGATGACCGATTGAGGGAGAAGTGAAGGGGGTAGGGGAGGAGGGAGGGAGGGGGTCAGGGAGTTTGGGAGGGAACAGACTGCTCTATCATCTCCGCCCAGACACCACTGGGATTTGGAGTGAGAGACAGTATAGAGCAGTGGAGAGACAAATCGCTTTTCTTGACCTTTGAGAGAATAGCTACATACAGTAATAATCCACTGAGGGGTGTGGGGGGGTGGGGGGTTGAGCTGGCCATAATATTGGGGTTTTGACTTTCGCTACAGAGAAGTAACTCTTCCAACATACTGCTGAGGGAGATAAGGCTGGAAGGATGAAGGCCTGAGCACTCCCGTGGAGTTCTATATTTGTACATTTTGTTTGTGTTTGATCAGTCTTGAACCTCTGGTGACTATGTGAGAATTCATTTATCTGTCTCACTGGTTAAAACCATCCAGGATGCCACGTTGAACTGCAAATGCTTAAATCAGTGTAAATATTTGTTCCAGCTGGATCAAAAAGCTCACTCTCGTGCCTTTGGCCGCAGCTGTAGCAAGCAGTTCACTGAGATCTCGAACACTGAGAGTCCCACTGTATGTGCCTTCATTAAATTCTAACTAGCACTATAATTCTCCTCCCTTTGATTCAAAAGCTCTCTCTCTGCACTTTCTTGCCACGTGGTACATGTTGGATATAGCCTGCAGTGATGCGCAAGCAGTGTTGCAGCATTATGGGCCCTTAACTTTTTCATTTGCTACAGCAAAGAGGTTCGCATGATGGACCAGCTGGTGGAGACTGTCACTGTAGTGTGCACTGCATTCTGATCTACATCGTTCTCAGCTTTAAGTACTACTTCATGCCCTGAGCAATTATGCTTCGTCATAGTCTGCCAGAGAGAAAGCTGAAGATGTATTGGTGGGAACAGTACCATTTCTGATAGTGAATTATTCATCTGTTACATTACTGTAGAGATGATTTAGACCTTTTCTGGATCGCTTGATTCACTTTCACCTGTAATTTCTAACAGCCAAATTTTAACAGAGCTTTTTTCTGGTGCCGTGGGTTGAGCATAATATAAAAAATTTTTTTTGCAATACTGTATATCCTTGGTAACAGTATTTTTAGGTGACACTTTCCTACCTGTCCTTTCTCACCCAGTCGTACAATATGATTTTTATCTTGCGCTGGCGGCATGCTACCCCTTTTCTTTTGAAATGGGTGACACACACACACACACACTTTTTTCACTCTCATAGATGCTTGATGAAAGGATGCACTCTGGTTGAATCGGTTTATCCATTTCAACCAGACACTGCATCCCCTCACCTGTTTGCTCCTAATGCATAATTTCTAATCATCATCCCTGCCGTGCACCCATTCAATATGTGGGGAATCCCTATCAGTTACGCACTGATTCTGGGTCTAATGGTCTACAGTTGGCTGGGCAGGAGGTGGTGTGACATTAAGGCATGCGTACATACAGTGGGATCATGTCTGACTGCATGTTCCACGGAATCCAACAGGCTCAAGCCCAGCTGATTCAGTGGCACCTCATCACATAGACACATTAATAACTGCCACAAAGACTCAAATGACTTATGAGGTTGTAAAAAAGCATCATCCTCCAGGAACGGTGTGCTGTACAACATAATCAATTTCAGGAGAGCACAAATACATGCCACTTTATTATTACAAATAATAAATGAACATTAGGCAGCTGGTAATGCAACCAATTTGTCTTTCTGAGGGTCGCTAATGGCGCAAAACACTCTATGGAACTCACCAGAAAGAACTTTGGATATTCTGGCACTTTCCATTAAAAATTGAAATGCAATCAGTGTTGTAATCTTCGGCTGCAACTCTTGCTGAAGTCAATGGTGCTGAAACAACAGCCAGCTAGTTCAATCTAATATCAATCAATCATAAGAGATTGTGCTTGCTGGATGAAACTGCTGAGACAGAGAGATGGAGGCAGGTTCTGCTGCTGGTGTATACATAGCCCCTATATATTCTACACTGAGACAAATGTAAAGTGATTGAGGTGCTGACTAAATGTCCTCCATAACCTGCCTTTGCATTATGATTTTTACTATGAGCGCACCGCTTTGAACTCTGTTTGACCTTCTATAAATATATTTGCTTGTTCTTTAAACTGTTGATGTCCTTGTCTGCGCGCTCTATTCACTGCCTATGCTCATTAAATATCCTCCCATCAGGTCTCAGGGTCATGGACACTGGGCCGAGCCATCTGAGATGACTGTGGTGTGGAATACCAGAGAAGCTCTGCCTCAGTGCCAGTCAGACAGCCACACCTTCACCCCCCACACACTCAGCTCTAATGAAAGAGATGAGTTACTGCACTGGGTGTCCAGAGTTTCACAGAAAGTGACGTTAGCGAGAGCCACAATAAAGCTGTACCTCATATCCACACAGAGAGGGGAAGGGGGATGACTTTTATACTTTGTGTTCTGCATACACTGTGTGGTGGAGTGTGTGCATTTGTATGCCTGAAAAAGGGAAATCACGTAGAAGGCGGCGGGCATTGAGGTTGGGGGAGGGGAGCGGGGGTTTAGGTAAAGAGAAACTGTACACACAAACACACACACACACACTACAGTCCTCCTTCCCCCCACGATTCAGTGGCTCAGTAAAGCCCAGACGTCGTAAACAGGATTTATGTCATTTAATTAAGCTTTTGTACAATTACCTTTATTTACAGCTGCATGAAGCAGGCAATGGGGAACTCATGGCAGTGTGAGCCAAACAGAGAGGTCGTAATTTCTGTCCTTTACTTCTCACTGTTCCCAAGATATGAGAACAACACTCCTGAGCATGTAGGGAACATGTTTTGCTTGGTGGAGCTGCATATTTACATCGATTGTCGATCAGTTCTTCAATATTTAATTCATAATTAGGTGTAAGGATGTTGTTTTGGGAAATAGATGACCACTATGTTTATTTAAAAAATGTCATTGCATATTCAACAGCACAAGCAAACATATAAATCTAAAGCTCAAAATCTGTATTCCTCGGGACACATTTTTCCTGAGATTCTGAATTTTATTCTGCTCTCGTCTCCTTTTAATGTACAGCGTTCATTCCCACCAATCTGTTCACTAATTTGAGAGGAAACGTGTGGCTGACATGTCTCATAATGGTGATGTATTTTCCTTTTTCTTTGATATAGCAATATAAGGACACTTGCCTCAGCTTTGATGTTACAGTGCCACCTACTGGGGCATTCTAAAATGTTCCAGGTTTTGTGCTGGCTGCTGATGCAGAAAATATATCAAAACATGTGATTCTGTGTACCATGCCTGTTTGCTTTGACGACAACAGAGGCCCTCTCTGACAACTGTTCCCATCTCTGTGTCAAACCATCAGAACACATGGCAGTGTGTGTCTGTGTGTGCTGGCTCTCAGCCATGTGGCAGACTCACTCAGACGCACTGACTGCTGGCATTGTTGTCACTCCAGGAGGACGTGAGTCTTATCAACATGGCCATTGTGAAGCAAGAGTCACACACAACATTAGCACGGTGGATATTGCATTTAAAAAATGCATCACAGTCCATCTAACGTATAACAAAACAGGGTTATATGTGCATTATCTGTCATTAGCTACAATTACTTTTTGAATATTCAGATTTTGCAGATAAATGGTATTTGGTGTATTTGGTTTCCCCCCAGTTCTAGTCAGACAAAACATCTCTTTGTTTTAGGGTTGCATGATGTGACCAGCAGAGGGAGCTTTACTCACACTTTTCCTCTGACTGGGGTCAGACACGGCAGGAAGTCCAGCCGGTCACAATGCCTTTCTGCCAGCTTTCTCGAAATTGATACCTCATATAATCTTAAAAGCAGCAATGCTAAACATATAACCGAAATCAATCAGTGGCACTATTTTTGAAAATGGATTCCATTTCAGTTAGGCATCTTGTAAAGACATTTAAAGTTGTATCTGTTTCTAACTACACTACTTTAACATCTACTTACAAAATCTACTTATAATTAATAGTGTTGGTGAACAGTAGAATGAGTATCTCTCTCTCTCTCTCCTCATATCAGGCCGTGCCCTGTCCTCCTAAGAATAGCCTGCTGTTTGCTTTTTTTTTTGTTTGTGCATCATGCCCTTTCATCAACCCTTCTGAATGGGATGGGACATGAAACTAAGCTCAGAAATGCAACAGGCCCCTGAGGCACCGCGACTGAATGCAGAGCTTTACTTCTCATTATGGTCCTCATAAAGAGGCTTTTGGATGCTGCTGGCCTGCGGAGGTCCATAGAGGAAAGTAAAAAAAAAAAAAAGAAAGAAAGAAAGAAAGAAAGGAAAGAGAGAAAGAAAGGAAAAAAAAATGAAGAGGCAGGGATGGAAGAAAAGAACATGAACAAGCACAGTTCTGGATTTTCCAAGTCAACAAGACAACATAGCACAAGAGATAAAGGACTGGACTCTCACATAACATCTATTCTACTATCTATCTATTCTATCGTATCTATCTATTCCTTTATCATCTATCTATCTATTCGTATCTATCTATCTATCTATCTCACGCACTCTGTGCATGTGCATAGCAGAAGGACACAGCATTCATCTCCTCTCAGGGCTCCTCCATGTGGCCCTTTTATCACAGATGGGCATCTGTCACTTTCATTGAGTCTCATTAGCAGTTACACACACGCACACACTCCTTTAAACTTGACATACTTTTACATGAATTTAAAAAATGTCTTATCTGATGCCATAATTGCAACACGACTCTGAGAGAAACGTGCATCATCTCTATACCGAAACGTACAGTACGTGTATTCAATCAGCCCTGCCGCAAGTCAGTGTCTCAGGGCATTTTTTGGAAGTAGAGGAAAGCAGGGATAAAAAAAATAGTTCCTGTCTAGCCAGTAATGATAAAACCATACCTGCAGATCCGGAAGCTAACCTTCATCCCCTTTGAAGACAAAAAAGGCAAGAGCAACATCAAGAACTCCTTGTGTATTCAATCATGCACAAAAAGCACACTACAAAGGTCTAGGGAGCAGTTCTTGCATTGTCTTGAATTCTTATTTTTGATCTCCAAAGCCAATGTGGGCCAGAAGAACAACTATACTTTCAATATATTATACATGCTGCACTACAAGTATTAAAACATGGATGCTGGGACAAATTCTATACTTGCTGAGGAGGCAACTCTGCAGCTGGAGTTCAAAGACCAGCAGCGTGTGTTTATGGTACCCGTGTGTCTTTGGGAGGGGTGGCAAGAACATTAGCTAGTAAAAGCGAGGGATAAAGTACTCTTTAATGAATTGCAGAGCAAATTTCACCCTCAAG
>NW_023339718.1:6097708-6135652 GCF_004916995.1 Morone saxatilis
AGACCCTGAGAAGATTGCCGCCGGTGAAAAAACAAGGTCTTTGCTTCAGGCATTTTAAAAATGTCTAAACATCAGTGTCAGGATCATTACAGTTAGCGCCTTCTGAGGGATTGTGCGTCCAATGTGAGATTAAACCAAGTCATTTCCTATTACTTGGGTCAGAAAAGCTAACACTGGCAATTGGGAAGATGAACAGAACAGCAGAAGAAGTTGCTTTATATTAAATAAAGATGATATTTCTAGCCTGTTTCTGCTGGAACACATGGGTTAAGCACTGAAGATGAATATTCTTCCTCATCTAATGGCTTGTCCTAGATTTCCCCACCTGCAGTGCCCTTATTTTTCACTGTGGTGTCTAATCCACCATCGCACTTCCACTTAACACAAAACAAAGCCTCCTGCAGTGTTACTCTAGGCAGCCCATGGGAGCTGCACTGTTGAGACCCAACTTCATCACATTGTAAGTAACACACTTTTTATGGCATCCATTCCGGGGAAAGGATTATGCCAAACAGATAGCAGACACTCACCTCTTGCCTCCAAGCACTCTGCTGATTTATAATGCAATCTATTCCATAATCTAAATTTGTTTTGCATTATTCATGCGTGAATGTACTTTTTCAGTGGGATAATTTGCTTGTTATTGAGCCACTGAATGATATAAAGAGCTTCACAAGGAAACAGGGGTAGCATATAACCATTTTCTCTTTGATATAGGCCACCACAGCTGAAGTGATCAAACAAAATGTTGCAGCCAGATTGGAAAGTCAGTGTGTGAGTTTATTAACAGCCACTGTCATAATTTCACAACCAGCTGTGTAAACTGCATTTCTTGGCATGCAGAGGTCTCTTGATCATACAGTTCCCTCCTCCTGTTTCCTGCCACTGCAGCTTTGGCAAATATAAGGCAGCAATGAAAGGAATGAGCTACGTTGAAATAAAAAAAATTAGTTTTGTTTTACTTACATACACTGCCTTCGCACTTCTAACTCTATCTCAAAATAATTTAAGCCTTGTGTTTTGTTGACATTGACTTTACTGGGTAATAGGGTTCCAAAGACTTCACTGCTGTATGTGTAAAAATGATAATAATCATTGCAAATTCCTTAAATAGTCTTTCTTTTCACCTGACCTTATTAAAACCCAATATGTAGAAACCTGGTAGCCCATCTCTTTGCCACAAACTGGACTTGCACGATTGATGAAGGTAACCAAATAAATGCACAGTAAACACAATAAGAAAGTATTTTATGTTTTATATATGAAATGGACCATTCATGAATAAATATTCCTTTTATTTGCCAAACAGACAAAAAAGACAAAAGACTGTATGAACAAATGGCTACAGTTAATAATTGAAATCCAAATAGACTTATTGTGGGGTTACTGCAATTAATCAATCAATTACAGATATATATAACATATAAAAATCCTTTCTATTTAGCCATGTTTTACAGGGTCTCTGGGATCTCAAGGAGAGCTTATTATAAGCTCAAAATCATCTTTTGTAAGCTTTTTTTGTATATGTTTATATATATATAAACAGTATATTGTGGGATAAAATAAATTAACTAGAGCAGACAATGTGTTGCTATTCTGAAAAATTAGCATATGTCTACACACACGTACACATTACACTATGCCAAATGGGCTGCATCGACAGCCACAGGGACCCAGATCAAGCAGAATTAAACAACATACACCTCTGTGTTGAACTGTAGGGGGTTACACAGGTGATTGTAAAACACGGTGGGCCTAAGTGGCGGATATGCTGAACATCACAGATCAATAAGGACATGGTGTGTTGCCAGGTTGTTATCCCCAAGAGATTTTCTATGTTGGTGTGATCAACTGCCGTGGCATTTAGATCTCTGCCTCACTGTCTCTCTCTCTCTACCTGACGCATATGGAAACACATTTACATACATGTGCACATGTAGACTTGATATTTTATTCTGCTATGTATTCATTTCAGCTATGTGAGTAGGCATTACTGTAAGGAAGCTGTTACTGTCATAGGTCTGTATGAAAGAGATGGTAAAAATAACACCCTTACTGCGTGAATATGACCAAAGCCCACTGTAAACCTGCACACACACACACACACACACACACACTTCCCTCTCCAAATGTATCTTTTAAGTCTGAAACATTCAGCCCCTGCAAATATGAAAAGTGGCTGTAAAAGGTTTGTAGTTTGCTCCATCACAGAAAGGAAAAAGACTGACTCCGTTTAGTTCATTTCACAGCTGATTTAGCTTCTATCTGTATATCACAGCATTGAGCCTCCTTTACATTACTGGATTGTTTGCCCAATTTATAGTAGAATCATAAACATGCCTGATGCCCTGAAAATTGATAATAGAGAATTCCTGCAGGGTAAGTGATGATGTTGCAAAGAAAAGAAGGCAAATTATAAAGAAACCATGTTTAGCTCCCAGAGCTTTACTATCCTATCCAGGATCAGTCCCCTGTCCTGATCCATTCTTTATTGATGTATGCAGAACAAATATCCTAAAGGTAGATATTTGAGTAGGACAAAAGGATCTTTGTTGTGTTTGAGGAATTGCTCAGCTATGCTTAACAAGCAGATAATTTTAAAGACTGTGCCTCTGAAGACCGCCCTGTAAGCCTAAATAAGGGCTTGCCTCCTTACCGCTGCCCTGATTTCTCATTTTGTCTCACAGCAATATTGATCTGAGCATCCTGTTATGGGGTTTGAGGAAGGATTCCATAGAAGATTGCTGATGGGATGTTACTTTGAAACCACCTCTGCTGTCGTAACGCCAATAAAACGCCCAGAGGTGGTCAATGCTCAAAGCATCTAGCAGTGGGAGAATGTTATGCCAGTTCGATAAATGAGCCTCAGCTTGTTTATATTGGGAATATGGTGTCTGTGATCATGTAGCCTAATGAAATAAAATGTGTAGTGTGAATACATAAATAATTAATTCATAGTATATTAGCAGTGAAAAATGTTTTATCAGACAATTCTGACTCTGATTTCTTTACATTTTAATTGGCTTAAGTATTCATGTACAGTATATTCTGCAAAATATGTGAGAAGTGAAGTGTGGCACATCAACACAGTATGTGCTTACGCGTGCCAGTAGCCTTCTGTAACTACACTTTTCTGTTTACCATATGTGTAGAAATAATGTTATGAGAATGACATATGTGTTAGAGAGGCACAGAAACACAGACTGTTGTCCTGTCTTCTCCATGGGAGCACATGGTGCGCTGCTGTGACAGTCAGCATTGAACATGTCTTTGGGGATGCTCCATTATTTACACTGTGTCTTCCTGTGGCCCAGATGAGACATGACAGGAGCCACAGGAAGCTCATGAATTAAACAGAGGGGCCTAAAAGCACAAGGGGAGGGTAGAGGGTGATGAGGAGGCCTGGGGAGACAGCAGAGCACTGGGTCTGCAGATTGCAGCGCACATGTCTCCGTGGCCTGAAGGGCTGGAGGGAGGTGAAGCAGGGAGGGAGGAAGGGACACACAGGGACAGAGGGAGAAAGAGATGACAGAGCAGAGGGAAAGATTTTTTTGAAGCAGAAAAAGTAGGAAGAATATGTAACAGAGAAAGAGATAGAGGCAAGAATAGAAGCAAGCAAGAATAATAGAAATTCTCTCAGTAATGAGACAGAGAGAGAGGAGAGAAGTAGCTCCAAGAGCACAACAGCAGTCTTAATTTAGCCAGAGAGACATTAATCCCTTACTGATGCATATAAAACGCAGGAGTGAAGATGATGTCATGCATTCAGTGGACAGTTAGTGGGGTGTGTGATGTCTCAGCTGTTGCTCAAATAGGTTGGGCAGTGAGTAGCTTCTGGTGTCAGTATGCATGTCCGGATGGATGGGATAACCTCATTTGGGCTGTGACTCATCATCAGATGCAGCAAGCCAATACACAGTAGCTGTGGGCAATAAAAGACTCAGGACATACCCTTCCTGTTTTGGTAAAGTGATCATATTCAACTAATGGGTACTAATGTCACAGACATGGATGTTGAATTTTGACTGATGATGAATTTCCTGCATATATACAAACACAGAGTAGGTTTTTACACTGCACTATGCATGTTGTATGTTTATAATGATGCTAATTTGTCTCCGAAATTAAACCATGATGTAGATTAGTCTGAAATACAATAGTTATTTGCTGGATAAGACCATGCTGTGATGTTTCTCTCTCTCTCTCTCTCTCTCTCTCTCTCTCACACACACACACACACACACACAAATGTCACACACACTTTTGAGTTTTATGGGTCTGATATTTGTAAGTAACTTTTTACAGGAAGTGCCTCTAATGACAACCCTTTTCAATGGCCCCCGGGGAGCTGCTGTCCATCTCTCATGGCAACCCCATACGGGAAAAGGAACCGCCCAGACTGTTGGTGCCAGGGTGATATCATCTGATCATCAACCTCAAACATGGGCTCTGAGCCACACAGTGCATTTTCATATAGTAGAAGGTCTTCATCCTTCACTTTCCCCTTTTATATTCAGGACCTTTTATCTGCAAATATTAATCCTGCAGAACAAGTGAAATTGGCTTGTCATATAAAATGGGAAGTTGTGAGCATTATAAATCTGAATGGGTGCCAAGTAAATTAGCCTTATTAACTTGAATCTGTAAAATCTTTTTTTTTTAAACCTCAAGCTGAATGTAGCTTCTCTTATTGATGCAGTCCATTAGTTGTAATAGTAGTCTGTCTGTGGAGTATCAGTTGTCGTTCTACTTGTGCTTGAGTGCTCTTAATTCCCTCCAGAGCCCATCTGGACAAGCATCTTTTCAAACAATATGACAAGGCACTACAGTGCAACATTTGGATGCAGTGATCACACTAGCTGGACATTCGCACAATCGTTTGGTTTCTGTATTGTCTCTAATATGATGAAGCATTAGTCTGTTAACATGAACCATTTTAATGACATAGATACAAAATGTAAAATAATTAAATAGTCAGGTCTAAATATGTAAATGAATAGCAGAGGACTTGTGATGCCCCTTTTTTGATTACATTGTTCTTCAATCCAACTCCCTGAAAGTAATTCACATAACACATATGGAAAACTAATTTTGCAACAAAATAAAGTGCATCTCTGAATGTCTGTGTATATGTTTTGTGTAATTGTGTGTGTGTCTGTGAAAAAGATTGCTCTGCATGTCTACAAGAGTGTTAGATAACAACTATGATCACGTTTCACACCATTCTTAACACCAAACTTTGGTGCAAAAGAGCTCTCTAGTGACATTTGACGTTGTCTTGACAAGAAGAAACCAAAAGAATGACATTTACAAGTCGTTGCTGATACGGCTGTGTCAGTAATGAAAATGCTGCACTTTTGTCCAGATCATGTACAAATACTTCAAGTAGTCAAATGTGGTGCTTATCACATTGCAATTTTACTCTGCTCAGTCTCTTTTGTTGAAGTTGTCCTCAAATCATAAATAGAGAAGTTGTGCACGCAGAGTGGCCCATTTTCTACCACCATCCCTCTCTAAAAGTGTGACTGAGGGGGCCATGTGCTCTCTGTGCCCCCCACCCCCATCTCACCACCACTCTGCCCATATGTGCATTCGAGCGGCAGCTGCAAACACCCCCGCTTGCTTTCTGAAAAAAGAAAGTGACAAAACAGCCCCCTACACCATAGTGAAAGTAGGAGAGCTCGTCTGGTCAGTCAGAGCAGGGCTTCCACTGTGAGTGTCAGAAAGAAACAAAAATGGTGTCTATTGTTGAAGAAAATTATTAACTGGCAATTTGCTTTGCTTTTGTTAGCATCCATCTATAAAGAAGGAAAGTCTCACTTTTATGTGTACTTGTAATTAAGTAAACGCATTCACCGTGTCTATGTGTGCACACACAACCTGCAGTTATCCACTAATAATGCACCACAGTGGCCTCCCCATCTGCCTTCTCCTACTCCTTTTGGGGATTATGAGGTGTAGAGCAGCAGAATGTGCCATAGCTTGCTCAACAAATTAGTAACTCAGTGACGCATGGAAGCCGGGCGGGCACATATTGCATATATTGAGGCAACGCCAGTGGAAGTCTCATCCGGCACCAATTAGAATATTACAAGACAAGTGTGCAGGCAGGGAAACAAATGCTGCACACACAGGCACAAATATGTAGCGGGCCTCATACTGTCACTTTCACACTCTCTATTTTACATACATCACAACACTCAATGAAATGTCACCTCATACATACACACACATCAGATCTGTTCAGTGACAGAAGGACCTGCTGCCTCCTGCAGCATAATACCCATCTTGTGTGAAGGAGGAGCTGAAGTCATGTGGATTCCTAATATTCTAAACAGACCAGATGAAATGTAATGTACAAAATATCACTGTAGCTGACAAAACTGGACCTAGCAAAAGAAAGTTAAAGCCAACAATGTTGTGGTTCACTGATACCATGAAACTTAAATGCTATGGATAAATTATACAAAAAGTATTCCTAAACATAACTTCGAAAACAACGCAGTTTCTCGTGTGAGTTTGCATGAGTAGGTTTATGCAGCTTTAATGCACAAAATAGATTTTAATGAGAGCTAATAACAGCAAACACTACAGTACATCCTGGCACGATCTGAGACATATTCTCAGAAAGAATTATTTTTTCAGATGAAAATTTATGTCCCATCCTGAAACTTACATTGGTAATTGACATGTAGCATTAAACTTTAAGCATCTGCTTAACATTGGACATGGCATGGGAAGGTTTCATAAATCCCATGAATGTTGGAAAACCAAGCCCACTACTCCTGAGGACTTTTGCTCACGCTAGCCATCCATGTGTCACTCACTCCCCTTTTAAAACTTTAATTTTAATCTGGTTATTTATTCACACAGGTCCTGATGTGCCTGCATGTATCCTCAGATTGAGTTGAGGAAGGGATGGCAGCCGGCTTGTGCACTGATCCAGGAACTTGGAACATAATGTGTGTACTTCAATTCAGACACACACCACTTTAGCACTTAAACCAAGGAGTTAGTCGGTTGACAAACATTATGAAGGTAAAGAAGCTGTATTTATGCTTGTGTGTGTGTTTGTGTGGTCTGTATGAGACAGAAACAGAAACTGAAAAAGGAAGTCTACATAGTCTGTCACACCCACTGCCGTGTTACATTTTATATCTAATATATGACTTTTACCTTACATATCCTAACCGCAGATGATGATGACACACACTCAAGCCATGGTTGCCATGGCCACAGTCTGCCCACTTTGCTCTGTCATACCAATAAATTGTAATGAGGGCAGAACAGCAAAGGAGCTTATTTTTGAAATTACATTAAAAGACATGATGTTACTGCCTTACATCACAAACTACACGTCAGTAAATGCAAAAAAAATAAGAAACAAAAAACATCACTGTCTTCAAAAGCAATGGAGGGTGGAGATTTTCCCATGTGCTGCCTTTGAGGGCAGTGACGTGTTATAATAATGTGACAATTAATATGGATGAGAGCCCTCAGTCGACACCCAGTCAGGTTCCTGTGTTACTCAAATCAGTGCCCATCCTCAAATCTGACAACGCAGTTACTGTGAAACAGAGCAGAACAACCAGACTGCCCTGCCGTTCTCCTTCATACACTCTTCCTCCCCTTGGCAGACTGTCAACCCCACCACCCCAACACACATGCAGAGATACAGAGATGAAGACCAAGACCTGATGGTGCACAAAGATTCGACGAAATCACAGAATACGCATGCACACGAGTTGAACTCTTGAGGTTAGATTTTAAACTCGATTATCTAACCTCAGCCATGAAATTCTTTTTCCGTCACACACACAAAGACACAGTCAACAGCTGAAGTCAAAGTCAACGTGGTGGCGAATGGTTACTCCACCTCCCAGCAGGTATGAAGCTGGCCCTCTCATATCATCTGTCTGCAAGGGAAAGGCGATTAACCACATCCTGTCTGCAATCTCATTACACTCAGTCTGGGAGGATCCACAGGACACAGTCACACTACCACACAGAGACAGAGGATAACCCCAGTCATCCAAATTACACCACCATATAAGGCAAAATGAGGACTGGGGACTGTTGGACCTACAGCACCAATGAAGCCTAAGGCATGGCCATACAGTAAACGCAGGGAGGAATGATGTCTTCATTTAAAAAAAAGACAGGGCAATTGTGCCACTTCAAGAGGCCACTTACACTGGAGTGCCCTGTGTGCTTAATGAGCATGCTTGGGTGTATGACTACCGCTGGGGGTTTCTCTGCGTGTTTACAACTGAGTATTTGTGCGTTTCAAGTGGAATGGCTTTTATGGGTATATGTCAAGTCAATGTCAGCCTTTAGATTTCACAGTTCGCTGACCTACTGTGTCACAGGGCTTAAGGGAAGCCTGTGCTTTAGTGGAGAGCATAGGCTCACACCCTGTCCCGTCCACCTCTGTCATGGCGCATGTCAGGAGCCATTCGTCATGAGAGGACCACTCAGAAAACAAGGAGAGTGAAAGAGAGGAGGGGGTGCTGTTGGTTGTCACTCACATTAGATCAGTGACCACTACAAATCAGCAAAGATGTAGATACACAGAAGGGTTGACGACAGCAGATGTCATCCAGTTCTGCTTTAAAATCACAGTGTCAAATCACAGTATAAAATAGAGAGAGAGATGAGGGTTCATAAATTAAAAAAATGACTTAGACAGAAAGTAAAACTCCAGCGAGCACTGAGAAAGTACAGGGGACATCCAGACAGGCTTTTTTTTTTTTTTTACAGTGCCAGTTGCTCCCAGACGGATCAGTGTGGAGGTACAATGGTGATGGCAGCTGCAACAAGGAGGTGAAGAACAACAGTGGCCCACTGCTGTAGCTGCCCAACACTATGTCAGGTCAAGGTCAGCTGACTTACTGGAGCTGACAAATTAACTTCCCAGCCTGCAGACAACATATGAATGTTTAAAGGGCTATTTAAAGCTCTCCCACATCAGAATTTACATAAAAGAGCTTTATCTAGATGCCATTGGTCAGTTTATGTCCACTGAGTTTGCTGATGTATTTTTTAAAGGAACAAGTGTGTAATTTTAAGATTACATGCTGTTTTAAAACTGTGCTCTAAAGAAAATATTTTAGGTGTAGCAACATGAACAGATTAAGTAAAAGTGTGAAAACCTTGTCCAGTAAAAAATCACACATGAAACCAAGTCTACTACCCACAGAAACCACCATAACTAATGTCTAGTTATTGTCCCTGGTGAGGTTCTGCAATCTGCACTGTGGCCATTTTCACTGTGGCCGTCTTGGTCTTTAGTTTTATTGCGGCCAGATATGTGACCTGGCCAATCAAGCCTTTGGCTATAATGTTTACGATCATTGTCTTGCTGCACTGTCCTAAATTGGACAACTATGCATACAAATAGATGAANNTGTCCTAATACTTTCTGACTGCATTGTAAGTACTTGGTATCTATTCCTAATGAACAGAATGCAGTGACTAAATAAGTGAAATTAAAATGGATTACTCAGTCTAGCCAAAATTTACAACGATAACCTTTGTCACAAAGCCAGTGCTATATTTAGTGTGTCTTCCGCCGTGTGCCAAAGTGATAATTAAAATCTCCCACTAGACCACATTTAATTTAGTCTTCAGAAGTCAGAAACAAATAATGCATATTGCCTACACTGCAAATTAATTTTATTATCAGAAGCCAAATCATTTTTCAAGTTCCTATTTTCTGTTCACAGTGTACGATTATCAGACAACTAAAAATAGTGACTTGTTCCATACAGAGTATACCCACTAGGGCCGTACAATATTGTAATAAAATCATATTGGGATTATTTTGACAGATACTGATACCGATTTTGATGTGTTTCATGATTAGTGCAAATAATAATTTTCATCACAATTTTCATTTTCACTGAACAAAAGGATTAAAATCAAGATGATGTGGCCTTTGTTGTGGTCTGTGCCAAACAAACATGTTTTTTTACATCTGGAGAACATGATTTGTTAACCAGGGCATCTCTGCAGCACTATAATACTTAATTATAATACTGTTTTGTCACACATTTTACCTTTAATCACAGGGCGTTTATCCTTGGTTGGACATGCAGGTTTAAAAACTAATTTTGGGTACACATTAAGAGTATACCTCTCTTGTCTAGGCACCACTCCACCACTGATTTTATTAAAGGTGTCAACATTAAAACAGTATAAGGAAGCCTAAGCTCAATATAAGATAACAGGCAGATGGAAAATATGATAGTCCAAGTATCTGCAAGCCTGGTTTTAACAAATGTAAACAACAACAAAAAAAACCATCAGGCCTACAAAGCTGTATTTTAAGCAATGGGAACAATAATTTATCTTAAATCAATTAAGACGGGCTACAAGTCCAATATCTTAAAGTACTGATTGAAGATGTCATGGATTGAACCAGTGCCGCTCGGTGTTCACTTGGCTGTGTCTGCTCGGGGACTGGAGAGGAGAGGGAGGGGAGAAAGAGCAGCGCAGCAGCGGGCAAGCCACCAGCACTGAAACCCAGAAATAAAGGCGAACTTAGCGTGTATGCGCAAGAATAATTCACTGTGGTTTACGATATGGTATTTCGCATGGAACGACATACCGCTCCGGGGATTTAAGCGATAGGGCTGGGTCGTTTTGTGGACTCTACACGAGACGGCTGCAAACTCAGAAAAGAAAGAAAAGAAAACAACAACACTGGGGGAAAAAAAAAAAAAAAGACGGGGGTTACACACAACAGTGACAATAAAACAACACTCCCCGACAAGTGGTCCGCCTGGTGCCGAGGGTGAAGTCCGAACCGACACAAAACAGGAAATACTGGTGAATTATTATTCTATTTGAAAACCTTTTACATGTTATTTTCCCAGACAGCGTTTTCTGTGTGAACTTTAAACTCAGGAAACAATGAAGACATAGCGAGCAAGAACTCATCAAGTGTCTCGAAGCTCCTAGCCATCCCGCTAGCGTTAGCTTGGCTATCGCTAGTGCAGCCGAGTGAGCTAAGGTAGCTCGTCGGCTAACGTTAGCTGGCTAGCTGAAGGCGTATTGGAGAAACTTTTGGTGTTGTTTCCCCGGAGCCCAAACACTGAAGGAGTATTGTAAAAACAGAGGGGAAGGGCAGTGCCCCTTCTGGACTTTATCCCCTCTACATATTCCCCTAACATGATGGCTGCGGAGGTCAGCAGTGAGGATACGGGCTCGGTCACGACAGGGACAGGGGTGGCAGGCGGAGGAGGCCCGGAGACGGCCCCTTTCCCTTCCTATCCCAACAAGTCGAGCAGAGTGCGAGTCACTGATTTGGGACCAGGACCTGCACCAACCCTCCGCCAACATTCAAACCCCTCTCCGGACTCACTACCCGACATGAGCGTGGTATATCCCGTGTCTAGTGGGGATGTGACCGGACCAGCGCTGTCCGCAACAGGGAGTGGCGGAGCAGGAGGTGGACATTCAGTTTTGCAAGGAACAAGCTCAGGGACCGTGGGCGGCATTTGCTACTCTCCCACCTCGGAGGGTCCTCCAGCTAGTCGGATTTCACCCACATCAACAGGCCCTGATGGGCCCGGTGTCTTCCCCCCGCTGCCTCCCCCTCCTCCCCCTTCAGGCTGTGGGGGGCTCGGCGGCACTATGGATGAAAGCGACATGCAGGATGGACTGGAAGGCGAAGAAGAAGAGGCGGTGTTCCCCCTCTCTGCACCTCCCACGAACCAGTGAGTATACTACCAGGAAAAATGACGTCTTGTTCGTTGACAGCTAGAAATCAACATTTTCAAGCATCCTGTAGTTTTTGTAGGGTTCACTTCCTTCCTGTTGACGCTTGAAGTCTGAATTTGACAGTGTGCAGGTTCACTAGACTCGGGCTACTTACAGGTAGCATCAGTGCTGATCTGCATTTGCAGGCCACAGTCATTACTCCATGTGCAGTGGAGTTTTATTACCAGTAACCAAAACAGTTATGGCCATGAAATAATACCTATTTAACAAGACCTGTTAAACTGTGTATGTTTTTTACGTTTCCAAACTTGTTCTACTTTTCGTTAGTATCAGAATGACCCGGGCTGGATTACATTGGTAGCAGAATGTGCAGTTTGAGGATGCATTGTGTGTTTGTTCAAATTGTCAAAAGAAAGTCAAATTATTGGATGTAATTCTTACACCCTTATTCAAAATGAAGCAACCACTACAGTATCAGTGTCAGTTTACTGTTTTTACAATCAAAATCGTGAACCCTACTACGACAGGTGAGGCACTCAGAATTAAGTTGCCAATTGTAAGTATTTATATTGACTATCTACCACATTAATGATCAATAATTGATTAAAAAATGCCGCCCCCTAAGAGTGGACTTCACCATTAGTCACAGAGAAGAGCCATAGTCGCAGGAAAATATATATAACATACAATATAACACCTTGTCACAGAAACAGAAGTATCAGGGGACTGTTGTAACATGGACTGTTGCTCAGTACACTACTAGCTGGTTTACACTCGGCCACGTAGTCTAGTTGATTACCTGGACTAGGAGCTCAAAGAATGGGGAAAGGTTGGTTTACACTACAACCACAGGAGAAGCCGATGGAGGCCAAGTGATGTACAGTGGCTCCGACCAGGACTCTGACTCCAGGGACGACGAAGACACAGTGGATTCAGACAGGGACAGGAGAGGCGTGACACTGGAGACTGCTAGTTGACCAGGAAAATCTTTAGTTGGGGACAGCCCTACCATAAGGAAATCAGCTGATCAGTGGAAAGAAAAAAAAAAAAAAAGACGGCTCAGTTTTGCCATGAAGAAATGGAAGCGGCTAAAGTGAAGTGATTTGATAAAGAGATGCAATATCTTTATCTGTGGTTTTTCTGTTGTGTCAAAAGCCGGTGGTGTTGTGGCTCCGATGACAAATGCACATAACTGTGTGGAGTTGAACTTAAGTCAAGGTGCTGGGAACACCTGCAGGAACAGACTCAATATCTATGGGGGGCACTACTGCCCTGCCAACTTTGTTAATACAGGATCCACTGCTTAAGTTTGATGAACGGATCAGCAGGTATGGCTGTGTAAAGTGTGGCTGGTGTGTAAAGTAGAGTACGGTTCTTCAATTATTCTTTGGCTGACTTGTGAGATTATATGTCCTAAATATGATCTTTTATTTTGAAAGCAAAACAAGCATAAAACAGGGTTTTTTTTATTGCTGCATGGAAAATGCATCCTAAGCATTGTCATTTAGAACTGCATCTCTAATTATAGGCATTTCTATGAATTTATCAGGCATGCACACAAGCACATGTTCAAACCCGTGTGTGGGTGTTGTAATAACCTAAATACGGCCCTCCCATTTGTTACAGTCTCATTAGAGAACTGCTGAGCTTTGTCATTTGTGGCCCTCATACTGTAAGATATGGAAGTGACTGGGCCCGGAGTGTGGATTCAGCTCTTATTTTAGGAGCCACCCTATATCTCCCTGTCAGATTACAGAGGAAGGGGAAGGCCAACATTTCACCAGTCTTGCCTATACTGGTAATAAACAACCCTAAATGGAATTAACGGCACTTGAATCGGGGTTCTTACATATAGTACTACTGTGGGGATACAGACTACTTCATGGGTTTGCACTTAGATTCCAGTTTATCAGCGTTCAGGGTTGCCAGTGAGGCCGCGGAACAGTTGTCACTTGTGCATGAATGGCATTGATTTTCTTTGGTCCTGCTTGTTTCACAATGAGAGACTTGTAGTCAAATGTTTCTCCGTCACATTCACCAACACATAGCTTGACACGCTTGTGAAATTCAAAATGAATCCGCTCACTCTCACTCACTGCCTGAGTGTGAGATGTTTTACTCAACCAAGTTGTGCAAGACACATACCAATGTACGCTTTTCCTCTGTTTTGGGTTTGTGGTTTAGGTGAAGTGCTTGTAGTGGTGAAGAATGCACTAGAAAGCTGACCACATATCTTTCATTTCAGGTCATTATTAGCCCACAATTTCCCAATAGGTGGAGCGTGTGCTAGTGACTAAACGAGGTCTACCCTTATGGGCTTTTTAGATATTGAACTTTGTCCACATCAAACAGAAGGATCTAGATTACCGGTAGTAGGGTAACAGTGACAAAAATTCTGCTCTTATGTCCTTTATACTTTCTTTCTTTCTTTCAAAGCTTCATTATTTTATTACTATTATATATTGAACATTTTGAACACTTGAAGTCAAATACTGAATGCATCTATGTTCTATGTTCTCATAATAAGAACACCTGCTATTGGTAATATAAGCAAGGCCTCATGTCTGGCAGTGGATGCCTCTTGAAAACAGTCTATAAGGTGCTGCCTTTGCCTTGTAATGATGACCCAGTTCAGGCGAGGGTCCGTCCGTACGGATCCACTGTGATAGACAGGGCTGATATGTGGACCCTCTAAGAGGTTACTGTCTCTTCCAGTGGTGCTGTCCTAGATGATGTAATCTAATATACAGGGATTCAGGCGAAAATGCATCGCGGTCATAGACGTAGCTTGAGATATAGCCTGGAGGCAATGAGCTGAAACTCACAGCCCCATTTTACGGCATAAAATCAGTTTCTATCATTACGTATGTGAGCATCCACACTGTGTAATCCACAACATGTATACATTTGTTTTTCTTTGTGATGGGCTGTTTTCACTGTGCCTATAATAAGCATATGCCAGTGGCAGATCTGCCGCCAGCAGCAGCAATGGGTGTTGCATTCACAGCTGACTACCCTGACTGATTCTGAATCTCACCCCTTCAGCTGTGGAGCTAGCTGTGTACGCCGTCTGTAATCAGGCTCCAACACTGATCTTGTATTCCTTTGAGTTATGTTAGCAGCCTGCGAAGTGCGTGTTGGAAGAGTGATAGTGGAAAACTTCCACACTGTTGGAAGTGGTCCCACTGTGTGTTGCACAGTGACTGTGAAAGCTAGACTTGGAACATTTGCACTGCACGGTAGAGTGAAGAGAGAGACAGAGAGAGAGAGAGAGAGACAAACAGCAGTCGCATTTATTCACACTTCTATACAGTGTCATTCATTAACAATGGATGCGGCGCTGTGATAAGAATTTCACACTGCTGATAGTTTAACGAAACGGCAAGAGTGTGGTGGCACTAACACTGCGCGTTCCTGCTGCCGTTAGAAAGGACCAGCCCAGTGCCTGAGCTTAAACAAACAGCATGTTGGAAAACGAGTCGTTGATTTTGAGTTTCCACGAAGATTAGCGAGGATTTGGAGTCATAAAGGGTTTCCCTGAGGAGGAGGTGGTAGGAGGAAGGAGAAACAGGGCAAAGAAAAGTTGGATTTGAAGATCAGCGGCTGTGTGTGAATGAGTTTACCAGATTTAGCAGTTGGCTGTGGAAACGTCTCAGTAACAGCACTGTTAATTGAGTACCCGCACTACCTAATTGGCCTTTGTGTAGGGGGGCAGAGACAATGGAGTTCTGAAATGGCACGAGGAAGGATCATGTCACGTAGCTTAACTTATCCCCTGATGGAGATTGTTCCCACTAGCCAGAATGTTACGGCACTTTCATAACAAGGCATGGTCATTAATGGAATTGGATCAGTCATTACACAGTTTGATGAATGGTGAGCCCACCAATTAGTATTATGCCTGGCATTTCTTGTGGTATTTTTTTTTTTTTTAAATCGCTGCATTACTCTTAGCTTGAAAGTTGCGTCGACCTATAAAACTGTGTTTGCACCGTCACACAGCTGCCCCGTCAGTCTCCAGCCATTGTAGCGAAGGACGCACATGCTTAGGGTCGGTTTACTACAGCCATTGATTGAAACAGCAGGCCCACTTTTATTAGTGTAAGCTCTGTGCTGTCAATTGATAAGGCAAAGCCTATGGTTTCCATGCATTTTCAATGTGTTACGCAATGTCCTGTCATGCCCTTCCAATACCCACACTGCCCTGCCTTTTCTCTGCTGCATCCTGTTTTCAAGCCTTCTGAGCCATTCATTGTGGCCTTAACAGGATCCTCAGAAGCATTTCACTTGTGTTTGACAATACCCAGGACTTTTGATTTAAATGACTCTTCACATTAGTTAGGTGTGCTGAATAATAAGTTGTGTACTTTGCATAGACACGTTAAAGAGCCAGTATGCTTAAGCACTATGGTACAGGCATGGATTCCCGGGCGAGTATTATAAAGGTGTTTGTTTTAACAGTGGCGTCGTTGCGTTGTTACTTGTACAAAAGAGCAGCCACACAACTGACAGCTAGTGTTGCACATTTTCATTTCATTGAGTTCTGTCTGTCTTGTGGATGTGTTGTTCAGTTTGTTCAGTTAGACAAGAATGTCTGCAGGAAGAGAATGTGTTTAACTGGACAGCCCTGCTTGTAGAAATCACAGTAAGAATATTGTATGGGTAGATGACAGCGGAGCCTGTTATCACTGATGTAATGATGTTATTTCAGGGAGGCTGATTCACAGCAGGAAAGCCGAGATGCCGGCTTTGGTCCCTGTGTGTCTGGCTGGGCATTAAACTGAGGATGGTTGGTTAGCATTCATCTGTATCTCCATCTGTACAGGTTAAGTCTGCCCCTGTGTGCTGTCACTCTCCTGCCAGGCCTCCACAGCGATCCACCTTTCCCCTTTTTCCATTGTGGAAACTTGGGCACACAAATATAAGTGAATGGTTGAGGCATCACAAAGAAAGTTGTTCATTTACTAAAATAATGCTTGGTGTGTGGTTGAAACCAGTGTGAAATTCTGAGGGTGAGAGAGGTTCACACAACATTGTGTATTTTAATCTTTAAGCATGGTTAAAGTCATTTTTATTTATATATGTGTAGTCTGTAAAGCCATCGCGGCTCACAAGGTCATGCTGTTTGTTTCCACTAATGCATGTGTGTGTATTTGAGTGCACACTGGCAGCACATACATGCGATTCATACAGTTGTCTGTGTGTGCAGTGACGCCACTCCCTACCCTTGCTGTCCCACTGCTTCAAAAACCAATAGGCAGCATGCTCATGATGCATGGCTTTATGAGAGAGAAAGCGGGGAAGGGGAAGGAAAAAAAGAAAGTCATAGCAGGACGAAGTGGGAGCAAAGACTACAGGGCTACAGTTAGTCTCTGAACCATCTCCAGCCTCTGAAGGATAATGGAACCAGATGTGACCCTTGAATTTTCCTGAAACTAGTTACCACAGCTAAATACATGTGGGGTGTCAGTCTGCATCTCTGTGTCCTCCTCTTCATCTTTCTTCCATTTATTGACCCTTGCGCCGGGAGATGACTGTATTAGGGCACCAGCAGGGTCACGTCATCATGCCTCGTACGGATTTCGAGCTGCCTTCGCTCTGCTTTCCACGTCGGCGCTCCCAGTTTTTGCCTGGCCAGCAGCAGTATCAGTGGAGTGGTTGCACCTGGTGAGACCGCGGGACGGAGGAGGGAGATGCAGCAGAGGGCGAACTCGGCGTAAGTGGGGCATCAAATCACCCTGCAACTCTAACCTCGCCTCCCTAACAATGGGGTGGGAGAAACAGCTGACAACTCCTGCTTATCAACTGTTTTCTACGTTAGGATGCCAGTTTAATCTTAGTGGTTAAAAATATAGTTTGTTAAAAAAGGAAAATCGTCAGTGTGAAATGTGTAAATTTCATATTTTGCAGGGGACTTTCTTCTGTGTAACTGTGCTGTGTGGCGTTTCAGTTAAACAACCACAGACAATCTACTATAGATGTTTTTGTGTCCTCAATGTGTTGAAAAGTGTTTACCGTTTACTGTCACTTGTTATAATAGTATAATGTGCCTGTTTTGTTTGATTACATAATTCACAAAAGACAACGTTACATGTGTAATTTCATGGCAATATGTGATGTCAAGACAACCTAATGGAGTACATTGGCTCCTTTTAAGAATGTTAGTGGGGTGTTTATTGGGCGTTAAATCCGTATGTAGAAAACGTGTCGCACTCAGTGCCCCCTATAGAAAGTCGGGAGCTCCCCTGAGGTGCGTTGCTAATGTACAGTAATGCAATGTTTCATTACTTTATGAGACTGATGAGAGCTGACAGAACGTCTGTGGAGATATAGCTGCATCCATCAAGACAGAAGAAGATGAAGAAGAGAGACAGAAGCTGGAGAGAAAGGGCTCCTAAAAGAGCATAATGAGAGACAGACAGAGACGAGATCCAGCTCACTCAAGTCATGGCAATCTGTGTCTGTCCCGTTAGTCTTATTGCCCCTGCAGCCTTAGCTCCAGCAAACCGGAAAAAGGAAAAAAAAAAAAAAGATTTTTCTCCCGTTTTTATATGAAATTGTCATTAAAACTTAATTTTAATATAAGTATATTACAATATTTTAATGAATGGATAATGCACAACTGCTGCAGCAATCCATTAACTGAGGCTTATTAAATTATTACGTCCTACCCAAGATACTCTGGGTATCATTACTTTTTAAAAAACAGTTATGCTTGAATGATTTTGGTCAGTAGAGTATGCGCTGTCCTCATTTTGAGCCCCAAACTCTAGCTTGTCATTTCTTCAACGTCTGTACTATTTTAGCAGTAATTCCACTTTGGGATGATGCACTTTGGAGAATTTACATATCCTTTCTTTTTCCCTTTTCTCATTGATGTAATTGTCAGTCATTTTCTTAATCCATTATAAGTCATTGCCTAATTTCTCCTATGGGGAGCATACAACATGCTTATGCTGCTATTGCCGTCTGCATGAGTTGAGTGCACATTAATGGGCTAGCATGTGCTTTGTAGGCTAGAGTTTATTTATATTCCTGTATGAAGACATGTCTGTTGCCTATTTAATTAAAACATCAATGACATGCATGCATGAACAGCAGTAGCATATGGTCTTTTCTGCAGTTACTGCATTTACAGCACAGATTAGGCAAGTTGTGTTACATTTGATCTCCAAAATAAAACAAGCATAGATACACATTAATATTCATCCCATGATTTTACTTTAATTTATTATCATCGTATCTTATCATCAATTGTACTGTGTCTCTCAGACAATTGTAGGTTGATTATATAACTTAAATATCTCTCAGAAGAATGTTCCTGTTCAACATTGTTAACATCATTGTGCCACAGGTTGTTCTTTCCAAACTAAAAGCTGTGAACTGAGAAAACCACAGTGTGGCTTCATGTGGCTCCACAGTACAGTCATAATCTACAGACAGGATGTCACTGCTGTCCTGTCAGAGCCCTTGTGATGCTATATTTTTCAGGCATTCAGCCTGAAAAATATAGCCAGAAGGATTGTATACACAATAAATCATGCTGCTCTGTTTATTAAGCTCTATGTTTTGGCATTTTGCCCAAGCTCACTAGGCTTGGGCATGTTCGATTTCAGCAGTGTGCAGTAATATTGTTCTTGACAGCATGACACAATTAGCTGAACTATGCATATAACTTAACCTAGTAAGTAGTATGCTCTCATGAACAGCTGCCTCTGGTATCACGATGAAGGGACTGTGTGTGTGTGTGTGATGGTTGTGGTGTGTGTGTGTGTGTGTTTTAAAGTGAGGTTCAGGATGTGGGCATTGAAGGTGGTAGTGGTTGAAGGATGACACTGTGTGTGACTCTTCATGCTCACTCACCTCAGCAGTTTGAAACAGAATTTGGTGTGGTGTCATTCACAGGTAGTTGTGACTTGGTTAGTAAAGAAAGCATCGTCATTTGCCATGCATGTGAGTTGCCATAATACCATGCATTAGGATCAATGCACACTTATTATCTATCATTTTGCATGAGTTAGCCTGTTAAAGTTGACTGCATGCAGAGAGATAAATGCTTAATCTGAGCTGAGCGTCAGTGGAGAGAACCAGGGTGTCACTGTGGTGCTTGCTGTTCATGTACTGACATGACAGGGCATTCCTCAAGCTGATAGTAGCACAGTATCCTTTCACCGCTGTCATGGCTTATGCTCATGGTCTGTTTATCTTAGCACGCTTCCTGACTGCTTTACACACTCAAATGCCGTCATCATGGACCGTTAATTTTAGAATTGAATATTATAGCCCATACAAAAAACTACAGGAAACATAATTTAAATAGGGTTTCCCAAATCTATAGATCGGTGTGATGATGTCAGAAATACTTCCCACATTTGACTCTTGACTCTGGAAGGTGCAGGCACCAGGGCGTCTGGGGGGTGTCTGTGCTGGATGAACAGCAAAGTAAATCAACAAGGCTACGTAAATAATGCAGATAACAACAAATTCCAACATAGCGGGGGGTTCGCTACAGCAACACATAACGGACGCTGTGTAAAGCGAGGAAGGAGCTCAGACGAATACCACAGCTGTGAAATGTATGGTTTTAGTGCAACGAACAGCAAAGCAACCTTGCTCAACGTGTAACCCAGTGGAAAGTCTGCTTGGGCTGAACACTGATAATCGATACTGGATTAAAGACACCTATAGTGAAGCTTCCCCAGCATCCCAAAGTAAAACAAAGCACTGTGCATTATGAATTCAAGCCAGGACTAACAAATATCCCTTTTCATTTACATTCTTGGAATTTCTATGGTGGAAAAATCGTTCACAGTCGAGTCTTCTGCTGTAAGAGTGCCTGTGTTGTTCAGTGGTGTACAGAGGTCAGCAAGTCCATATTCTATCAACCTAGTTAATTAATTACCTGTCAGTCAAACATCAAAGGCAACATTCAGGAACACTATTCTATATTTTAAAACTTCAGGTCTGTGTTGAAACATTTATGAACCAAGCATTTTAAAGCTGAGAAAGTTAAAGTAAAGAAGGAGCAGGTGCATGTAATAAAGTGCTTACAGAGTCAAAATCCAAAAATGAACAAGTAATAAAGTTATAGGGTTGATGCAAAAACAATGCTCGAAGATATTTCACACCCCTGCCTTCTAATGAAATCAAATCTGGCCATAACAATGTGTCCTGTGAAACCAAAGGCCCAAGATGACACATAGGGAATGCAATGAAAAGAGGATGGATTTTGTAGTTGGCACCTTTGCTTTTATATGTAAGGTTGTATATTTAAACTGCAGTCTTTCCCCTTCATGTGTTAGTATACGTGGCTGCTGTTGGTTGTTGATGGGCATCATGCCTGTTTTCTTGTAGAAAAAGCTCGGAAACTTTGTTTGCTCTGTACGGAGCGTGCCTTTACAGGCCCCCAGAGTTCACTGGGAAAGCACCGCAGTCATGCCCACCTGACTGCGTCTCGTGTCTCTTTGCAGCCGACATTGACAGATTAGGGTGCACAGACTGGGTGGACGTCGAATTTCTAATTCATAGCTCAATGCTGACTGCTTTACCGGCGCTCTTGTTTTCACCACATGAAGTTATTCTTTTTTACTCACTGGCTGGAGAGTACATTTTAATCATTACAACCGTTTGGTTTGCACTCATTTGAATAATCCTCCCACCTGTTTGCACCTGTCCTCCCACATGTGTACAGTATTCTCTGTGCTAGGCAAAATACCACACAGATCAGGAAAATGCAAAACCGTCCGAGCACTGCTTGTGTCGGTTGTTGCATTGGCACAAAAATAAAACTCTATGCGTACAGGTGTGTATGGAAAGCGACTCGGATTCATGTCCAGCCTAGGGTTAGTAGTTGTTCTCATGGGGTTTTTTTCTTTTGCATTTTTAATAGCAATCTAGGGAGTTGGGTGTGCCTGTCAAATTCACCACACACCTCTAAAAATGTCTTGAATTGGTGCTAGTACGTCAGAAGTGGTTGTGGAGTCGGTAAACAGCAGACAGAAAAAGCAGGACAGAGCGGAGAGGCCCTTCTCTTCCCAGCATCTTCTTGTCCATCGTGATCCGTCCAGTCTTTCCTTGTCTCCGTTGCTGGCCTGACAGTGGCTGCTCTCTCTGTTGAGTTGTTTAGAATGGCTGAAAGCAATTGAAACAGCATCTGGCCCTCACATTGTTTTTCATGTTGCATTGTGATTAGTTTGACCATAGAATGTTTTTGTTGAAGTTGTGGTTCGGGTAATTTGACTTCTGCTTCTTTCTTGGTCTGGTTCAGGATCAGTTGCAGTAAGCGTTTGTATCTTTTTATTTGGCTTTTAATGTCATCACAGACAGGGTACAATGGGCAGTGTGTGTATTTGTTGGCAGGGGCATAAACTACTTAAATCATAAAATGCCATAATTATTGGACCTAAGACCTAAGATGGTGTGCCCAGCTCTGCTTTACGCCATTTTTCTTTTGCAGGCATCCGTCTTTCCCTCTTCACTGTTATTTCCTCCAGCTTGCCCAGACCCTTAAGGGCTGCTTGGTCCTACTCACCAACTGCTCTCAATTGCCCTCTTCAATTCTCTTATCACCCAAAATCCCCCCAAAGCCCCTTCACGGACACTTAACTCTCTCTTTTCTCTTCAGCAAGCCTTCTCCAGCGCACTCCATGATAGCAGACTTCATCACGTTCTCTTTGCAAGTACAGACCTCTCCTCACCTAAGCCAGATGGGAGCCTTTTAGGTCTCTTGTGAAAAGAGCTACTGCAGCACCTCATTCATCTTCTCACCGCTGGATGTTTTTCCAGTCACTGCACTCCGTTCTGAGAGGCACCAGTGGCCTAAATTTGGAAAAGCGTGTTAATTTTTTACCCCAGCTGGCAAGGCCCAGTCAAGTTCAGTCTCACCTGCTGAAAGTTTAACCAGTGTTGTTCCTAAGGCTTCTGTTTAATTCAGAAAGCAGCAAGACTTTAATGGTGTGCTGGAAACTCCACCCAAAAAAAAAGAGGCACTTTTGGATTTGAGCTTTTAGCTGCCTTCCCCTATCATTTGCTTTAGAATACATGGACTCTCATCAAAGTATTGGGAATTTATTAAGTACAACACATGACATTAAGTAACTTTTAACCCAATGAAGGTGCTTGTTTGGTGTTTTTTAAGCCTCTATTATGATTGCAGTTCTGCAGTTTTGTAATGACAAAAAATGCAATTTGTCATTGCAATCTTATACAATACCTATTTTGGCTCTTGTTTTAAAACTGGACTGTAAAGAACTCAAAAGACTTTAGTGTTTCATGTGTTTTGGTATTTTATTAGTTGCAAATTAAACATCTAACAGAAATGGCATTCAATGTTTTATGTTGGTAACAAATATTACTGAAGTATTGTTGTATGCATATATATTAGCCTAATGCACCAACCGACTGTCCCCCCTCCTGATTATCTCCTCCTTGTCTTTCCATCACAGGTGGTACCATGGCAAGCTAGACCGAACCATTGCTGAGGAGCGGCTGCGCCAGGCCCGGAACCCTGGCAGCTACCTCATCAGGGAGAGTGACCGCCGGCCCGGTTCCTTTGTCCTGTCTTTCCTCAGTATGACCAACGTGGTCAACCATTTCAGGTACGATTTAAGAAAGTGCAACAAGCTGAAATAACCTGATCTCAGTGACGGGCCCAGTCTGAATCTGCAGCAAGAGCCTGCTTAAATTCATTAGGAAAAATAAAGTTTTTTCATTGACACATTCAGGTGGTCCCATCATAAATAAGTTAGCAAGTAGCTATTTTCCTGTGTCCTTACCTGACCTGACAACATTTTTGTCCAGTGAAGTATTTTCTATTCATTGGTACTATAATTTAACAAAAATGGTATGGTATGGTATGGTTAGGCCTGGTCCTCAAGGCTTCAGTTGTGTTTACCATACCAATTATAAAGGCTACATAGACTAAGCTATTCTGACTAGCAGGATATTACTAACGCACTACCCCTGCAGAGAGAGATTTGTGGGTGGAATAGTTGGTGTGACATGAACTGTTGTACTTCTATTCTCTCTAGAGTCCACTTAGTAGGTAAAATAGCACAAAATATGCCATCTCACAGTAAGCCAACGTGAAGTAGAAGATAAGGATAGGGGAACCACTGCACAGAAGTTATTTATTACCTAATAAAAAGGGCACAGAGCGCGGACACTACAGTGAAAGATCAACCTCAGATGAGCCAATACTGAAGTGAAAATGTTTAGGTCTGTTTCTTTGTCTAGGTTGGTTTCCGGTGGCCTGTCATGCTATTGCACACTACTGCAGTGTATTTGTCTCACATTCCCATCCAGACAGACAGTACAAAGTTTGAGAACAATGTTTTTTAAAATGCATATCAAGTTGCATGCTCAGATAACTCTGTGAGTGTGAGTGTGAGTGTGAGAGTGAGAGAGAGAGATGCAGATGTTTCTTTCATGTGTGTGGGTGGACCTGAAGTAAAAGAAAGAAGACAAAACACTTGTTTAGCAGCAATAGTTGGTGGGATTTTGCAACCTTACAGTCAATAAAACACGACACATTAGGCATGACAATCTGTCCACCCCCTCAAAGGAAATGCTATATTCAATATGAGGAGGTGAAGATATGCTCTTTCAGAACAAAGTCAAACAACGTGACACCCTCTATTTAAAAAAAATAAAAACAATACTTTTTTACTTTTTATGAGTGGCTTACTTGAAGGTATGTGATAATGTGGAAGTATTTATTGGTACAATAGATCAATAAGCATGCTACTGAGAATAACACCTTGCATTTACACGTAGCACCTTGGTTTCAGCATTCCCTGCTGTGTATTTAATACTAGCTGTAAGTGTAAGACATACAGTGGGTGTATGAAGAAAGTCTGTCTGCACATATCTGTAAGGTTGTTCTCTTTTTGATGCACCTACAAGTAAACCACAGTCTATGCATTGTATACTATCTCCTGCAACTGCTTTACTGTGAAGGTTGAACCTGCTGGTCCTAATTGTTGCACCTTTTTAAAATCAGAAGGTTTGTGCTCTAAACATTTTCTCCAGGAAATGCGTCTTTTCAACTGAGTAACAATGACATCATCTCCTTCACTCACATTGGTTTAGTGTGGATCCATGATGTCATTGATGCTGAAAGGAAGGAGCCTTTCTGTAAGGGAATTATGAACATAAGGTTAATTGCATGACACCTACATTTCTAGAGGCTGATGTCCTTCGATTGTGCATGCAGTAAATGAGTAATGGCACATGTGGGTTTATTAGAAAACCTCAATTAGAGATCCACTCAACTGATGAGCAGAGAATTAGGATTAGTGGCTCAGCAATGGGATATGGTTCAGAGCAGTTCTTTTATCATACCACTGTAATCATTCACTGCAGTGATTTTCAGGTTTTTATCTGAGTCACAAATGACAAATATCATGGTCACGATAGTTGGATTAATCATGGGAAGCCTCTCTTTCTTCCTCTCTCACTGTCTGAAATCCTCTTTAGATGGATGTTTACTATTTTCATACATTTTAAGGATTGTGGTACAGATGTTTAGTCTTATTCTGTCATACTTTATATCAGCACTGTAGGAGCACTGATGAAAAGCAATAAATAGATAAATAATTAATAAATTGATAATTTTACTGTTAAATGAATAAAACCCTTCACTGCACAGCGATGAGCCTGTATGTAAAAATAACTGTGCTGTCTTTTCTCATTGTTGTGTTTTCTCTCAACAGGATAATCGCCATGTGCGGGGACTATTACATTGGTGGCCGGCGGTTCTCTTCTCTGTCAGACCTCATTGGTTACTATAGCTATGTGTCTTGCCTGCTAAAAGGAGAGAAACTGCTGTCGCCAGTGGCGCCCCCAGAGGTGAGACTGACTCCGTGGCTAAGAGTATACAGATTCCAAAGTACAATAGTTTTACAAGTCACTTCCAGCATATTTGAAATTTTACAGCATTCTCCTATAGTTTTACATTATTCCAAACTCTTTCCATTGCCTGTGTGACATAACATGACTTCATATTTCCTCTTTTCTCTCTTGTAGTTCTCAACAAACACTGTAAAATATACCTTGCCCACATTTTTAATGTTCAGTTTATTGTTTTATTGTTATGTTCATTCAGTTTAATGTAATAGGTTAATGGTGTATTATTACTCTCCAGCTAGTATATACAATTGTGTCATATTAAATATTCATTCATTCATATATTAATGTTTCATTTTAAAGACTATACATGTATGTTTGTGTGTATAAATGTAAGAACATCTTCTTAAGCTGTTTGGAATAGAATATAAGAATATTTTTTAAATATGCCAAATGCATAAAGAAACTGTGACAGTAAATAATGTTCCTGAAATGTTGTCCAGTAAAAATACTTAAATCTGACAAATGTTTCAGTGTTCAAAGGCAAGTGTAAAAAAGTCTATTTTTGAGTGGACCTAAAGTCAAACTTCATTCTTTTACTTGCTCAAAGTACAAGAGTATTTTTCACATCTTCCTTTCCCCCTTTTTATTTTGCCTTCAGGCAGTATTCAGAACTGTTTAAGGCAAAGCTTAAGCTAATGCTAATTACCTTTTTTAGTCGAGTGTGATATCTCCCAGAGGGAGCTGTAGTAGAATACATGATTTTTTGGAATAATTGGGGGATTTAACATGAATGTGGTTTTAGAAGGTCAAGGCTAAGAATGAGAGTTTTATTCACTCAGTGCATGTTTCCACAGCCTGTAGAAGACCGGAGGAGAGTCCGGGCCATACTTCCATACACCAAAGTGCCAGATACTGATGAGATCAGGTAATTATCTGTGTATAGCTGTACAAAATAGACTTATCTTGTCTTTTACCTGTAGTATAACATTTTCATATCCAACCAGTCACTTTCTTGTAAGTATGATCCACTATCTTTGAGACACAGACGAGCATTGATGATTTCCTCGTCTTAAAAATATAATATTTGACTGTGCAGCCTGGTTTCCCTTTGATTTTTTTTGGCATGTCACAGGCCTGCTCTTCCCCTCACAGCAGCCTGGAAAGCACATCATCTGACTTGTTAATGAAAAACAGTCTTGTCCCTGTCATTAAGCTGCAGTAGGCACACTTACTGACGATCCCAGCTATCCCCAATTTCCTAAATCTGATAAACATCTGTCTGAAGTCAACCTCAAAACTGAGTCTGCCAGCGAGCCACAGGCTTTACTGTGTAGATAGACTTGCAATATTTACCTCAAATGTTATGAGTCAGAGGAGACACCTGCTGGTAATGCTTTGGTATTACAGTCTAGACTAAATAAATATACACTTGACAGAAAAATGTAAGTTATAGATCTGTTGATCCCCATTTTTCCTTCACATCATCAAGGTAACAGCACTTCCAAAGAGCAACAGTGTGATAGAGAGATGGTGTGATATTATTACAATCAATGTATAGCAGAGGTTACAGTTTGTCTTTATTTTTGCCTTTTGTCGTGTTATCTCCACATTGTCTTTATATTATCCCCTTCCTTTCCTCACCGTATCTTCAGCTTCCTGAAAGGGGACATGTTTATTGTTCACAATGAACTGGATGATGGCTGGATGTGGGTGACCAACGTTCGCACAGAGGAGCAGGGCCTCATTGTGGAGGATCTGGTGGAGGAGGTGGTAAGTTATATATCTTAAAGAAAAAAATGATCAAAACATCAAAGATGTATGGGATAAAGACGAAATGAATCTCTGGCATGTAGTGTGGATCAAAAGTAACCAATGTGAGCTCACTACAATGTATCATATTAATATAGAATCAGCATAGGACCCAGGCTTGTGATATAATGTGAATATGCAGCATAACAGTCCATAGTCATCAGAAAGACCGCAGTCATTGGCTCTTTAGAGTTGGTATCTTGGCCAATGTTTTTTCTGATATTTTTCAGGGGCGGGAGGAGGATCCACATGAGGGAAAAGTGTAAGTTGTATTGCATTGAATCTGTGTGTCCAAAGTCTGATTAATGGGTATATTTCAAAGCACGATGCAGAAGTTCACATGCATACGTTTCTCATTACTTACGATTCATTCTTGATGATGCAGCAACTGATTACTCAACATTATTTTGTAAAGGTAGTTGCTTCCTTTATACTTTTAGACAAGATATCATTGCAGGATAATATCTACCCTCCATTCATACAACCTAGGTTGCTTTGTACTTCAGACACTTTCACAAACAGAATAGCATGCCAGTACCTTCTGTACAATATGAGTCATTATAGTCTCCAATACATAAAACATAAAATTGCAAGTCTGATGTTTGTGTCGACCCCAGTAATTGATTTTGAGAACATAAGTCATTTTAGAAAGTGATTTTACTCAGAGGAGTGTCTCCAGCAGCAATGTCAGTAATAAATTGTGTTGTTGTAGAGGGTTCTACTGACGGTCTGCATTTTGTTGATTGAGCTAATTTTATTGTCTGTACCTCTTTCTTCTGTTGTTCTTGTTCGATCTCCTGAACAGCTGGTATCACGGAAAGATCACCAAGCAAGAGGCCTACAACCTGCTGATGACAGGTACCATTCCTCTTTGCCATCCATTAAGCAAACGTTATTCGTCACTCATGACATTATCATGCATCCTGTTTGTCAGAAATAAGCTGTGAACATCAAAGTCCATTTATCACAATGTACTGCTGAGCTTGCACTAAAACCTTTCTTTTTCTCCCTCGCTCTGATTCTTCGTCCTCTCGTTTCATAGTTGGCCAGGTGTGCAGCTTTCTCGTCCGACCATCAGACAACACACCTGGGGACTACTCCCTCTTTTTTCGCACCAATGAAAACATCCAAAGGTTTAAGATCTCCCCTACCCCCAACAATCAGTACATGATGGGGGGGAGGTACTACAACAGGTATGTCTGGCAATGTGCCGACCTTCAGCTATCATTAAATCAGGATATCATAAAGAAAAAATATCTGCTAGTTGTAGCACTTCTTAAGTTGTAGCTAGCATGTACTGTGTACTTTGCCTTACAGTTACTAATGTGCTGCATGTTGTTTGCTCTCACTCTCTCACTGGCAGTGTTGATGATATTATCGATCATTACAAGAAAGAGCAGATAGTCGAGGGCTACAACCTGAAAGAGCCTGTTTCAGTGCAGGTGGGTACAAATGTGTACTGGCATTATTGATCTTGCTTAAGGTGATATTGTTTGACTTCATGAGATGACAATTGACAATTTTAAGGGGTTTTAAAAAAATAAGTTAAGTAATAAGTTAATAATAAGACTTTAATGCCCACTTTGCTCATAACCTTACTGCCATGCAAAATATCAAAATATTGATATCAGCATACCAATTTGTAAAAAGATAAAAAGGTGGAGAAAAAGTGTCAAATGTATTGCAGTTGACATTTTCCTGTTTTTTTTCTCTTGGAAATCTAGACAATTTCTATAGCAGTTTATTTATGTAAGGTGGCCCTTCGAAAGGAATTGTTTTTACCTTTGTTGTTGTGTGAGGGTTTGATTTGTTTTTGTATTTATTGTAGCACCAGGAACAAGTTCTTACTGACACAGTGGATGGAAGAGAAATTTATAACACTATCAGACGGAAAACAAAAGATGCTTTCTACAAAAACATTGTCAAGAAAGGCTACCTCCTGTTCAACAAAGGTATATGTAACATTTGTCTTGTGTAGCAATTTTAATAAGGGCTTTCAGTAGACCTTTGTAATATCATGAATAATATTATTATATAGTCTTTTCTTGTGGTCAGGTCAGTCAGAATCTACCATTATAATACATTTTTCTTTGGTCCCTCTCACCTTCAGGCAAAGGCAAAAGATGGAAGAACCTTTACTTCATCCTGGAGGGTAATGATGCCCAGCTCATCTACTTTGAGAGCGAGAAGAGAGCCACCAAACCAAAAGGGCTGATCGACCTAAGTGTGTGCTCCGTGTATGGTGTGCATGACAGTCTGTTTGGCAGGTGAGATGTGAAATTATTGTTCTCTGTCTAATTTAGTAGAGTTGGCAGCAAGCGCTCGCACTCAGCTCTGAATGATCGGTTGCTCAGACACCACATGAAAGAAATGTCTTTGAAATGATGTATTACACAGTACAAAGTGATTTCAAATGTTCTCTTTTACGTTTTCAGGCCAAACTGTTTCCAGATTGTTGTCCAGCACTTTAGTGAGGAACAGTACATATTTTACTTTGCGGGGGAGGTTCCAGAGCAGGCACAGGTAATAAGAGGGTCACCACCACCCTGTCACTTATAACTGTCTCTTCAAACAGGGTAGAAGCACATGCATAATTATTCTGTCCATATGCCAGAACACAAAGTAGCTCTGTCTCGAAAAAAAAATGACTTGTAACATAATGAATTTCCAGCCCAAACTGGTTTGAACTGCTGGGTAGTTAGTTTAAGAAGTAATCCTCTGTATGCCCTTTGTATGTGACGAAGAGTCTGTTGCAAATACAAAGAGCGCAACCGTTTACAATGTTGCGAACTGTATTTTACAAAGTGTTCTGCTTTTGCAGGATTGGATGAAATGCCTTCAAACTTTCTGCAGTAACTTAAGGAAAACCACTCAGCCGACCTCCAACAAAAGGCTCAGACAGGTACGTTTACCATCAGCAAGTGTGCATTCATGTAGACAGAGTTAGGCTAGATAATCAAATCCAACAAGCCAGTAAAATATTTAGGTGTTGTACCACAAGCAATGAGGACTTGTAAAGTCAAAATTTGAAGATCAGAACAAATTAAAATTGAGCATGATTGTGACAAGGTGGCCACACGATTAGAAAGACCTTTAATGGTTTGAGAGGTCCTCAAGTTCAATATCCGAAACAGCTAAGTGCATTAATTAAAAATGCACACAGAAAAAAGACTAAGTGACCATTTATCCTGGCTGGCTTGACACTCATTGAGCAAGTTCATTGTACTGCCACTGTAAGACGAGTCAATTTGGTTCATGCATAATTACACCATTCCCGCACTTGACTCGAGTCAAATTTTTCTTTTGAAGGCTAAATGCCTGGCAATCCCTTAAGTAAGTTTTGTTTTACTTTAAAGGCAATTACTAAAGCTTTGTAAAGCTCATGCTGTCTATAGGTGGCTTATTAAACAAATTAGTAACTATTAGCACTTCTTAGGTGAATAAAACATGTAAGGGCTATCTGTACCTTATTTTCTCTATGGGACAAAACAGACCTATTTATTATGTGTCGTGAGCTGATTCTCTGCAGGAGTGTGATGCCACATCATCAGGAGTGGGTGGTAATAGTTGGAAATCCTGTAGAGGAGAGAAGAGAACAAGTGCGGACTAAAAAATGTTGTTTTAGTTTAGAACATGAGCACTTACTACAACCCATCCCAGCATATGTATGTATTTTTAATGCTAAATCCTGTTTCTTTCCTCTCAGGTGAGCAGCCTGGTGTTGTATGTGGAGGAGGCCCACAAGCTGCCGGTGAAGTATTTCACCAGCCCCTACTGTAACATCTACCTGAACAGCGTTCAAGTGGCAAAGACGCACCCTAGGGAGGGGCAGAACCCTGTCTTCACTGAGGAGTTCATCTTTGAGTGAGTGTCATATAGCTGAATGCATATTTTCATTCTTCCTCTGTTCTTTCTCCCTCTCTATTTTATACGCCTCACATACATTTTCTCACAAAATGTATTTATATGTTGTTTCAGTGACTTGTCAAGCGAGATCAATAGATTTGAAATCAGCCTGAGCAACAAAACAAAAAAGAGCAAAGAAAGTGACATCTGTAAGTACATCAACAGTCTAAACCTCTGTAAGTCTCCTCCACCTGCTGTCTTTTTGTTTCATGTTACAACTCACGTTTCCCACCTTTCTATCCGTCTCCACGCCTCAATCCCTCCCTCTCAGTGTTCATGCGTTGCCAGTTGAACCGTCTGCAGAAAGGGCAGATGATTGACGAGTGGTTCCCTCTCAGCTCCCACGTACCTCTGAAGGGCATCGAGCCTGGCTCCTTACGTGTACGTGCCCGGTACTCCATGGAGAAGATCATGCCTGAGGAGGAGTACAGCGAGTTCAAAGAGGTCCGTTCCACCCAAAAGTGGTTTTGATTGCAATGTCCATTAACTGTCTGCTGCTCTGCCATTCACTTCAAATGACAATAATATCATATTTGTCTGTCCTCCCCAGATGATCTTGCAGAAAGAGTTCCATGTCATTTACGCTCTGGCACATGTATGTGGTCAGGACCGCACCTTATTGGCAAGCCTCCTTCTGCGGATCTTCAGACACGAGAAGGCTGAAGCCCCTCTACTCAGGACACTCAATGACAGAGAGATTAACATGGAGGGTAAGAAACAAATAATAACAAAAACAACTTGTCATGTAAGACAGCAGAAAATATTGCAGAATCCATGTGTTGACTAACCTTTTACCTTAGCAACCCCCAATATATTAAAATTGTATAAAATGACTCATTTTGCAATGTTTTACAGGGTTCACCTTATTGTTTTGGTTTGTTTGTTGAATTGCATCATCAACCCCATACCCAAACACTGGCTTAGCCTCCTCTGCTTGTGCACTATAACCAGATGAGGCCACAACATTGTTCAGGGCGACCACACTGGCCAGCACACTGATGGAGCAGTACATGAAGGCCACAGCCACACCGTTTGTTCACCACGCTCTCAAAGACACCATCCTCAAGATCATGGAGAGCAAACAGTCCTGCGAGGTAAAGACATATAAATGTTTTTTCTCTCCTACACACAGCTATTTTACTCTCCATTTATCTGTGATAGAAGGTTAAATACATTGCATTTATATCACATCAGTGCAGTCACTCTGCAAGCCTGCCATGTAGATGCAAAGCAAAATATATCCCAGTGACATAACATCAACATGGCTGAGGTCTGTTGCAATGAATACTTCAAAACACTGTAGTTCATACACCCATTCAGACAATGTCAGTGTATACGCTATTGGGTTTTTCTTAACCTCTCTTCTGCCGCTTTATCTACCCAACACATAATACATTCATCTTAAATCATTGACATTTGTTTTCGTTTGTTCTCCTCCTGTCTCTGTCTCTCTATCTCTGCTTGTTTAAAGCTGAACCCTTCCAAACTGGAAAAAAATGAGGATGTGAACTTGAACCTGGCTCATCTCCTCAACATTCTATCTGAGCTGGTGGAGAAGATCTTCATGGCGGCTGAGATCCTACCACCGTAAGAATAAACACACATACGCTCACACACAGTATTGTCCTTTTGGTTAGGTCACTTAAACTGGCTGTTCAAGCAGAAATATAAAGCCAACGGTCTAATAGACCCAAATAATGAGTCATTGTCTCTGTGATGATCCATCCAGGACATTGAGGTTCATCTATGGATGTCTGCAAAAGTCTGTGCAACAGAAATGGCCCACCAACACCACCATGCGGACGAGAGTCGTGAGGTAAACAAACAGTAATCAATCTAATATTACAACATTCATTTTAGCATGTTTGTTTGTTCTTATTCAGTCTAACATACTTCATCCGTTCTTCTTCCAGTGGCTTTGTATTTCTAAGACTGATCTGTCCTGCCATCCTCAACCCCAGAATGTTCAACATTATTGCTGGTGAGTATCCTTTCAAAAAGCACAGAAACCCCGGTTTGCAATTCGACATGTTACAATGTGTGTTTTGTACTACAATGTCTTTTCTCAGACCCTCCATCTTCAGCAGCAGGCAGGACCCTCACACTGGTGGCCAAGTCTGTCCAGAACCTGGCCAACCTGGTTGAATTTGGTGCTAAGGTACGGATTATGTACTTGAAGCAATATCATGCAGTAGAAATATTGTTGTGACAGTATCTATCAGAGGATTGATTTGCATTGGTATTGATGTCTGCTGTGAGTTATGATAGACTCATTAAACAAATGTTGTTTCCCTATCCTCAAACAGGAGCCTTATATGGAGGGTGTGAACCCTTTCATCAAAAACAACAAACATAGGATGATCATGTTTCTGGATGAGTTGGGGGTGAGTTGTCTATTCTTTGCCTTTCAAAAAACTATCAGAGGTCTCTTATTCTTTTGCTGAAAGTGTCCACTGTGTTTGTAGAATGTCCCTGACCTCCCCGAAGCCACAGAGAACTTTAGGACGGATCTGTCTCGGGACCTGGCTGCGCTGCATGAGGTCTGTGCCACACACTCAGACGAGCTCCGGACGCTGAGCAACGAGAGGGGAGCCCAGCAGGTCAGAGAGCGATGATATCCCGGCTGTGCACGTGCAGGACAATTCATGCCATCCTGTTTCAGAATATCTATCTAATTCCTGTTTCCTCTCTGCAGCATGTGTTGAAAAAGCTGCTGGCCATCACAGAGCTCCTCCAGCAGAAGCAGGCTCAGTATGCCATGTCCAACAGCAACAGGTAGTACTGCACTCCTCCTCTCCTCCCATCTTCCCACCCTTCCGTCAAGTCTCCTCCACCGGAGTGCAGCACAGAGGAGACCTAGCATGCTCTACCCTCATCACCATGGCAACCCCTCCACCACCCTCCATCATGTCCTCCTCCGATAGTCCCGCCCATCCCCACCCACCCGCCATCTTGTCCCGTTCACCACAAAGAGAGCTATGCAACAACAGCAGCCAAGTACAACAACCGACGCAGTACTTAAAAACACAAATAAATAAAAAAAAACTTGCACCAGTGACTGACTGCTGTATGCACAGGAAGCATATTTTTCCCTCAGCTGTGTTCACGAGTCTGACTTGGGTACATTTCATTCCCTTGATCATGAGGGCCAAATATTAAGATATCGAAAGAGGTGTCTTTGTACCCACTACGTGTTTTGATAGCACAGGTTGCCAAAGTGTATCCCGCCCCCCCCCTCCTGCTCAATATGAGGAAACTGACATGAAGAAGCTAGTTCTCAGTCCCCCTTTCTTGTAACTGGATTATGAGCGATAATGCTTTTTATACTGTAATTGACTGATTTATTTTAAGGTTGTGACAATATCCGCAAAGTGCTGAAACTAGCATTTCTGTCTGTTTGTTCTTTTTTTTCTTTCTTTGTTTTCTAGATTGGAACAAAGTCTTTCAGAAAAGTATGGTTATTTTATATTAAGAATAAATTCTCTTGCTGGAATCATGAGTATATAAGTGAGATGAGCTGAATTTTTTTTCCTCCGATTGTATCAGCTATTTTTTGATTATTTGGTTAAGTCTTTTTTGAAACTTCTCAATGCCAGACAAGACACATAATCAGAGAAACCAAGTAAAAATGAAAGTGTTTACAGCAGTAAATTTTTTGAATAGTACAGACTGTATCAGACATGCATGCACTTATTAAACAGTTTTTGTAAAGTAGATTATGGAGTTGTTCATTGTCCCCTGACAAAGGTGGAGAAGCGTATGCACGCGGTATCATGTGGCTTGTTTACGTGTAAAGATTATTCTGTTTTCAATCTGCAGAATCATTAAGACACAAAATGTAGAAAAATATCTTTATTCTTACTGCAGAACAAGGCAAAAGTTACTACAACGTCTTGTAGAAAAGTAAATATGACATGTACATTTATGCAAACTGTCTTTGCCACTTCTGTAAAGGCTTGGTCATTAACTTTGATGGCTCAACATTGTAATTAAGTAGTATATCTTAAAACCAAAACCATTTGGGGGTAAATGCTCATACCAGGTCTTCATCAGTCCATTCCTGCAAAGAAAAAGAGTTCATTTCAGAAGGTATAGTAAATATGTTTGCCTGAATGCTGCCCTGTAATGCTAAATTTTGCCCCACCTCTTCTGTTATGCGTGGTTCTTTTGCTACGTGACCATCTTCTTCATATCCTCTCTTTCGTTTGCTGCAACAAAAATGTTATGAGTTACATCAACACGGAACAGAAGAGCAAGTTCAGAGTTATCTCGGTGAATATTTCATGATCAGAACTTATCCTTTAAAGTCGTAATCGTTGGTGAGCTCTGTTCCCTACATTACATTTGTGACCAACCCCTTCAAGTCCAACACTCATCTAGGTAAAGAATGTGGCATCTAGTTCCCACTACACCTTCATGATCACCATTAGTAGTTGTAGTTTCACTTCATTCAACTTCATGTAGACTAGTTCACACCATATGTGAATGATACAAACATTTTAATGCACAGCTAAATGAGGTGATTCTTCAAGCGTGTGCCTCTCACAAACATGTCCACTTTATCTTACAGGACAGAGTGCACCATCATGTCACTGGCTGCCGCTATCCAGGTAATGTGAGTTTTGCAGATTTCAACCTGAGAATCAAAGTGTGGTAATCAGACCACACAGCCAGCCAGCCAGCCAAAGTGAGGCCTCATCCCATGAGGTGCACGACCGAAGACTAAAGTCAGTTTGTATTTATAAGCATGTGGCCTAGATTCCTGGCAGTTCAAACGCAATATGGCCGTTCTCCATGGGAAACCACTTGCTGCATATCTGAATACTGTCCTTCCAAAGCCCTTCCCAAAACGCTTCAGACACTGTTGAACTGTTTCAAATTTGACAAGAAGCCTTGTCGTACCAGATCCTGAAGAGATGATTTCTATGAAGATGGACCTGAGTCAGCTGCAGGAGTGTGAACTTCTTTTATCCTGGTATGCCTGCCACTCCCTCAGACATTTGACTGGTTCCATGTCAATCACTAACCATAACCAGACAAATGGGGCACCCTGATCAGCCGCTCCTCTCTCCTTGGACAAAACTCGCGAGGATTACATGGGGAGGCCATCCAAAGCATTGAAGTAGCGTTTTCTGCCGTCATCAGGGAATTTAAACAGAGCACCTCTCTCCAAGATGACACAAGCCTTAACTCCCTTTCTACACGCCATCCACTCGCCCACGTCACCTGATTTTATGACAAAGCTCTTCCATCAAACCAACAACTTCCACCGTCTTTGTGTATGAACTACCACGCAGCACTGGAACCACTGGTTACATTTTGTATATGCTGCTTTGTTTGTTGATATTATATACTTAGGCTTGTACAGCAGTAAAAAGGTGTTTGTGTATGATTATAGCTGAACAGAGCTGAGAGGTAGTCAAAGAGTTTTTGTAGGAGATATGTGTAACCTGTCCTGTGCATGTGTTAACCCTGAATGGATCCTGCTATAGTGTGTGGGCCTACATATATGCTGCTCTAACAAACATCACCTGAACTCCCTTCTAAAGCCTTGGGATGTGAACGAAAGCTTTCATGCATTTGCAGTCTCTTGCTCTCCCGCCATCACAGGTGGTGTTACCGTACACCTCTGCACCGACTGTTTTCATATAGATCCATCCTGAGAAGTCATGCCACGCACAGATTTATCAACTTCATAGTCGTAAAAAAAACAAAAACAAAAAAAGGTGGGCCCCGTGTGCCTCCCGATGATTCAAGCAGCTGCAAAGTCTGAATCTGTGCCTGTCATAGCTCAAGAGTTTACCAAACTGTTTACTGTAGTTGCACTTAAGATACCACGGACCTCACCAACCTCACCAAGTGTTAAAACAGACAACTGGCGACCGATTCAATGATTATGAATGAGCCTAAAAAGTCTCCTCATCAGCAATACCAATATCAGCTGTGCTACATGGTATGGATGATGTAGGAAGGAATGTGGCGTGCTGTTGTACTTCCTTTCTGTATTTCATACAGCTGATGATGTGTTCCTTTTTATTTTTCTACCTGATACTGAACCTTGAACCTTTTGCATCTTAGATACGACAACCTGGCTAAAATAAAACTGTTACTATGTTATGACAACAGAAAACTGGAGTTGCTTACTTGGGTGTGGGGGATATACATGACATTACAAAAGCATTCACATACCGGTGTCAATGTACAACACTACAGTAAACTTAGCATTTTCACATAATGACAGTGACAATATTTCATTATACTCTCTGGTTATTGCGATTCCTGCGATTTTTACACAGGTCACTTCATCTCCTTACTTGCTTGAAGTGGAAAATTCAGCATGAATCCTCTCCAACTTCTGTTTGTAAGTGTTCACCTCTTCCGCTTTGGGGAGTTCATACTTCTTTAGGAGGGTTTTCATCCCTGGATAAACAGAAAACATTCACTTAAATCTCAGTTGAAGACTTGTTAGGTGCACCATACTACTCAAAACTGCTCAATATCACCATCTTGTGGTGTCAAATCGAAGGTGTCGCTTACTCACGTCTCATTGAGTCGTACATCTTTGAGAGCGTCTCTTTGTCCCCTTTCAGCCCCAAACATTCAGTCAGGTAGCTAAGCATTAAAAACAATAAACAAAAAAACATTAAGGGAAAAATA
>NW_023339718.1:6135760-6137718 GCF_004916995.1 Morone saxatilis
AAAATAAACTCAAAATATTTTAAATACAATATATACCTAGAGTCCTACTTTATCAATGTATCTGAATGTGTTTGCAGTTTGACCATTTAAAAAAAAAAAACTAAATATTACTGAAGCTGTTGTAAAAAGCTCCAAATTCTCAGATAATTTAAGGAAATACAATGATATTTATTATTACTAAAAGATCTCTTTACTTTTGTAGTCCTTGTTTTAACCTGAGCACACCTACAGACGCACCTCTCCATGCTGAGGCCGGCTCTTGATGCGCTGTTGAGAATAGCTGTCAGAGCGATCTGAGAGGGAGGAAACAGCAGTCCTGCGTCTGTCATGGTTGCCTGTGTCAGGAAGTCGTCAGCGCTCTTCCTCAGTGACTCTGGGCTCTCCAGCGTAGGGTATCTTGTCTGAGGGGTGAAATTATGAAGATATAATAAGCCACATGTGACAGGACAAATAATATGAACTCGCTAGATTAGCAGCAGTTTATGAGCTCTCCAGGAGTGTGCCTACCTTGAGGTCGATGAGCAGGCCCTCCATGGGTCTGTAGGGGTTGTGGACCACCAGGTGAAAGTTGAGCTGTTGGATGAGCAGCAGCTCATACTCCAGGATCTGCTCCAGAACCCTCTCCTGCCCTGCCGGGCTCTCCTGCAGAAGGTTCCCCACAAACTGGGTGCTGGACACGTTGAACTCGTCCACTTTACAGGACAGGTATGCACACGTCAGCCTGAAACAGGAAGGTGAGTGTTAACAGGTACAATAGACTGGAAAACAAAGCAATCTGGTGATTTTATGCATATCTTGTGTAATAGTTAAGTTGAAATGATTATAAGGAAAACGATTCCTAAAGGAGACATTTTATTTTACACCAAAAAAGGAACATCTTCAGTAACATTGAGTTGATCCTGGACTGATGGGTACATTTATGAACTTAAATAAAATAGTGTTAAACTGACTTATTCTCCAAATAGAACTTCTTAAGTAGAGCTAAAAGATAAATGTATGTGGTAAAATTACAAACAAACTACTGATCAAAACTGAAAGTCCTAATAACGGTGGCAACATTAGATATCTGCACCAAATCATATTGCTCCCAGCATTTACACAATTAAAGGCAAACTATTAAATTCATGTTCTAGTTCAACAACTACTGCCCCCTTCAGCTAGGACAGATTATATGTTCCCATTGAATAACATCCATCACTGTTAACCCCCCCCCCCCCCCCCATGATCAACACTACTCACATGATGATCCTGGGGTGGTACTCCATGATGGAGTTGTTCAGGTAGAACCTTCTGAAGTACATGATGGCTGTACCCTGCACAGTGAGACACACCTGGGTCACACATCTAGAGGGAGGTCAGGGAGGAGCGGTCGTGTTGTTCTGACGCAGATGAACAGATGAACGGATGAACATACATACCACTACAGATTTGGGCATTACAGGCTTGAAGGCGTTGCAGAAGTCCAGCAGCCTCCTCTCATAGTGTCTGAATAAGACTTCTTCCTCATGACGCTCCAGGAAGGTGGACTCACTCACCCCAGGCTGAGAGAGGGGGAGAGAGAGGGGGAGAGAGACAGACAGACAGAGAGAAGGGGGAAGAGAGCCAGACAGACAGACAGAGGAGGGGAGAGAGACAGACAGAGAGAGAGAGACAGACCAGAGAGAGAGAGAGACAGAGACAGAAGCAGACAGACAGATGAGTGGTGAGCAGCCAGAGAGAGAGACAGACAGACAGGAGTTGGTGAGGTCACTGTCCTACAGCAGCACAGTGTCTCTGCTCGCTGTTCTCTGTACGTTTACCTTCCCGCTCTCTACTGTCTTGTTCCGGAACTTCTGATTGGCCTTTTGTCTCATGTGCTCCACTTCTTCTTCACTTCTAAAGATCCAGTACTTCCTCTGTGAACTGTTGTGGAACATGGCTGCTGCTGCTGTTACTGCTGCGAGAGAGAGAGAGAGAGA